>NW_012146967.1:609156-723489 GCF_000956105.1 Propithecus coquereli
GCTACTTTTTTTTTCATTTCATTTTGTTTAAAATGCAACTTAATTTTGTCCACCTAAAACACTGAGAACTCACCCTTCTTCATTGCCAGAAACTTCGAGGGCCTAGGACTTGAGAAATGATAGGGAGAGACCAGAGGGGCTAGGACAGGGCATTGGGTTAGAATCAATATTAAGTGTCTGGCACTAGCCAGGGGTTAGTTAATACACAGAGAGATGATGTATCAGTACCAAAAGTCCAGTAGAGACATCTGTCCAGAGATGTAGTTACACAGGAAGGACTAGCGAGAATCCTACGCTCAGTTTACAGGTTGGGTACTATAAAACATGTCCAATATGGACAGAAGAAACCATTGTCTGAAAGATGAAGCACTGTGGACCTGGGATCCTGGCAAAGAGCTTGGAGTTAGAATTATAATAAGATAAACGAGAACAAGGACAAGAGAAAAATAGCTTTCGTTTATTAACTACCCTCTGTGTACCAGTCTCTAAAAGACATGGAACAGCATTTCCATAGAGGCAAAGAGTCTTAGTTTACCTGGTCCACAACGCATGGGATGCTTGGATGCCCACTGTATTTCAGTCTTGCTGAGTGACACCTGAAACCTCCGGTGATCAGGAATGTCCTGCCTCCTCAGATAGCCCCTGCTCTTCTGCAAGCCAGACAACCTTGGATTTGAATTCAGGCTCTGCCACTTAACTAGTTGGGCAAGTTACTTCCCCTTTATAGCCTCGGTTTTGTAATCTGTAAAATGGAGCCAATGCTTAGATTGAAGTGTTGCTGTTAGAATAAATATGAAATAAATGGTAGCGTCTGGTATCATGGTGATCATTGTCATCATCATCATCATCACCATATTATTATTTTTTAATAATCAAAATCCAACCATTGGCAGAGCAGAAGCAAGACTGATAGATACTGAACCAACTCCTTGCCCGAGGCCAGTACTGTAGTAGGTGTTCGGGATGGGGTGGGATTGTAGACCAAGTTCACAGATAGAGCCAAATAAGCTTTCCTGCTGGGGGAAGGGGACACAGAAGCTGTAACTACTTCCTTCCTGACAAGCACTACAACCACCTCTGGGTAGCCACTTCTTTGAAGACTTTCTCATAAGGCAGCAACATTATGGATGTTTACTCCCTAGTACCCATGGCCACAGGGTGTTGGGTTTCTTTTTGAGAATTTGCTGGAGATTTCTATTTCTAGTATTTTATTTTATTTATTTATTTGAGACAGGGTCTTTCTCTGTTGCCTGGGCTAGGGTGCAGTGGCATGATCACAGCTCAAACTCCTGGGCTCAAGTGATCCTCTTGCCTCAGCCTCCTGAGTAGCTGGGACTACAGGTGCACACCACCATGCCTGGCTAATTTTCCTATTTTTTGTAGAGACGGAGTTTTGCTGTTGCTCAGGCTGGGCTCAAACTCCTGACCTCAAATGATTCTCCCGCTTTGGCCTCCCAAAGTGCTAGGATTATAGGCATGAGCCACCTTGCCTGGCACATTTCTAGAATATTTTAAATAGAGTTCTAAACCCTCCATATAGATTTCTAAGTTCCCCACCAGTTTTCCCTTATGTAGAAGTACTTTTATTATTCGTATCAAATAGAAAAGATAAGTTTAAAGCAAGCATGTATTACTGCTTACCCTCCTGAAAATCGGGTGCATTTTAAAAAGCACAGGAACAGAATGGAGAGCGGTGCTGTGTAGGTAGATATTAGGAGACTGGGCAGCTTCACTACCCACACAGATCTTAGCTGATTCCTTTAACTTCCTTCAGCTTCTCTCAATCTCAGTTCCCTCATGGGAGAATTAGACAAGATGATTGCTTGTTCTCGTGGGTGGATCTAAAATTCCCTGATAACAATTTAGCAATATTGCTGGTAAGCCAGCCCACATAACTTCAGGCAGCTAGCTAAAATATTTCCTTACTGTTCATGGCTATAAATATACATTATTTTATTGCCACCTCTATCTCTTCTCAGTTTTCCCTATTCGTTAACTCTATTTCTGAACAATCAGTTTGATCCTGGCCTTTCTTCTGCCTCCTTTGAAGTATCTGAAAAGTTTTCTAAGTTGGAAGTTATTTTCCTTAGTTGCTAAGAGTCCGCCATTGTGGTACTTAGTGGTGACATGTCTGAACTCATGGCTTTCCAGGCCCAGGTTGAAGCAGAAACTCTGAGGACAAGACTATCCTTTGGAGAGGAGACATTTTAGGGAAAGGATTGGAGATACTTTTTTTTTACCTAACATGTAAAACTCTCTCTGAACTGAACTCACTCAATGACCAAAGTTCAAAGTTGATTTGGTTAGTTTTCGAAACAAATTGAAGGATGATTTCAGAATCCCTTAAAATTACCTATATTACAATTCAAACGTGTAGTTTCTTCTACAGATGACTCTAGGGTTAAAGTTATGCCCATGTAGATATGCAGAGTCCTTCCAGCACGGAGGAGCTTAAGTGATGGTTCTCAAATGCCAATGGATGGACACCAATGGACAGACTAGCTGCATCAAAATCCCCTGGGGGAGCACCATGCAATGTTGATGGCCAGGCTCCCCCAGGAGGTTCTGACCAAGTAGGGAAGGGATGGAATTGTGGCCGAACAGTCTATATTTTTAATTTGGGTGATACTGACATACATGCAGCTAGCTAGGTTTGGGCATTGTTTGTCGTGTTACATTTTACTTGTAAATTTATAAGTCTCTTCTCTGCCTGACTTTGTCTCTTTATATAAATGTCATCAGTGCTTAGCACTATGCTGACCATCTACAAGTTGTAAATAAATATTGGGCGAATGTTGAATATGTGCTTTGCTTAAAAGAAAATGGTTCAGGGATGATGTATCTAGGTTGTACCTTTTCAAGTTTGCTAACTCTTTTCTCCTCTTCTGTTTATTGCCTTCATAGCTTGCTGATCAATTTGGAAGGGATTTGGCCCCGTGGGACATTGTCACGTGCACAGACATTTTCTAGGAAATTCTAAGCAGTTGTTCTTCCCTCTCCTGCCCCCCCAAATCTTAACTGTACACTTAAACCATGGGTACACATTGAATGCTGTGGTCATAGAAAGGAATTGGTTAGACAATACACTCACGTATGGAATTTTCTGTGGTCCACCTGCGAAAGACTAGTTAACTAATTGTCACGGAGGCTGTTAGTTGCCTGGCCTGGGCTGCTGTGCTCTGTGGTGGCATTATCACCCCGGCCATTCAGTACCGTTCATGGAGGTCATGTCTTTTCACTGATACTTTTTTGATAGTTTTTATATAACAAAATCCTTATTCTATTTATAACGTAAGATAATAAGGCATTATAAATGAATTACCTAAAATAATATATTTGTCTGTTGTCTTTCACTATTTCTACTTCACATTAATTTTTAGCTGTAAAATTGGTAAATCGATTCTTACTACTATCTCTTTCCCTTTTTTACTGTTTGGTTTTCAAATTTTATTTAAATGTCAGAGAATTTCCTTTAGTAGGAACAATATATTTCATTGCAATATTTAAAAATAAACTACTTAAATTTGCATGCCACGTGCACATTTTGGTGGAATTCTTATTTTCAAAGGCTTATGTAACTACGAACACTTCATAGCCATGGAGTCCCTCATCCTCCCTTTGGGTAATTGTGGCATCTCACCATGTTCATTCTATGCTGTTTTCAAGGACGTGTGATTGACGGTTAGTGAGATATGTGGAAAGTTCTTAGTTTGATAATGACGTGTGTATCTACTTAGTACTGCAATGTAAATCACTCAATTTGCCAGTGTATTTCAACAATTAAAACATTTTTATTCCTCTTCACCCGGATTTCTTAATTATATTTTTCAAAAGAACACTTTCAAAAAAGTCACACATGCTATCGTGATATATGCCTATAATATATCAATGTACAAAGATAATAGTGTATAGATTACTATGAAAAACGAAAATTTCTCATAAGGAGAGAGGTATTGTCTTATTTATTTAGTCCATGTGACAACCACAGGGACATCAATTTGATTTTAAAAATGTCTAAGGTAAGAGTTACTAAGAAATTATGATACACATACTCCTGTTCCATATCTGTAAGTCCATAATGACACTTAAGTGTAATATCAGCGTTTGTCCTGTTAGGGATAACAGATAAGGTTGTTTTTGTTTTTTTTTTTTTTTGAGACAACTCTCACACTGTTGTCGCAGGTAGAGTGCAGTGGTGTCATCATAGCTCACAGCAATCTCAAACTCCTGGGCTCAAGTGATCCTCCTGTCTCGGCCTCCTGAGTAGCTGGGACTACAGGTGTGTACCACCACTCCCAGCTTAATTTTTTTCTATTTTTGATAGAGATAGGGTCTTGCTCTTGCTCAGGATGTCTCAAATTTCTGACCTCAAGCAATCCTCTCCCCTCGGCCTCCCAGAGCGCTAGGCATGAGCCACTACACCCAGCGAAGACTGACTTTTAAAAAACTTTTAGTTTTGAAATAATTTTAGATTTATAGAAGAGTGTAAAGATTGCACAGAGAGTTCCTATATGCCCTTAACCCCGCTCCCCCTAGTGGTAATCTTGCATAACCATAGTACATTTGTCAAAAGTAAGAAATTAAACATAGATACAACACGATAAACTACAGCCTGTAATTGGATTCCATTCGTTTTTCCACTAATGTCATTTTTTCTTTTTGTTCCCGGATAGAATCCAAGATTCCATCCCATTTTGTTGCATTTGGTCATCCTGTCTCTGTAGTCCCCTCTTCCTGATACCTCAGTCTTCCCATGTTTTTTATGATCTTGATACTTTTGTAGCCTACTGGTTAGATATTTTGTAGTACGTTGCTCAATTTGAATTTGTCTGTTTTCTCATGATTGGACTGGGGTTATAGACTTTTGGAAAGAGGACCACAGAAGTGAAGAGGCCCCTCATCACATCACATCATATTTCATGATCCCAACATGACTTATTACTGGTGACAGTCACCTTGATCACTTGATGAGGTGATATCTGGCAGCTTTCTCTACTGTAAAGTTTCTAGTTTTCCTTTTCTATCGTCTGTTCCTTGTAAGCGATAAGTGCATCATTAAGTTTAGACCACAGGCAAGGACAGGGAAATTCAGCTCTGCCTCCTGGAAGAAACAGTATCAAGGAATATTTGGACATTTGTTGAAAGCACCATGGTAATTAATAAGTATTTTGGAGAAGATACTTGGAGACTCTACGAATGCTCTATTTCTCCTTAGAGTTTAGCCCACTAATTTCAGCATTTATCCTTGGATCTCGCTTGTGGCATTTGTTACTGTGATGTTTCAGTGGTGATTTTCTATTTCTCTCATTCCTTCTACATGTTTTATTTGGAATTCTTTTCTAAGGAATATTTTCCCCTTCTCTGCCATTTACTTATTTTTTTTGGTTATTTAATTAATTTATTTATTTTAGACAGGGTCTTGTTCTGTTGCTGGGGCTACAGTGCAGTGGCGTGATCATAGCTCACTGCAACCTCGAACTCCTGGGCTCAAGCGATCCTCCTGCCTTAGCCTCCTGAGTAGCTGGAACTACAGGTGCATACCACCATGCCCTGCTAATCTTTTTATTTTTTGTAGACATGGGGTCTTGCTATGTCGCCCAGGCTGGTCTCAAACTCCTAACCTCAAGTGATCCTTCTGCTTCCGCCTCCCAAAGTCCTGGGATTACAGGCGTAAGCCACTGCTCCCAGCCCCCATTTACTTGCTTATTCGATCATTTATTCATATCGCTGTGGATTTATGGATATTTATTTTGTTCTTTAGTTTCTCCATTACTGCCACTATTTTACTGCTTGAATTGTTCCAGCTGCAGCCACTGGGAGCTTTTTCAGGTTGGATCCTAACATGCCCCTTCCTTGTCTTCCTCTTTAGGTTGACTTTTAGTAGCAAACAGTCCTGTATAGTAAAAATCTCATTCAAAAGTTAGTTAAAATACATTCCTAAAACTTAATCAAATTTCATTATAAATGATGTTTTCCATATTATGACAAGTCTTAACATTTTCCTTCAACTAGACACAATTTAAATTTAGAATCTTGTGATTCCCACTTGCCACCCACATACCTGCATCTTAAGGCTAACGATGATAATCTTTATTGAGTGCTGCAGGGATCTTGAGTGAAGGACTTAGAGAAGAAAAACTATTAAGATCTTTCAAAAGAAAAATGAGTTACTGGCAAAGGCTTGAAAATTGCCTGAAATTTAAGAGTTGATACCTTTTCAAACAACACATTCTGTTTCTTTGAAACATTATTATTAAAAATGCAATGGACAGATGAGTTTCTGGGAACTTTTTTTTATTTTTACCCACTTGGAGGGGATGAACCTGAGAATTTTTGACGAATAAAATTGTCTGATTAGAAAAGATTTTTTTAAGAAATCTTCTAAGCTAGGAGACATTTACTCCTAGACTCAGTTAAAGAAGACTGCTAGGAGTTAGTTTAGGAGAAACTTCTTGAAACCCTGGAATGGAAAAATCCAGTTTTGACAAGTGAAACTAACTTCCGGGGCATTAGTGAAGAACGCCGGCCTGGGAAGTGAGCTGTGAAAAGCAACCTGGACGGGGCTGTGCGGGAGAGAGGTGAGGTGATAGAGGGTGCTACGTTAGTACAAGGGGGCGGTTGCCTTTCTGGGTTTTTGAATTGTTTAAAGTTGGAAGAGGAAGAGAAACAGGCTCAGCGTTGCAAATGGGAGCTTTGTGTAGCAGTATCGTATCCCTGCCCAGGCTTGTGAAGAATTTCAGGGGTGAAAAATTATGGAAGGAACTCATTCCCAGGAAGATGGTTTGCATTTTATTTACTCATGTTTACTTAATGCGCCCTAGAGAGTCAAGCAGTGCAGAAGGAGGATGTGCTTCTCCATAGATTGTGTTCCAGTCCCCAGTTCTGATTTTCAGTCATTTATCAACCACCGCCAATTGAGTGTGCCGGGCATTGGTTGCTAAGGGTACAACTGAAAGACCCAGTTCATGCATTCAAGGCTGTTTAGAATGGTGGTGGGTGTACTGGGTCACCTGTAACGAACATCTAGAGCCATGGCCGAGGTTGGCATGGGTTACCTTGGGGGCACGGAGCAGGGACACCTAAGTCACAATGACAGGTGAGGAAAGACTCCTCAGAGGGTAGTTCCCTGTGCAGAGCCAGGGGGAGAGTGTGAGTTCGCCAGCTATAAGTGGGGCAAGAAAGAAGCTTCAGGAAGACAACTGCATGTACAAAGGGGCAGAGCCCTGAAGACCCTTGGCATGACCTGGGCACTGCTGGGAGTCGAGCCCGGCTGGGTGGGAGGTGAGGGAGAGGGAGGCACGGTGAGCTGGGAAGAGCCCGGAGGGCCACGTTTGAACTTCTGACGTTTGTGGGAAGCCACTGGGGAGAGAAATAGTCACGGAGCTCAGGTGCCCCACGGGGCCGTCAGAAGGTTTGGTCTTACTGCCTCTTCCAATGCCTGGCTTGCGGGTCTGTCTTTGTAGGAGGCGTGGCTAATACCTACAGCTCTGTTTTATGAAGGTGTATCTTTCCCATTTAATCCATAATACAAAACACTTGGAAGTTTTCAGCTGCGATGTGTGTGGACAGATGCAGCCAGACAATGAATGTGTCAGGAACATTCCATTAGGGCAGGGCCAGGCCTAGCCCAGCACCAGGCCTGACCAGGTGCTTAGTAATCAGGCTTGTGATAAAGTTGGGGCCATCCTACTGCTTCACGTGTTCCTCCCGTGTCTTTTCCCACAAAGCCATTCCATTAAATAAAGACAAACGCTTTTCTCCATCAGTGGACTCTACAACACTTAAATAATTCAGCACTCAAGTATATTTTGCCTATTATCTAAATATTTAATATTAAAATATTACAGACTCCTCAGAAGGCAGGGGCCTTGTATATTCTTTTCCATTCCTCTTACAGTCAAGCCTCAGGGATCCACTATGAAAAAATGACCTTGGGTTGGCATAAAAGCGAAATAATTTGTGATTCTCTCCCTGTCTGGGACAAACCTTTTGGACAACTATGGTGTCTTCTCTCTTAACAGTGGTAGTATCTTTGGGACTATTTTTAGGGCCTTTGGTAAGTAATTTGGCTTTTTTGGTTTAGTTTTGATGTAGTTTCTGTTTGGAGCAAAGAATAAAATCCGTAAGTCAGGATTTCCTAATTCCCTACATGAAAGTGGTATTTGTGGAGAGGGAGTGATCTAAGGACGTTGTGTCCTTTAGGAAAAAATTATTTTCTGTCTACATTTACTGTAATAGTACATCACTTCTCGGCCTTTTGGCTAAGATCAAGTGTATTTACTAACAGCTTTAGTGCAGTTATAATCATAAAATATGTAGATTGGGAGAGTGGAAGTGATGAGCAGAACACGTCTTACTGGCTATGCTATCAAATCGTTACTATAGCCACGGTGGCCACAGGAGGGCTGATGCAGGATTAGATCACTGGGACAGAAGAGAAGCCACATGCATATATTATAAATATAAATTTTTCATATGATGTCCTACATTAGAATGTAAAGGAAATTTTTTTAATGGTGCTAGAAACAGTTAAGTAATTGGGTGGAGAAATGCCAAGCACCACCTAATATTCTATAAATATAATTGAGTGGATTTGAACATAATATAAATGGTGAAACCATAAAACTAAAGATAATTGATGAAACCATAAAACTAAAGAAAATATCGGTGAATGGTTCTATCTGAAGTGAGATTGGGAAAGAGATTTATGTGAATGGCACATGAGGCTGAATCCACGCAGTCAAATACTGCTAGACTCGGCTATGGGAAAAATGAAACAACCATTATGCTCACAAAAAAAAAAAGCCTAGAAACCTTTAAAAGGTAAGAAAATGTAAGTGGCTGGAGAACAGGGCAACGTTTGTGACAGAAAGGGTTAGGATGCTTTGTAAAGAGCTCTTAGATGAAGGGCCTAAGAGAATACCAATAAAAGAACCAAAAAGATAGTTCATAAAAGAAATATAAATGCCCAGTGAGTCATAAGGGGGGAAATTGAATTAAAGTCAAATGGTTGGAAATAAAAGCGAGAGGCAATTTTCAAACGAGACAGCCCTCCGCCCCTGCTGTGCCGGCAGCTGGACAGTAAGGGGCCGCTGCTCCGTGAGGACTCCTGCCTTGGTCGCCATTACTCACCAGCACGACCTGGCTGGTTTCCAGGTCCACGGCAGGAAACTCCCAGGACCCTGGCCTTGCAGCTCCTTGGCCTTCCTCCTCCAATGACATCCTCGCCTATCACTGTGCCCCAGCTCTGTCACCCATAGTACGGCTTCTCACAAGGGCAACTTCTAACACCCCACACGCTAGGTGCCCTCTTTTCTCTTTCCATCTTTGACTCCAACCATCTGTTGGCCCCAGCGGGGCCACTCCTTGCAGTTTTCACTGCTGGCCTCTGCCATCCCTCCTTCCTCAGTGCAGACGCCAAGGTTGCTCAGTGTCGTCCCTCTCTGTCCCGCTCTCCTGCTGTCGCAATCACTTGACTGGCTATGACCCTGGTTGAAGACACGTCGCTGCACGCACATGCGCAGCTGAACATGGCTGCACAAAAACAGACAATTACACCAACAGGGGCTTCCGGTGGGTCTGTGATGCTGCCCAGGCACCACCTTCTCTTTTCTTAGTCCATCCACCCCCCCATCCTCATAGATGACCATTGCGTACCTTCTCACTTTCCCCCAGACCTCCAACACGTCCTCCCCCACCCTCCCTCTCAGCTGACACCCTTGCTTCCCGTCTCACCAGAACCAAAACAAAATAACACAAACAGCCAGGCTCCCCGCACCACGGGTACCACCTCTCCCCCTTTCCTGGCATTGCTCGGGTTGTGGGGCGAACACTCCTACACGTGCGCACTGTGTCCCTTCCTCTTTTACCCAACCAAGCACTTTGCTCCAACAATTCTCCAACAATTGTTGAATCAATTCCTCCCCCTCTACAGCATTACTTCCATCTTCATACAACACGATTTTATTTCTCCCACCTTAAAAAAAAGAACCCTCTACCCTGACTGAATGGTTCCCGTTGGTTGCATCAGAGCCTATGAGATTAGTCTACACTCACCGTCTTCATGTCTCTCTCCGACCTACTCCAGTCTCATTTCCACTCCTTCGCTCCACTGGGACTGGTTCTCGTCATCGCCGACGACCTCCTTGTGGCTAATCTAACGGTCAAGTTTTAGTGTTCATGTTCCTCTCCATCCCTCCGCCTCCTGAGCTTCTCCACTTGGCTTGCAGGTCGCCCCATTCTCCTGCCTGCCTGCCGGCTTGTGCTCAAGCAATACTCTTTGCTGACTCCCTCTAACACCCAAACCTCCCAGCGCAGGTGTGCCCCAGCCTCGCCTCTGTACTGTGTCGACTCCCAGGTGCTCGTCCTCGGCCTCAACTGCCCCCTGCACTTCAGGCCTCTATCCCATTGCCTGGTCCACATCTCCACTAGGACATCTTAAACTGTGTCTTGCATTAGGTCCGTATCTGAGTTCTTGATCTCACTCAATTTGCTCCTTCGCAGACTTCTCCACCTTAGTAAGTGGGAACTTCATGCTTCCAACTGCTCAGCCAGAAGCTGGGAGTCACCCTGACTCTCCATTTCCTCCCACCTCTCCCTATCCCCGCATCAGCAAATCTTCAGCCCACTCCAGCCTATTCTGAACACACAGCCAGAGGGATCTTGTTAAATCCCAGGTCCACTCCCCTGCACCCCCGTGCTCCCCTTCTCTTCCAGGTGAAAAGCAGAAATTCCTAGAGTCCTCCACAACCCGCCTCCTCCTCCCCTCTGACCTCATCTGCTTGCCTCACTCTCCTCCTCTCTCTCTGCTCTGCCCACTCCGACTTTGCTATACCTCCTACCTGCCAACCTGGCTTTTGTCACACACCTTGATGCTTTCCGGCCCCTTGCGTCTACAGTCTTGTCCTCCAGACGTGTGCACGGCTTTCTCCCTCCTTCAGGGTTTTACTCCAATCTCCCCAGAACGCCCTACTCTGCCCACCCCATGTAAAATTCACGCCCCTTTCGCCTAACACTTTCAGTCGTCCTTCCTGGATTTCTTTTTCTGCTTAGCATTTATAACGAATATACTCCATATTTCACTGATTTCCCCTACTTACTGGCAGCCTCCCTCGCTAGAATGGAAGCTCCAGGAAGCCGGAACCACCGTCTTGCTCTCTCCACTTATCTCTCTTGCTCATGGCTGCATCCCAGCACCTAGCCCAGTGCCTGGCACATGGTCGATGCCCAGTGAGAATTTTCTTTTTTTGAGTGACAAAGATATTGAATGTGATAATTCTCAGCCTTGGCATGAATGTGGCCAAATGGACACTCTCATCTTCACTTGGAAAGCCTTTCTAGAGAGCGTCTTGTCAATTCGAATCAAGAACATTTAAAAATGCTCGTATCCCGAACTCAGCAATTCAACTTCTAGGAATTGATTTTAAGAAACTAATAAGAGCTGTAGAGACTTACAAAAGGAATGTTCCTCAAAGTTGTTTATAGTAAAGGGAAATTGGAAGCCATATAATGTCCAATAATAAAGGACTGCTTGAAATTATGAATCAATTACACAAGGGAATATTACATAGTCATAAAAATTATGCTTTTGAAGAATATGTAATTTAATGGGATAATATGCATTGTCTATTTCAGAAAGCAAAGATACAAAATTTTATGCAGAATTATCCCATATATATGTGTGTGTGTGTATGTATATACACACACATAAATATAATAGAGTGTCTATGAAAGAGACAAAGAAATACTGCTTTTCTGTGTGTAATAAAGTGTATATTCTTTATGTATTTTCCTAAAATGTTTAAAATGAATCTTTTGTAATCAGGAGTATATAAACCTTTTTTTTTTTCCAAGGAAGAAAGTTGTTCTACCACCTGCCTTGGTTATATTCTTACCAGTGGGCAGGGCGGTGGAGTGAACAGGAAGGTTAACCTCTCTTGCTGCTCCCCGGCTCCTTCCACAGCCCCTTCTCTTATCATTCTCCAAAGGCACAAGGGCTTCCCAGGCTCCAATACCGCTCTCTGGAGTTATTCTTCTTCTTGGGCTATTTCCCCACTTCCCTCCGTCTGCACGATGTTCCAGTGTCATCTCTAGGCAGCATCCGTCCCTCCCTCTCTTGCACTCCTCCGCCACATGGCACGTTGGCCCTAAGATAGCACTTCTCACACCGTTTTCCAAATTCAGTTTCATTCATTTGCTCCAGATGTGTGCTGAGTGCATTGATCTCTTTCCCTCCATTTCCACCACTAGAGACCATCTTTTTAAAAAATTATTTTTATTTTTAATTATTGTGGAGACATAATAGTTGTCCATAGTTATGGGGTACGTATGAAATTTTGGTACAAGTGTACAGTGCGTGATGATCCCACGAGGGTAACTGGGATATCCACCATCTCTTGTGCCTGGACCATCTCAGCAGTCTGTTAGCACAGAATCGGGGTGAGCGGAGTGTCCAGTGGTGTGGCGAGTCTTGTCTCTTGCTATTCAGTGAACCTCATGCCTGTCCTCCCTGATCCCAGGCAACAGCACAGACTCAGGCTCACAGGAGTGAAAAAACAACCGTTTGTTGAGTGTCGGCAGAAACTCTTTCATTTTCTTAACAGTTTACCCGACACTTTTACATATATGGTCTTATTTAATCCTCACAGCAGTCTTCTACACTTGGAACTAATAGGAAAACAGAAGAATAGTTGGAATCAATTTCTTCCTTAAAAGTTGACATAAAATCTGGGATAAAAATTTTAATTCAAAAAAAATTCCATGTGCTAGCCTCACTTCTATGTAATGTGTGCATCTACTGCCCCCTGGTGGACCCAACTTCTAATAGTTTTTCTCCCTCCTTGTTGCTGGGAGTAATCCATCTCTTACTTTCCTTAATATATTCATAGATTCCGGGATTCAGCAGTTTCTTCATCCATAGCATGGAGTTTGTGTTCTGGCTTTTCCACTTATTAGCTGTGTAACTTGGGCAATTTACCTAACTTCTCTGTGTTCCAGTTTCCTAAACTGTATAATGGAGCCAGTATCAATAATAAAATATTAAAAAACTAATATATATGAAGTGCTTCCTACATGCCATATATTAAATCATTACAGTTCCACAAAAATTCAGCTGGGCGTGGTGGTGCGTGCCTGTAGTCCCAGCTACTCAGGAGGCTCTCTTGAGCCCAGGAGTTCAAGACCAGCCTGGGCAATATAGCAAGCAAGAGACAAATAAACATTTCCACAAAAATCCTATTATACAGGAACAAATATGATTTCCACTTTACAAATAAGGAAACCAAGATGATATGGAAAAATACTTCCTACTTCTTAGAGAAGTGTGAGACTCCAGTGAGTTAATGCACGTCAAGGGATTAGGGGAGGACCTGGCACAGAGTCAGTGTCGAGTAACAGCATCATCCTTGTGAGTATTACAGGATTGGCTCTGTGACAAAGACGTTGCTATGGACCACATGGATGCTTGCTTACATTTGGGCTACTCTCACTTTTAACACGTGCTCATCACTTGCCTAATGAAACATACATTACATCAAACAATAAGCTATGCTTATTTACCCATAGCTTTCTCGATACTTTTCTTAAGTCAGGACATAGTCTTCATTTCTCTGGGGGCTGATGTGAGGTCAGCCTATTTCAGCCTTGACTGTACTGGAGAAATACTGGGAGGAGGGAAGAAAGAGAGCGGCAGGGCAGATTTAGTATTTAGGGTGAAGTTGTCTGCAGGTGAATGGGATCTCAACATGTTTTTCCCAGATTTTCCTAGGTCTGAGCATGAGGAGTGGGGAAGAAGGGACCCGGACCGTGCCCACAGCTGTTCACCTAGCTTGTTAGGCTGCTCGTCTCTTCATTCATCTACGCAGAAAACATGTGCTGAGCCCCTCTGTGTCTTGCACTGTTTGACACACTGGCCTCTTCCTCAATTTTCCCTGATGAAGTTCATTGTGCTGCTGACACCATCAGAGAGAAAAGGGTCAGGGACACAGATTAAGATGGGAACATAGCTAATGCATGGATTTTCTTGCAGACTGATTTTTTATATTTGCTATGGTCTGAATGTGTCCCCCCCAACCTCATCCACCCCATTCTTGTGTTGAAATCCTAATCCCCAAGGTGATGGTATCAAGAGGTGGGGCCTTTCGGAGATGGTTAGGTCATGAGGGTGGAGCCTCATGAATGAGATCAGTGCCCTTATGAAAGAGGCCTCCCCTCCACCAAGTGAGGACACAGCAAGAAAATGCCATCTCTGAACCAGGAAGGGACCCTCACCAGACACTGAATCTGTGGGTGCCTTGATCTTGGACTTCCCGAGCTCCAGAACTGTCAGAAATAAATTTGTGTTGTTTATAAGCCACTCAGTCTATGGTATTGTGTTATTGCAGCCTGAACAGACTAAGACAACATTGCATTTTTTAAAAAAAAATATACATATTGTGTTAAGAAATGTAATCATGTGAATATTTTTGAACAACTGATATTAAGTTTGATTCTTGATTAAAAGGACAATCATGCAAAATTAAATATTGAACTTCTAACAAATTAAATTTAAATAATCAAGCCCCATATCAATGGAGGAAAATTATTGGGGGTGGGAGGGAGTACATTTTGGAACTCGATTTTTTCTTTTAAACAAACAAAACACTAAAGCACAGAGCATGGAAAGAGGAGGAAGTATTAGATAATGTTCTAGGGAATGGCCAGGTCACAGGGTGTGCCATGGAAAGTCTGGTTTGGTGCCAAATCCAATTTGAAGATTAGTAGTGCAATGACAGCAGGGGCTGCTTCTCGGGAAACAGGAAGCTACCCCCAAGTGTCCTTCGGCTAAAGCACCAGTTCTCACCTACAGTGACGCTGCAACGTTGCACACTGAGCACAGCAGAGCGTGTTATGCAAGTTACTGCCATACAGCTCTCTGCTCAGCATAGAGTGGAGTCTCACACTCATTTAACTTACCTGATGACGTCAGCCCCAGATACAGTTCGAGTCTTTAATAGTTTTGCAAGCCATTCCCAAAGGCATGAGGAATGGGGACCTGTTTAATGAAGGCTACAACATGAAATGTCAACTTGAAAAGACAGAAAACAATTGCTTAACTTTTCCTCTGCAACTTGGAAAAGAACAATATGAGTCCATCACGGAAGATTTAGAGGAAAAGCCAGCAAACATTTATTGAGCACTTACTATTCAGGTCAGGCCTGTGTTAGATCCTTACTGTATACTATCTCATTTAATCTTTAAAGCCCAAACAGAGATAATATTTTTTATTTTTTTAATTTGTATAAATTTACGGGTACAAGTGTAATTTTGTTACATGCATAAATTGTATAGTGGTAAAGTCAGGGCTTTTAGGGTACCCATCACTCACATAATGTACATTGTATCCGTTAAGTAATCTCTCATCAGCCACCCTCTCCCACCGGCCCCACCACACTCTGAGTCTCTGTTGTCTATCATTCTACACTCTAGGCCCACATCCATACAGAGACTTTAAAGCTATAGAGATTATTATAATGTAACAGGGCAAACCCTCTAGGCAAAAGTTTAGGGTTTTCCATATATACCTGCTCACTGCTAGAGATTTCAAAGGTAATTTGGAGGCAGAGTGATTTTAATGCCCTCACACCTATAGAAATACTTACCTTTTTGTTCCTTCTGTTGGAATGTGAAGAGGCTCCATAAAATATCCTTCTTCTTGCCTGCCAAGTGCTGAACCAATTGAGAAATAAGACAAAAGAGTAAGGCAGATGGAAGAGCAAGATGTTAGCTTTGTTACCGATAGAGCTGATTTCATTTGTGGGCACACAGATTTCCCACTACTGAACTCCAGAATTAGAAATACTCACCCAGCCACAGGCAGTGCTGGGCCACTCTGGGCCACCGCACATGCAGGACTGCCACACACAGAGTGGAGAGGGGGAACAGAATGCATATTTCCTGTGGGCAGTCAGCTCCCAATGAGAAAGGGAGGCTGAGGTGCTATGCTCCCCTAGGGCGGTGCGGGCTGTCAGCAGGGTGCCAGAGTTGACTTGCACTGGTTTATATACATCTCTTCCCAACTCCAGGTTTGGTGACTTCTTGTTGGTAGCTTGGAATCAGCCATGGTCAGATGGGTGTCTCTACACCATGGAAATCATCAAGTGCTACAAATTAAGGCTTTCGCCCCAAAGAGCCAGTTGTTAGACATTTACCAGCACACCACTGTCTGCTCCCCAAATTTCCAACCGGAGGTCTCTCTTCTTCCCCAGTGAAAAAGTGAGTGAAGGAGATGGAAAAAGGCTGGAGCTCCTTCCACATGGAAGGAATAGCGGGTGCTGGGAAGAAGTGTTCGGCATCATCACCATCTTCCTCCAGGTGAAGTGGAGTTACATCTACCTCAGTGGTTCTCAAGACCAAGGCCATGAGAATGACCCTTCCAGCTAGCTCTGTTTCTCTGTTCCCCTTCACAGCAAAGCTCCTCAAGGGTTATCTGCACCCTCTGCTTTCAGATCTTTCCTTTGAGTTGGATCATCAATGAGATGAAGGTGATGAAGCCAGGTACCCCACTGGGAGGCACTGCGAAGTTATGGTACCAAAAGTTCAGCACTTGTCCCCGAGGCCACATAAGAAGAATGAGGACAAGTGGTTTGAGGAGAAGGAAAGAGAAGTTTATTAATTTGTTGGCAAATGAGGAGGCTGGCAGACTCCCATCTCAAAGTACCAATGTCCTCCCTCTGAGCAGAAGTACAGGGTTTTTAAAGGTTTTGGTTTAATCCCATAGTCCCATCTCCGGCTAAGACAATCTCATGACATCCACCCGGAAGATTCCCTTGAGCCATCTCCTGCGACACAAAGAACAAAGGACACTCTCTCCTGCCCTTCCAACCACTGGCCTGAGGTAGGGATGTAGCTTTTAGTTCTCAAAAAGGGGCGGTGCGGTTGAAGAGGCAGAAAACATTTTTATCCTGTTTCAGGCCATTTTCTCTGTTATAGTTACAGACTAAGGGTGCATGTGTAGCCTCCCCCCCCACCTTTTGTTTTCAGTTGTGGCAAGGACGCATAATCCTTTTAGGGAGGAATGAAGATGTGGGGACCATAATCCACTGATTACTCACCCATTGATTTCTATACCCATGGTCATTGCATTCTGCATGCCCGTCACGTCACACTGCTTAGGATAATGGCTATGTGCCCATAAGGCTTTATCTTCCAAAGGCATTTTGTTCCCGGAGATCACAGGTTAAATTGCTGGACACACACACATAGTGACAGGCACTGCCAGGTCCTTCCAATTTTAGTTGTATTCACTTGACTTCAGATCCAACCACTCCAGAACATTCATCCTTGATTTCCATTTCCTTGAGTGTCTGCTGCCTGCAATCACTCCTGATACTAATTACTGTAACAGTCAGGGCTCTCGTTGAAATGGCAGAAACTGCTTTAATTTTAGCAGAAAATGCATTTATTAAAGGATATTAGGAAATGCAAGAATCCCTAGGAGGAGGGAGGAGGAAGGCAGAGACTGTGAAGCTCTGAGATTATCTATATCAGCTGGAAGCAACACCCAGCTGTTGGGGCTCAGAAACCAATATCCCAAAGATGGTGCAATGACATGCTGAACTGGAGAAGCCTCAAGGTCTCTCTGAACTCCCCCAGCCCCACCGACTCTCCCAAAGGAGTTTCTTTTTCTGCTTAAAATCCAGACCTTTCAAAGAGAACAATTGTTTTTTTCTTGCCCTCCCTTGAGGCAGAGAATGTAACCACACCTGAACAGAACCTTTCACTATCAAAGAGAACTGTTTACAGGTTAATCTCAGTTCCCAGATCCATTCATTCTCCCTAGTAATCCTTTATTGCCCCCAACAGAATTTCTCTTCTCCTCCATCCCATAACCTGTTTTGCCAGGATGGTGTATAAGTTTGTGAACCCCACTGAGGGGTAATCACTCTGGGATTCTCCCTGTGTATGCATGTTAAATAAATAAGGATGCCTTTTCTCCGGTTAATCTGCCTTTTGTGAGTTGATTTTTTAGCGAACCTTCACAGGTGAAAGGGATGTCTCCCTTGCCCTCCCCCCCCCACCGCAGTTATGGCGCAGTGAGCAGGGCCACCAGCGCTGCTCTACTCTTCTGGAAGCCACAGCGCAGGGAATCCAGGACCTGACAAACCAGCGAAAGGGTAGGAATTTCTTACTAGTCAGTTCCCAGACTCCCTCTGTCTGTGCAATCTAGTTCAGCGAATGGTCAAAATTACCCTTTGTCTCCTTAGCAAGATTTTGATTAATGGGAGGAAAGGATTTGCGTGACTAGTCTTGGGGTATGTAGTGCCTGGTATACCTTTTGGCACTTTGTGGTATGAATATTCATATTGTTTGATCCCTTTCCTCCAGAAATAGTCATTTTCTGTGTCTTTGTCTTTCTGTGTTGTTCTGTCATAAAGAATGGTACCAGCGAAAGTTCCCTCGTGTCTTGTTTTATGTCTTTGAGAGCTTGACTTGTGACCATGTGGGAGCGCTCTGTCTTGGTCTCCACCATCTGGGGGGTGTGATTTTCGGGTCACGTCAGGTGGCCAGTGTGAAAATGGCTGGGAACCTGAGACTTTTTTGTTCTGAATGCGTCAAGCTCTCGGGAGAGTTTGTTGTAGCCTATTTCTGGGAGTGTGGGGGAATCTTAGGGATTGTTGCTTCTCTGAAGAAGCTATTGGATTGAACTGCTACTGGAATAAATACACTATTGGAAATTCTAATCATGGCCAAAAGATGGATCCTTTAAATTAGAAAGACCCCTAAATTAAAAAAAAAAAAATTAGTGATCTCTTACTATATATAATTGCCTTATTGGTATTTATGGCAAGACCCAGTTTTAAAAAAGACATAATAGTGTCATGGCTAGCCTTAGAAATTCTCTTGACAAAATTAAAGAGCAAAAATCTGACCTAAAACAAAGTTAAAATCCTTTATATGCTCAAACTGCCTGCTTTGGATTCCATATGCAATTAACAATGAAGGCTGCTTAAAATTCCACGCTTTCACTGCTGCGCCTTGGGTTCAATTCCTGGTCAGGGAAGCATTCTCTGTTGGTTTGATATTTGTGTGACTTTTGACATTGTGGAATGCCCAGTTATTGATCCTTTTTCCTCCCATGGACAGTTCTGATTTCCTTTTCTTCCATCTGGGGGAGGATTTGGGGTTTTTGGCCCCTTTGCTCATTTCCTTTCTTAAGAATTGTTCTTGGCTGGCCATGGTGGCTCACACCTGTAATCCAAGCATTTTGGGAGGCTGGGTGGGAGGAACGCTTGAGGCCAGGAGTTTGAGACCAGCTTGGGCAAAATGGTGAGACCCCCATCTCCACAAAAAATAAGAAAAAATAGCCGGATATAGTGGAATATACCTGCAGTTCCAGCTACTCAGGAGGCTGAGGCAGGAGGATTGCTTAAGCCCAGGAATTTGAGGTTGCAGTGAGCTGTGATTGTGTCACTGCATTCCAGCTTGGGCAATGGAGTAAGACCCCATCTCTAAAAAAAAAAAAAAAAGAAAGAATCGTTCTCCCATTTTCTCATTTACTTCTACTCTTCCCTACTCTTTTCTTGCTCTTCACTGTCTTCAGTACCACATGAAAGAAGCTACAGGGGACTTCTAATGACTGAGACTCCTTAAGGACCATAAACAATGGTGCTACTGATCCCTTTTGGGGATGTTCTCCCTCCCTGTGGAGTCTGAAAAATCATGGACAGATTCTTCTCAGGTCTACAGCTCTGCTCTTTTTCACATAGCGTTACGTGATCTCTTTGACTTCCCCTTGCCTCCCCTACACAGACCATTCCATGGGGGCTGCCCCAATGAGGACCTTGCTGCTGCTGCTGCTACTGCTGCCGTGCTCAGTACAGACCCTGCTTCTCCCACTGGTGATGCTGGGATTGCACGCCTGAGGCTCTGCCACAGCTGCCTGACCTCAGTCACCTGCACCAACACCCGCTCCTCCTAGCACCCCCATCCTCACTTTGCTTGCTTGGAATGCATGCATCTGATTGGTGGAGTCTAGGTCTCAAGGCCGACCCAACTGCAAGGGAGGCTGTAAGTCCCCCCAGAGAGGAGGGACTCATAACGTGGTACCTTGTTCAGTGTAAGCGGGGTGGTCCCAATATAACAAATGGCCATCACCCTTTCCAAATCTCATTTCTCACAACTTGCCTTTCCCACAATGCTTCAGTCACTGTGAGTGGTTTGAAGGCCATGCATTTTTTTGTCACCCAGCTTTTGAATAATATTCCTTTTGCCGAGAATGCTCGGCTCACCTCACTACTCTTCTTCTGGGAGGCGTCCTTCAGGCTCAGCTAGCACCTCTTTTGGGAAAGCCCCACAGAAGCCAAAAAGAGTATGTATTCACCCCGGCGCTTCCCTGGCCCCTGTGCGTGTGGCACTGTGGCTTTCATCAACACGTGTGGGTCATCACAGAGACGTGCACCAGCCACCACAGAGCTCCACAAACAACATGTCCACCTCCTGCAGAAACTCCCCAAGGCTCTCCCTCCCACTCTCTTTTCCCTCTTCACTTAGCCTGGTGCTGCTATGATTTCTATTTTTTCTTATTTATGCCACCGTGGAGAAGAATCACCTTTAAAAAAAAATCTAGAATTTCATCTGTGAGCAACACACACCTGCGCCTGCTTCAGCGGCTTTGGTGAAGAGTCAAACTGCTTTTCAGGGGTACATCACATGCTCAGCATAATAGCACCTAGAAGGTTTATGGCCGGAAAACCATGAGGCTAGGGCTGTGTGCGGGAGGAGAGGGGTGGTGGGGCAGGCGATTAGGCAATGGAAAGGGGTGGGCGCAGAAGAGGGGGGAAGGAAGAGGGGAAGAAGACTGCTGGGAGCTGCCGGCTGCAGGAAACGCTCCTGATGTTGGAACTCACCTTGGAAGGCCTCTAGGGCTGCTCCGTTTATTATGTTGCAAAGTGGCTGCCTTCTCCAGATGGGGCACAACCTCTCCGCTCACCTTTCTCCTACCACTCCTTGCCTCTTACCCCTGAAGTCTACGCCACTCATTTCGGTTCCCTCCTGGCACTTTCAGGCACTGTGGTTTGGGACTTCCAGAGTAGGTTAAGAATACAGGTTAGGAATCAGACAAGCCCTATGTTCAAATCTGACTTCAGTCACTTCTCAAATGTGTGGCATTGGGCAATTAACCTCCTTGAGAGTCAGTTTCTTCATTTGTAAAATGAGAATAATAATAAAACTACCTTATGGGGTTGCTGCAAGAATGAAATAATGTAATCCCATGAGTCTTTGTGAACACATGCAAGACGCACAGTAGATGGAACGAACGATTGTTACTATTTGAAATGCAAAACTGGGCCATGTGAGAGGAAACCTGGAAAAGACCTAGAGGTTCTGGCCTGAAGCACACTTGTCTGGTTTTAGCACTGCCCTCGATCTCATCAGTTTTCAGAAAAATATTTTCATAGGCTAGCTTCCAAGGAGTCCCCTTTCTGTAGTAGCAGTTTGGGGAATTAGAGGTCCAATTAAGGTGGTTTTCCCTCCTCCCCACATTTTGAATCTCTTCTGGAAGGAGGTTGCAGTGAGGCAGGAAACACTGGATTCCTTCCAAATACTTTGATGTCTGGGTTTTAAAATAGCTGCGATCTTAGAAGGCTTCACAGACTTCCTAGTGGCCCTCAAAGGACAGCTTCTGGTCTAACTGATCACTTCTCCTGGAGGCCCAGAATGATGCAAGATGCAGAAGCAACTAATTGACTTCAAATAGCCTACTTCCATGTAGAGGTGAGAAACCAAATGGAATTGGGCAGGAGGCAGGGTGACAGGGAGGAGAGTTGTTTCATGAACATATGTACTTCTTGCTGTGAGAAGTAATGCTCAGTTAGGAGGTCATCAGCTTATGAAGTGGTTGCAAGCTACGGAAACCAACTCAAGCTAGTCCTTACAAAAAAGTGAGTTTATTTGGAAGGACACTAGAGTATTTTATAGAACCCAAGGACAGTGAGGCCCCTCATAGAGACAAGAACCAGGAACTGGAAAGTGTGCAAGGTGTGAAGTCTTGGTACAAGTTAGTCATTGATACGACAGATGGCTACCTGATTATTCAAACACCCATGTATTGAGTAATCCATCCTTTCTCAACTGGCTTGAAATGCCACATTCATCACATTCAATTTTTTTGTGTGTGTATTCAGGTCAATTTCTGGTAAGATTCTATTCCATCTGCCATTCATGGTTGTTACGGGTTGAAAGGTGTTCCCCCAAACACACGTTAAAGTCCTAATCCCCAGCCCCACAGCATTTGACCTTCTTTGGAAATAGGATCTTTACAGAGGTAATCAAATTAAAATGAGGTTATTAGGGTGGGCTCTAATCTAATCTGACTGGTAGTCCTTATAAAAAGGGGAAATTTGGACACACGCACAAAGGGAAGACAGCTGTGAGAAGCAGAGGAGTGGAGTGATTCACCTACAGACCAAGGAGCTCCAAAGATTGCCAGCCAACCACCAGAAACTAGGAAGAAGGAAAGAGGGATCCTTTCTCTGCAGGCTTCAGAAGCTGTGTGGCCCTACCAACACCTTGCTTTCAGACGTCAAGCCTCCAGGAGTGTGAGACAATAAATTTCTCCCAGTTTGTGCTACTGTATCATGGCAGTTCTAGAAAACTAATACACAGCTCCAGTACCAAACTATTTTAACTATTATAGATTTACAACATTTCAAAATGCCAGGCCACATTAATCCCAGGGAGGATATTTTTAAGATGGGAAAGATTAAATCCAATGTAAATGTTAAAGATTATAATCTAGAATATTATTTAAACATTTTTTTAATTATTTAGAAAAACTCATTGAAATATACTCTTGAAATGGTATATTTGATTGCATATTAATTATACCTCAATAAAATTGATTAAAAAGAACTCTAGAAACAACATGGATTCAAACGTATTATATACCAAAATGTAGCAAATGGGAACCACCACCATTTTGGTTTTTAACATATGTTGCATGGTTTATGCAAACTTTGGACCAGAGCTCTGTATCTGTTTAAGATTGAGGTGGATGTCTCATTGACTTGTGGGGCTGGGGTGTTACATTAATGTTTAGAAAAAATTTAAGCCAGCACTCATACTCACCTAAAACTGTGCAAGTGAATAAATTCTTATCACATATGTGCAGCCCATTCTCAAGTACAGGCTGGGTGAGACTCTCATAGTTTAATAGATCAACTGCATAGAAACAGCAGAACATAAAACATGCTGAGTTGTGACAATGTAATGTCATACATCATTTCCGCATTTAATTCTTTGTTAATGTTCTGACTTCAGTGAGCAGAGTGGTTTCAGTATAGCAATGTGGGGCTCACAATATTACCATGCTTATATTATAGAAGCAGCTAAAGCTTCATCGAAGGATTACATTTTGGATTTAGTATTCAAAACAAAGTAAATTAGATGGTTTGGACGTATTTTGTGACTGTCCGACAGAGACGGGAATCGAGATTTATAATACTTAAAAATGTTGTCGTTGAATGTGTGCAGCTATAATATTTGCACAGTATTTTGTTTGGTTTTTTCAAAACAAGGAAAACTTAAATTGGCTGCCGACCTTGTTCATCAAATCCCTCCTAAGTCAAAACTTAATAATTAAGGGATAGGAACAATTGTGAGTGTTAGTGATTCATTGTTAGACCAAAAATTCTGTCTCATCTCTGGATCCATTCCATTATACTGTGATTGGAAGGTGAGCTATTCAAAACTATGACATGTGCAATGACTAATGTAAGTTAAGTGGGCTGGGGTAGCTATGGATTTTGTCTGTGTAGCACACTTTCCCCTTTTCCTCTTATTCTTCTAGCACACGACCTCTTCCTCGGGAGAAACCTACTCCCCATGGATGGGTGGGGCTGACCTCATATCCTGCCTTGCCATGGAGATGACTCTGACCTGGCCAATCAGAGTTCCTTGTTTTCCTAATCTATAGTCATCTGTTCTAGGAAGGGCATCTGACCCTGACCGAAGAGCGTCTGCTCTGGAATTTTCTTCAGAACTTTGGAGGGAAAGAAGCATTCTTTTTTCCTCTAGGATCATGAGCATTAACTATAATGTAAGCCTAGAGCTTCTGGGGCCATCTTTCCTTCCACTACAGGGAGGCACCTTGAGATAAAGCCAAGAAGAGGGAAAACAGGGCTGAGGAGGTAGAGACAGAGGGAGATAGAGAGATGGCCGTGACCGACGCTCTTCAAGTCCTTGACTTCTTGTGTGAACTGATAAATGCCCACTTCCCCGTTTTTTCCTTAATTTACGTTGACTTGCTTGCAACATAAAAATTAATCTAAGTTTCTCTTGCTTGCAACATAAAGATTACTGACAAATATATTGTGAACATCAGGATCTTCTTGCAACTGCGCAACAATAACAACAAAAACACACAAAAAAATTAGATGTGGAAGCTAATCTAGGACTGAACTGTCATGCAGAAATCCACAGTGTAATTTGTTGGGTTCTTCACAAGAACCTCAGTCAAAGTCATTGGCAGCCTTTTAGGAAGGTAACTTGAAATTAAAGTGATACATTTATATAAAAATATTATTTCATTCTCCCTCACTTTCTGCATTAGTGTTTTGGATAAAATTTCGTTTGACAAAAGTGTTCTCCCGCTAAAGATTTTTTGAAAATGACCGTATTGGATAATATGCAGCTTGCCTAACTTTAAAATTTTGACATTCAAATATCCTTCTCTAGATTGAATGGAAAAAGTAAAAAGAAGAAAAATATCATGGGGAGAAAATGTTAGTCTCCTACATTTTTTTTTATTTTCTTTTTTTCCTGAACTAACCAGTCGGTGTTGGTCCTCATTTGGGCTGTTAAGCCAGGGAAGAGGCCCCCTTCAGGAGAATACATGGATTCACTGGAGCCCGGGGCAGGGTTGAATCACTCAGGAAAAATGGCCAGAATAACTTCTGAAAGGCTGTAAATTAAGATTATGGAGATCCTCTGATTCATATTACTTCTTACCCAAGTTGCTCAAAGAGCTCTTCTCACCAAGAGCTGTTTGGCTAGGGACAGGCACATTTGTTCAGCACAAGTTTTCTTTTCTTTCTCCTTCGTTTGCTTTTCTTTTAATTTGTTTTCTTTTTCCTTCTTTCTTTCTTTCCCTCCTTCCTTCTTTCCCTCTTTTCTTCCTTCTTTCCTTTCTTATTTCGTAAAAAGAAATGAACTACTCTCCTCAGTAACAATAGCAGAATATTTCAGAAATTTTTGTGTTTTTTTTTAAGTTAAAATAAAATATGCAAGGTATACATGCATTTAAAAACAATGATTCTTTGCATTAGCTGTCTTTTTTGATTAATTGATAATCTCAGAACTCATTCAGATAATGGAGTGGTTATTATATATACATAAAATGTTGAGGAGATTTCCAGATCTTGCCAAGATGGATTAGCACAGGCTTCTAGCTCTACCTGCAACTCTCCCCTTCTCTGCAACCAATCCTTGAGAAATTATAGA
The DNA here is from genome assembly GCF_000956105.1 of Propithecus coquereli. Lineage (NCBI taxonomy): Eukaryota > Metazoa > Chordata > Mammalia > Primates > Indriidae > Propithecus > Propithecus coquereli. Next base: position 634,636 of record NW_012146967.1, read on the forward strand.
GAGATGCATGGAATGTCGGAAATAAAAGAAGAGAAAAAAACCAAAATAATAGCAACCAATCAACCATACCAACCAAACACTTTGAGGAAGCTCTTGGGAGGTGGAAAGCTCTTTGAACTGCAGGTATGGTGCAGGGATAGGAATGGTGACGGCTGTAGCTTGGTGCAGAGGTCCACAGGCTCAGATAAATTAGGTAAGAGTGGCTACATTTCTGCCCTTGCCTTCCTCCATTATTGACTTGGGACAATCATGCGCCCCAAATGTGGAAACAGCCAAGACCAGTGGTGCATAAGCTAGGACAGAACAAAAGCCTTGTTGGGGTGACGAGTTGAGGAAAATAGGTGGGCCATTGACCAGCCGAAGCTTGCCAAACTCATGTTTTCCTTCGTGCTCTTCATTCCAGTTGTCTTCATCTAATTAGCAGCATATAGAACTTTCCCCCTTATTCCACTTGATGGACGCAGGTGCACCTGCCCCAGTCAAGCCTTCAGCTGAATGTATCTCTGGTCAGCATCTTCACTGCAACCTCACTGGAAACTGAGCTAGAACTACCCAGCTAAGTTGGTCCAGACTTCCTGACCCATAGAAATGGTGTGAGACAAAATATTTAGTGTTGTTTTAAGCTAAATTTCGGGTTCATTTGTTATGCTGCAATATATACTAATAAACTATCTTATTTCCTTGTCTGAACTCCTAGGTTCTTTCCCCTTTTTTCCTTCCTATGGCTCTCAGGTATATATCGACGTAATGGAGTTCTTTCCACGGCTCACATTTTTGTGCATTTATTGAGCACTCTTCTTCTTTTTGCCGTTGTCTGTTTCAGAGAAGGATTCAGAAGAATGGAAAAATCCTTCTTTAATATTAGTTCATTCTTTTCCCAAGATACAGTATAGGGAGTTTAATTTACAGCATTAAATGTGGCCTTAGAGTCTGTCCTCTGGGAGAGTGTACCTGAAGGGGTTTCAGGTGCTGGTCTTGCTCAATCATTTATGAAAGCCACACAAATGGAAAAAGCTTATTTTGGCATTGAGATCAAGGTTTTCTTTTTACTAATGGGGAAAGGAGTAGTGGGGAGGCTCTGGCTGTCAGGAATAGATTCTTTTCTGATCCATGGAAAGTGACTTCCCTTTCCTGGCCAGTGCCTTCTCAGATGGCTTTTTAAATGGCGTGCTTTCAACGACGGATGTGCGGTTGAGAGTCAAGCTGTTGGAAAAGGCTTTCGGCAGACTTCCTGGCACTCTGCTGAACTTATGTCCTTGTCCCTGAATTGTCAGCAGCACCCTGCTGAGTTCATTTCATGAACACCCAAAAATGTTTGCCTAAGTTGTTCACTTTTGATGGTTGGGAATATTATGTTCATTAGAATCAGCATTTTTGTCCTACCCTAACCTCGACATCTGGACATTTTTTTTTTATGTGAGGAGAGTGTAGATTGTAAACGCCAACTGATCTTTAAGTGTCTGCTCTTGATGTTCTTATCTTTTGGGCTGTGATGGGCTTGATGGCTTTCTGTGCTAAAATGCCCTTTTGGCATCCAGTGAAGACAAGAGCTGCCTTTAACTCGGGGTTTACTTGGGGTCAGGCACTACGCTAAGGGATGTACCTGCGTCACCTCACTGAACTCTGCACAAACCTGTGTGCTAAGGACGGTGACTGCCATGGTGAGGGTGGGGAAGCTGAGGCTGTGACAGGAGAAGTGATGTGTCCTAGATCGTGCAGTTGGTCAGCGAATGACAAGAGAACTGCCCCCAGGCTGGTGGATTCCAAACTTGGTTTGGAACCACAGCACAATGAGACCACCCCTGCTGTGCCAGGACACTTTTGCAAGGACAGCACGTGGAATGCTGAGGGCAATGAAACAGAGCCCACCTGCTGGCTAAAGCAAGGATTCCTGGGACTCCTGTTTTAGCAGGTCACCCAACGCCCGGCATTGCTTTCCCACCGGGAAGAACTTAAAATAGTGATCACTACAATCATGATCATGTTGACAATGACAGCACAGATTCTACCCTTCTCCAGCCAAGTCCGTAGGAAGGAAGCTTGATACACTCAATTCTTTTGAGGTATGTCAACTCGTGTGTGTGTGTGTGCATGTGTGTGTCTGGACATGAAGGTGCATTTATCAGGTGCACCTTTACTTGAGTATCCCAGCTAGCTCTCCTTTCCTCCCTGCCCTGCCCCAGCATCCAGGGTAGACTAGTCTGGTGGTCATTTCCACCTGTAATAGTGTCGTGCATCCTGGATGTGTTAGCCACTCCCCTTGGATGTTGCCAGTACCTTAACTCCCACTCTGCTGCACACAGCATTCCCCTCTAATGCTTTGAGGGAGTCTCCTATATCTGTGCCCTGCTCAGCTCCTCCAGCAGTGACCCACCCTCTTTAGAGGCAGGGTGGCATGGTGCTTCAGTGAGGGGCTGTGGAATCAGCCCACCCTGGCTTCTCTTCTGGCTTTACTGCACACTGTGTGTCCTTGGGCATGTTGGTTAACCTCTCTGAACTTTATCCTCCCCATCTCTGAAATGGAGATGATGAGATGGACCCTATCACTGGCAAGGAAGAATAACTGAGGTGATGTATTTAGGCACTAGTAGATAATATCATCTAGGACTGTGAGGCCTTTATTTTCTTTTTTTAAATCCAAACATTTTATTTTCTTTATCCTTACTATGTCTTGAACCCAGGGGGAATATGTTCCAGCAGCTCAGGTTCCTTAGGACTCTTGATTCTCACAGACTGTGGACGGGCAGGTGCTTCAGTTGAACAAAACCAAAGTTTCTCTTTGGTTTTCTCCTTTTCTCCACGGGTTTCTGGGTCTAGCTCAGCATTAGAGCACTCAACGTGCTCAATGCCAGTGTTAATCGTCCTGTTCATAAAGCCGAGTGTGAGTGTGTGACATTGATGTGACACCCTTGTGGGGCACCTGTGTTGTGCTGGCTACAATATCACCCTCCTTTCAGCTTCACTCTTAATAGTCCAAGAAACAAAGTTCTGAAAGGGCCAGGGGAACGTATATCGGCCCATCTCCTTTTTCCCTTGGCAGGAAAATGGTGATTCTCATGAAAAATATTTTCAAAATATTTAGAACCATGGAATGTGAGTCCTACGGAGCTCGCTGGTGCAAACCCCATTTGATAGATGAGGAAACTGAGGCACAGAGAAGGGCGATGTCTGTGTGTTACTAGAAGACAGCGCAGTGTAGTCATGAAAGCTGCTTGGATTAAAAATCCATTTCCTTCACTTACTCGCTATGTGGCCTTGAGCAAGTCACAGAATGTCTCTGAATCTCAACTTCCTCATCTGTAAAATGGGAGTAATAGTAGTACCTGCCTCGTTGTGGAATCACAGAGACGATTAAATGAGATTGTGTGTGCGCACGAATGTGTGTAGCTCTCAGCCCAGGACCCGGCACTGAACATGTGTCAACCAGCATCAGCTCACGCGCTTCCTCCTAATGCTCCTTCCCTCCCTTCTTCCATCCTTGCTTTGGAGTGCACGTGACAACACCCTAGGGAGCTGCAGCAGAAAGCCCACCCTTCCTCTCTGCAATCCCCACATCCTGCAATTTGGGGATCTGTGAATTGCTCCCATTTTGTTTTTAAGATTTCCATAGAACCCACAGTCACAATACTGTTTCAGTTTTGGGGACCACTTTGGTTTCCCCTAAATGTTTATTTAAATAAACACATCATGATAATCACAATCATAATTATGTAATTAAGTTTATTATAAAGAATAAAAATGGGTGTATATGGAGTGGGTCCAATATGCCGCTGTGCATGAATCTTCAGAGCAACCCTCCGAGGTAGGTTCTATTTTTATCACCCCATTATACAGAGGAAGAAACCGAGGCACTGAGAGGTGAAGTAACTTGCTCAAGGTTACTGGCTGATACATGGCAATGTCCAGATATGTTCCTAGAGCTGTCTGATTTGGGGGTAATGGGGTTTCACTTTGTTAACTTGAAGTGGTTAACTTTGAGTTGAGTGGTTGAGTGTTAACTCAAAGTGGTTGAATGTTAACTCAAAATGGTATCTCATTACTCTTAGTTCTTACCCTATTTACAAAGGATCATTTCCTTTGCTTTTTTGTCTTTCAAAATCCACATTGGCCTTACAAGGTTTATGGGCAGTTGTATTGCATAGTTTCCCAGTTGTTGATCCTTGGGTGTGGGCATGGGGCTGGTGGTTTCTCTTTAATGAAACAGGAGATGGCCGAGGCCTACCAGTTAGCTTCAGATATTTGACAGCTGGGATTCTTTGCTACATTTTTTCTTTCCCTTTAACAACTTTTGTCTCAGATGGAATAGTTTATGGTTTTTTTAAATGGCTTTTTAAAAATTTTGAGGGTTGGAGGGGATGGGTGGAAAAACAGTCAGGGCCAAGGAAAAGGTCTTTAGTTTCTAATATGGTCTCATTTAAAAGGCTCTTTTTGCTGTGTCCTTAACATTTTGGCTGTGCAGTTTTTCCCTTATTAGTGGTTTTGCCCTGTCTCTGTTTATTTTGTGACTCGTGGCTGAGGGGATGTTTTCCCAAAAGGGAGTTATCCACACTGCATGTCGTTCTGGCCACGTGTTGACCACCCTCTGGGTCAAGGTCTTCTGTGTGGAGGGGCTGAGTGTTTATTCTGATTAACAGGGATGCCAGACAGAAGTGACCCTGAGATGGGGCAGGGACAGGATGAGCTTCCATTAGAATAACCAGACACTTGAGATGGAATCCCCAAGATGAAATGTTTTTCCTGGCACAGGAACGGCTGCAGCAGAAGTTTCGGATGCAGGATTCTAATGTGAGTGGCTGAAGCACATCATGGCTCCTACTGTTTTAGTCAGAACTAAGCACACAAAACCCCTCAAGTTGGCTCCAATGAGGGGGGCTCATCTTAAGGCAAAAACAGGTTACCTCATTGCAAATCAAAGAAACTAAGGCTAGTGTTAACACTACTAGTGATAATCATAATAGCTAATAGTTATCAAACCTTTACTGAATGAGCATTTTATAAACATTTCATTTTATCTCATAAAAATCACCTTGAAATAGTTAGCTTTACTATCCCCACATTACAGATAAGGAAACAGGTTCAAAGAGACCAAGTAACTCGCCCAAAGTCACACAGGCACACAGGAGCCAACCCCCCTCTGTCTGACTCAGTTGCCCACTGTGGGAATACACGGTCTTCTCCGTACAATGGCTCCGCCACCTCATGGGGTGGTTTTTAGTTCTCAATCCTGGTTTCTTAGTTTCTTAGTTCAAATTCCTGAGAGGACTAAGCTCCCCCTGCAGAGTTTTCCCCTCTTGGGTTAGGTGTGCACCCTTGGATGAGTCAGCTGAGGCCAGAGGGGTGGGGTCATGTGGCTGCAGCGTGGCGGTCCACACCACACAGGGACCAAGAGCTCCTCCCAGGAGGAGGAGGGAGGCAACAGAACCTTTCTGTGATGCACCCCGTTCAATGCTACAATGAGCCTCGGTGTTCTCTCCACAGGGTTAAGGCACTGCTGCCTTTCTCCTGCTGAGCTTGGCTTGGGCCCTAGGGACCTTCGCTAGCAAGCTCAGCCCTGCCCATTTCTGGATTCAGTTTGCCCAGCGTTGGCAGCACATTGAGTGCCCTGTGTCTGCCAGCGGGTGGGAGCCGTAAATCAGTCTGGCAGCCCTGAGCAGCAAGTGTCTATGTGTCCACCATGGTGGTTTCCCCCCACCTCTTGCTAAGTCTTTCTGATGATGTTCCTGCCTGGTTTTTGGAATTGTGCTCCAGCTCTAATGCTGTGGATAGACCCGTTCAATGAGCCTGACTATCTGTCGAGCACGTTCCCCTCCTGCCCACTGCCTGGGGCCCCAACCACTAGCTGACATCCCCTCTTAATGCAAACATACGCTTGTGAAGCACAGATGTGCTTGGGGAAGAACTGTTTCTACTATGACCCGCCCCCTGGTCAAATCAGGTCCCTTTGCATATACATTTTTAAACTTTTGTTAAGGAAAATTTCAAACACACACAAAAATATACAGAATTATATAATAAATCCTCATGCACCCATCACCCTGTTTCAACAACGATCAAGTCATGATCAAAATTGTTTTATCTATACTTTCACCTAATCTCCTCCAATATTATTTTGAAGCAAATTCCAGACATCATATCATTGTATCTGTAAATATTTCAGTGTACATCGCTAAACTATTAGAACTGTTCATTTTTAACATTATCACACCTAAATATATTAACAGTGATTGCTTAATATCACCAGTAATCTAGCCAGTGTTTATATTTCCAGTCGTCTCATAAAGTTTTTTTTTTTGAGACAGAGTCTTGCTCTGTTGCGCGGTCTAGAGTGCACTGGCATCAGTTAGCTCACAGCAACCTCAAACTCCTGGGCTCAAGCGATCCTCCTGACTCAGCCTCCCGAGTAACTGGAACTATAGGCACACACCACCACGCCGGCTAATTTTTTCTATTTTTAGTAGAGATGGGGTCTCCCTCTTGCTCAGGCTGGTCTCGAACTCTTGACCTCAAGCATTCCTCCTGACTTGGCCTCCCAGAATACTAGGATTACAGGTGTGAGCCACTGCACTCAGCCATCTCATAAAGGTTTTAAAGATTTTTTTTTTTTAAACAATTTAAGTTAGCATCCAAATAAGGTCTGCATATTGTAATTTGTTGATGAATCTCTATATTTTTGTCTCCATCTCTATTTTTTTCATTGTAACATATTTCTTAAAGAAATTGGGTTGTTTGTCTTGTAGATTTTCCCATTTGGGACTTGTCGATGGGCCATCCCCATGTAAATTAGTTTTCAGATAGAAAGTCTTGATCATACTTAGATTTGATTTCTCTTGGCAAGGCCACTCTATAGATGTGCTGTGTTCTTCTACTAGAGACATAAAATATCTGTTTGTCTCTTTTTTTGTAAGTAGTAGCCAATGATGCTCAATGCTGGAATTTATGAATTTATTAGGGCTTGCAAAATGGTTTGTCTGTGATTCCTTCTTCATTTACTAGGTGAAATACTTTTTAAAAAAGAAACGTCACCTCATCTACCACTTGGTCACCTGAGTAGCTGGGAATAAAGATGTGTATTACCATGCCTGGTTAATTTTTCTATTTTTGTAGAAATGGGATCACACTGGTTGCCCAAGCTGGTCTTGAACTCCTGGACTCCAGCGATCCTCCCACATTGACCTCCCAAAGTGCTAGGATTATAGCATACACCCTTACTGTCATACTGAAGTCACCAGCCTCTCCTTTCCTCAGTGAGACTTGAGTTGGACAACTGGCTCAGGTGTGAAACTGGGCAAGGGGTGATTGCTGTCAGCTTCCTTACCATATTCTTGGTTCCTTTTGCTTGTGGAAATTGAAGAGTACCCCTGATCTTTTGTCATCATTTTCCAAAGCGTACATTGCTCCCTAGCAACAGCCATTCAGTTCCACTCCCCTTGTCATGACGATTGCCCATGTATTTTCCCAGCACTTAATACACTACCCCTCTAGTGCCTTCCCTTCTACCCATGTCCCAATCCATTTAAACACTGGTGGAAGTGTTGCCAATTTCACCACCATCTTGTGTCAGAGGCTATAGAAACTCAGGGTACCAATGCGATGGGCTTCTCATTGCCCGTCAGGTGTCTGCTGGAAGCCCCACATCCCGTATTAGCATCTTCTTTCTCAGACTACTTCTGGCATCATCTGTTAGGTCAGGATCCCAGGGAGCAGGTGCTGGGCAGAGACGAGAGTGCACTGGTCTACGGGGGTGTGCTCAGGACGGGCACCCGTGGTAGCAGGAAGGACGCCAGACCAAGCAGAGGGAGGGGTTGGACAAAGGCCTCAGCTGACCCCCCTGGGAAGCTCTCGAAGCTTCAGACTTTCCCCATGTTTGGGTGAGGGGCTAGGCCTTTCTATCCCTATATCGACGAGTGCACTGCACTGAATATTTGTGTCTCTCTCCACATTCTTATGTTGAAATCCTAACCCCTGAATGTGATGGTAGGAGGAGGTAGGGCCTTTGGGAGACAGTTAGGTCATGAGGGTGGAGCTCTCATGAGTGGGATCAGTGCCCTTATGCAAGGGACCCCAGAAATCTCTCTTGCTCTCTTTCTGCCATGTGAGGATAAAACAAGAAGGTGGCCGTCTGCAACCCAGAAGGGAGCCCTCACCAGACCCTGACCCTGGTGGCACCCTGATCTCAGACTGCCAGCCTCCAGAACTGTGAGAAATAAGTTTCTGTTGTTTATAGGCCACCCTGTCTGTGGTACTTTGTTATAGCAGCCTGAACAGACCAAGACAACCAGTAACATTGCAGGCTGCGGCAGGGGGAGTATAATTGAGCGAGGCAGCTTTCTTTAGGAAAAACAGAGCAATTTGTGGAAAGAGCTGACAGTTGAGGACTCTCAGTCTGCAAAAGTCCCAGCTGCTGAAGGAATAAGGAAAAAAAAAAAAAAAAAGAATGGGTACCACCTATTAAGAAGTAATTGATCCAGTGAATTCTGTTTTTCTAGCCCTTGAATCTGGCTTGGCCTGGTGACTTGGTTTGCCCAATGGAGAGTAGCAAATGTGACACAGGAAAATCTTGAAAATGCTCGTGCCTTGGAGCTTACTCACTCTTGCTAGTCGGAGCCCTGCCATGGCACGTGAGGAAGCCCAGGCTGGGCCCCTGCAGGGGGAGAGAGGCCCCCTCACCCCCGGCAAGGCCCCAGACATGCATTTGTGGTATCCCAAACCATCTGGGCTTGTCCAAAGGAGCCCTGATGAATCACCCAGCAGACCCACAGGAGCGTAGGAAATAATACGTGCTTGTTGTTTGCAGCCCCTAAGTTTTAGGAGTTGTTTGGTACACAGAAAGAGCATATTGATGGGTAGGCCAGCATGAACCTGGCACTTGGTCTGATCTGTTTGTTCAGAATGTTTTGCTATTTGGAAAACTTATTTTATTCCCCCTCCCCAGGTTTCTAGATTTCTAATAAAACTCTAGCCAAACCCACGTGTGTTTTTTCAGAGCATTTTACAAAGCACCCTTTCAATTGCCTTCTTCAGCTCGGACAAGGGAATGTAAGAGGCCTTTACTATTCATATTTGCTAAGGAAAATAGAGCTGCCAGTGTTACTGAACAGAAAACACAATTACCACCGGAAAAAACCAAGGACTGTTATTTGATCATAAATGTTCTAAAGAGAGCAGTATGCTGGTTATTAGCTGAGCTGAGTTTTTGGAGGAGCATTTGAGGACCTGATGCAGTGAATTAAGTGGAAATGTGCTAAAATGAAAAAGAAAAAACAAACCTAAAGGAGACGCAAATCAAGCAACTTCTAGTTGCCTGTTGGAAAAATATTTTCGTAGCACAAAATTTTTGGCACCAAATAGGGACTCAATAAATGTTTGTTGAATGAATAAATGAATAGCTGAATGGTAGGAATATGTGCTACTGTGCTTGAAAAATATACTGCCCTGATGGCCCAGCTTTGAGGTCTTGGAAAGATCAAACTGGCATTAAAACAGAGGGGCTGGGTTCAGTAATCTTAACGATTTCTCTTCTCAAACCCCGCAGGACTCCAGTTAGAGTCTATGGCTGCCGCTTCTGTAGGTGTCTCTGCCCTCTCTATGCCTCGGTTTTTTCTTCTGAACAAGAGGATTGGACCATTTTGAAAGCTCAGGTTTTGGGATTTGCCATTAGGCAGCGGAATGTGCCTGGAAACAGAGTGATCTGGGTTTACTTCCTTGCTCAGCCTCTCATGAGCTATTTGTGTGACCGTGGGCAAGTTATTCACATTCTCTGTGCCTCAGTTTCCAAATCTGTATATTGGAGATGATAATACTACTTGGCAGCGTTGTTGGGAGAATTGGAAATAATATATGTAACATGTCTGGCGTATGGGTGCTAAATAGCAGGAAATTATTATTATTAAATAATTTATAATGGGTAAGTGATAGATTGGTATAGAGCGAGGAGTACAAAATTTATATTATTCTAATGTATCTTGTGATTTGTCTAGTATTTCTGATTTTATTCACAATTGTCCAGTATCAGAGCAAGCCCCTCTGTGCCCCTTCAGCTCCCTACCTTCATTTAGAATTCTGAACTTTCTTTCTGACTGTTCTCTCCTCCAAATGCCCGTGGGACAAGTCACATTTCTCAAGCTACAAAATTGAATGACAGCTGCCTCTTATTCCATAGGTTTCTCATTCCAAAATGTTGTTTCAGGTATTTTTAGCTACTAAGCACAAACTCTGGTCTGCTGTGTTTTGCCTTATACTTTTTAGAGGTTTTTTATCACATTTTAGATGCCTGCTCTTGGGTTTTGCATCAGTCTGCGGTTTCCTACCCATTTGCCCCGCCCTTTAATTGCTCTAGCAGCACTTGGTCTCCGCCGCCTGCCAAGGCTGGCCCCCTTTTGCTAATATCCCTGGCTCTCCCCAAGGGCCGTCCTTAATCCAAAGAGCTCTCGAATGTTTTGCAAAATGGAAACTCCTCTGTTTATCCTGCCCCTCCCCTCCATGTCCGTGGCAGTTATCTCACCTGGACTCCCATTTCCTGCTCTTATTCTTGGCTCTCTGCCAGTCATCACACATTCGCATGAAATCCTGCCTCTCCTCGCAGAAGGGAAAGGCTGTTTCCATTCATGGAAAGCTCATTTGCCACAAAGATGTTACGCCCCCAATGGCAAGGTGTTCTCGGGTTTCCTGACATGCCGGGGGGCAAGCTTGGAGGGCTCTGGTCCCCATCGTTATTTATGACGCGGGGAAGTCAGGTTAGAAAACAGTGTGGTCTTTGTGGCGAGCGGGAGAGAGCTTGGACTCTCCATTCTTACTGACCCAGATTTTGGTCCGTGTATCATTTCTTAGCCTCTGGTTGTTTCTCTGAGAAATGAGAATCGGTTTGCGTTACTGTGAGGATCGTGACAGCGAAGGGCTTAGTGCAGGGCATGGAAAATGGTATTTGCTCGTTAAATATTGTATTTTCTCCCGCTCTTGTTGTTTGCTAAGGCTTCCAGATCAGTCAGGGTCTCAGCAAGAAATAGAATGGCTCTTCAACGGGTTTAAGTGAAGAGAATGGAAGGAAGGGACTGTTCACAGAGGTGTGGGCAAGGGATCAGAAATACCCAGGGACCAGCCACAGCCAGAAGCCGTGAGCACTGCTGAGGGGCATGGCCAGGGCGAGCTCCTACCCATACCTGGTTAGAGCTGGAGCCGCCACAGGGCCCGGGCAGACTGGCACTTGGAGAGTGTTCCGGGGTCTTAGTGAACTGAGATCATTTCCTCCCCTCTTTCCCAGGACTTGAGATTTCTAAAAAAAACCCTACAAATCCAAGTTGGTTTTTCATTAAAGTGGTTGGACAGGAGCTGTGGCTCCAGTAGAGGAACACAGCCCCTGCTGAAGTTGTAGCCATCAAAGAGGTAGTGGGGTCTAAATCTCCTCTTCTCTCTTCTTGCCCATGCCTGCTGTTGGTTGATCCCAACTGAAAGCCAGAGGGTGAGAGGGCCTGGGTGGTGGAGTCCTGGGGTGTTTACCCTCCCGGCACAGAGAAAGGCAGAGAAAAATGCAGAATGGACCTGGAGGAGTGGAGAATCATCTCGTCATTTGTCACCTATTAGCCAGTCACTTTGTACAAGGCTCTGAGCCTCAGTTATCTATAAAGTAGGCATCAGACTAACTCGCTTGTGTGCTTCACAGGGCTGCAGCGGACATCCAACGAAAGCGTCGCAATCATCCGCTTTGCATCGTGAACCTCTTCATCTGCACCATCTCACTTAGTTCCCTGACAACCAGGTAGAACATAAGGCAGAGAAGCTAGGGGACAAGGACGGGCACTTTGGAATCACAAGAAATGGGTTGTCAATTGAGGCTTGACTGGGAGTTTTAACTGTGGGATCACGAACAAGTGACATAACCTCTCTGTGCCTCAGCTATTGTCTTACTTTGGGTTCCTCCAAAGCAGATCCTGAGAGAGGCATTTGAGTGCAAGTAGTTTATTTGGGAGCCGATCCCACGGTGCACAGGGAGGAAGCGGGCGGTGAATCAAGGAAGGGAGGAAAGGCAATCGTGGATGCATTAATGAGTGAGCCAGTAGGTCTCGCTTCACAGGGGCCTCCGAGAAACTGTGCAGGACACATCCCCAGACTGTTCTCCTGCAGAGTGAGGGTATAGGAGTTTTTATCCACCAACTGTCATCTGTCACTGGCTGAGGGTTGTTCCTGGGGGCATTCACTCCCTGGCCATTTCAGGCTGCCTGATGTGGCCACAGGATGCCACAGGGCAGAGATGCACAGGAAGCCACAGAGATGCCCTCCAGGGAGGGCCAGGAGGAAATGGCAGGGGGGGCTGGTGGCATCTGCTTTGGTTTCCTAGTTTGTGTGACAGGGATGATGCCCAGCTCACCGGGCAGTTGTGAAGATTGGCTGATTGAGATCGAATGATTAATGTTTCAATGATTCAGTGTCACCCAAGTGCCCGGTCCATAGTAGGTTTCCAGTAAAAAAGAGGTATTCATAAGAAAGGTGGGTAAATATTATTCACGTATTGCAGATCGAGACAAATGGGGCTCAAAGCAGTTAAGACATTTGCCCTAAATCACACAGACAGTTCTCAAGTGGCCGAGTCAGACCTGACTCCAGGCTTGTTCTCCTTGCTCTCTGCCGTAGCTACCTTCTGTTAATGGACTATACATTTAAGTGCTTTTGCCTCGTAAAGTGTGAGGAGCTCCATAAATATAAAATGTTTGTAGTCCCAGACTTGCTAGCTCAAATCCAAGTTAAATTGACTTGGGTAGTTCTTCCCTCAGCCCTGATTCTCATAAGCTCAAATATATATTTTCTTAGTCCCCTGGGGTCTTCCATTCTGTGCCGCGACAATCCCTAACCCTTCATTAGTAATGCTTAGGTGTCTCCACGTAGTTCAAGGGGTGCCAGAAAGTCTCCAGACAAAATAAAATACGCCGTAAAACACTAAGTGCATAAAACTCTAGACACCTTGTTCTCCGTGTAGTGTTTCCTTTTAAAAACAAATATTTTGAAATGCCCTCTTTACTATCCTGCTGATACACACACAAAACCAATAAAACGCATAACTTTCTTCTTAAAAATTGTGGAAAGATGTACATAACAAAAAATTTACCATTTTAACCAGTTTTAAGGGTATAGTTCCGTGTTATTTAGTATATTCACATCGTTCTGCAGCCATCACCACCATCCATCTCCGGAACTTTTTTCATCTTCCCAAACTGCAACTTTGTCAAATAATTCCCCGTTACCCCTCCCCCCACCCCCGAAATCACCATTCTACCTTATGTCTCTATGAATTTGACTACTCTGGGTACCTCATAGAAGTGGAATCATACAGCATTTGTCCTTTTGTGACTGACTTATTTCACTTCACATAAATTCTTCAAAGTTTATCTGTGTCAGAATCGCCTTCCTTTTATGGCTGAATAGTATCCCATCATATGTATAGACCACATTTTGTTTATCCATTCATCTGTCGATGGACACTTGTGTCGTTGCTTCTACCTTTTGGCTGTTGCAAATAATGCTGCTGTAAACACGAACATACGCATATCTGTTCGAGTTCCTGCTTTCAATTCTTTTGGGCTTATACCTAGAAGTATAATTGCTGGATCATATGGTAAGTCTATTTTTAATTTTTTTGTGGAACTGCCATACTGTTTTCCATAGCAGCTGTACTATTTTACACTCCAGCATAGCTGTTTGATAAGGGAGAAAAATAGAAAAGTAATTGGTGGTTAAGCAGTAGGTAGTGTTTCAGAATGCCAGTGCTAGAGCTGGACTGCATGGCCGCAAAATGCAGCGCTTGCACCTGTCTCTCGTATGCCACAAAGGCAGAGCAACGCATAGGTGCCACGCAGCCATGCTGTCCCTTGAGTGCATTGTCGCTAGGGATTTTCCAAAACACTGAACAGCTCTTGGTAAAGTTCTAAATTAAACACAGTGCCATCTGCATTCGTTTTGTTACATTCCTAGAAACTTGAGTGGATATTAAAAATGTACAAAGGGTACCTTGTATTTATACATGAAACAAAATTATAATCAGACAATTATGAACAGGTTTTTCATGTGTAAGAACTTCCAGCAGGACATTTGAGAGTCACACGGGATGCAGACACCTTTTTATCTTGCAGAGCTGTCCCATGTCTCACTGGCTAACTTCTAGTGGTACCTCATCTCCCAATATTGGGACCCAAAATTGCCCCTTACCAATTCCCCAGTTGTCCCTTAGGAAGTGAGATACAGCCCCCATTTAGAAATGCTGTACCAGGCCGGGCGCGGTGGCTCACGCCTGTAATCCTAGCACTCTGGGAGGCTGAGGTGGGCGGATTGTTTGAGCTCAGGAGTTCGAGACCAGCCTGAGCAAGAGCGAGACCCCATCTCTACCAAAAATTAGAAAGAAATTAATCGGACAACTAAAAATATATAGAAAAAATTAACCGGGCATGGTGGCGCATGCCTGTAGTCCCAGCTACTTGAGAGGCTGAGGCAGAAGGATCGCTTGAGCCCAGGAGTTTGAGGTTGCTGTGAGCTAGGCTGACGCCATGGCACTCTAGCCCGGGCAAAAGAGTGAGACTCTGTCTCAAGAAAAAAACTGTACCCACCCAGCATTTTAAATGCAGTAGATGAGTGATTTCTGGTTGCTCGACAGTAACAATGGGAATTGTTGGAGCAAAGACCATGTGCATTTTAAAATGTCCAGGGTGTCTAAGGTCTTGGTCACAAAAATCAGCACATGGCATTTCTTCCATTATATCTTATATCCCACAGGAGCTCAATTGTTCTCAAAGTCTGTTTTCTGCACCCAGCCCAAGATAAGAAGGATTGGGGACAAGGGCATGTGTGCTCTCAGTGGGAAGAAACAAAAAGAGGACAGATGTGTGAAACATTTTTGAGGCTGACTCTCCAAAACCTAAGTGATTAGGTGTGGGGAGTGAGGAAAAGACGAACATAAAAGGTGGCTTAGTATTTTTGAGATTGGGATAGGGTATCGGAGAATTGATATGCCATTAACATGGAGAGGGTAGTAAGGTATTATATTAACACTGGCCCCAGAATCCCAGAGATGGGGAACTGTCTGTGAGCAGGTGCTCTGCTGTGGAAAGTGAGGCCCAAAAGGTGCTCTGGAAAGAGAGAGTGAAACCAAGAGCAAGACATTTTGGAGAAAGACTGGGATTTAGGTTTCTGCTCTGCCATCCATAAGATGTGAGATTTGGGACACATTACTTGCACATACCAGTTTCCTCATCTGTAAAATGGGGCTAATCCCAGCCCCAATCTACCTTCCAAGGCAGTTGTGCGTGAGCGTAGTATCTGAGACCAACCGCTCCGATCTCCTCATGCCTGAAATGTTAACAACTACCCTGTGTATCAGTCAGAGAGACAGAACCAATGGAGTGTATGTCTATACACACTAAGAGATTTATTTTAAGGAATTTGTTCAGACAATTGTGGGGGATGGCAAATTTAAATTTGTAGGGCAGGCTGGTAGCCTGGAATCTCAGGCAACAGTTGATGTTGAGTCTTGAGTCTGAAATTCGCAGGGAGGCTGGCTGGCTGGAGGTGGAGGAAGGATTTCTGTGTTACAGTCTTGAGGCAGAATTCCTTCCTTGAGAAATCTCATTTTTGTGTTTAAGATCTGCAGCTGATTGGCTGAGGCCCACCCACACTCTCAAGGGTCATCTCCTTTCTTAGAGTCAGCTGATTGCAGATGTTTGTCACATCTGCAAAATACCTTCATAGCAACATCTAGTCCAGTGTTTGACCAAACGACTGGGCGCCATACCCTGGCTGAGTTGAAACATAAGATTTCACCCCCATCCCTTGGATACAGGAGAGGGGTCCAATCCAGATGAGGAACTGAGCGCTTGGGGTCTGCTGCACTTGTCACATAGCCCAGAACACATCCTGCCTTGCTCTGGGCCTCATATCCTTCCTTAGCAAACTGGTTGGCAGAGCACAGTCCTTCCAAAGCTCCGGAAAGAACTTTTCTCATTAAAGAGAGAACAAGAGGCACTCAGTATCTCCCCAGGTGAGTATTGTCCCAGTGACATCCCCAGTACCCTGAAGCCCCCTAGGCATGGGTGGGCAAAGGTAGAGGGGCTACAAAGAGGTGAGCTGCCTCGTTACCAGGCTTTCTTCGTTTCTCTGATGGTCATTGCCAGTTTCTTGCCTCGCTAAACTCAAAGGCCCATGGTGTTTGCCTGCCATTTCCCTGGAGGGCAGGCCCCCTTGGCCCTGGGACTGCAGCTGAGCCTGTCCAAGCTGGGCTCCAGGTGGTTCATCTCCTCCCAGGGCTTTGGGTGCCCTGTTTGGGACCACTGGGGTTGGCTTTTCTCGGGCAGGCTGCCGGGAAGCTAAGGGGCCAGCGGAGATGATGGCTATCCCGAAAGGTGTGCCCCAGGTAACCTGGGCCCCCTTGCCTCTCAGAGATTGCAGGTAAATTGCACCTCCCCGCTCTGCCACCCTTGCCCCCGCAACCTCCACAATCTGTGACAGTAGGAAGCTGTTAGCAAGATTTTCGCAATTTTGAGGAAATAATCTTTTGTGGTTTGTATCTCTTTGCTGTCTCTGTTTTACCGCTTGTCGCCACTAGCAGGCGAAACACAGCACCCTCTCTGGTTGGCTTTTGCAAGAAATCCACACACCCCAAATGTCTTGTGAATTTCATTGGCCTTCCTCAAGACTGGGTGCTGGTAAGGGTGGTTGAAATTTACCTGCATTACTTACATTTAATCCTCAGGTCCGCCTGGTGAGGTAGACATCATTCGTTCTACTTTTCTATGCATCTTGACCACGGCCACACAGCTAATCAATGAGGGGGTTTTCAACCATCTACTTTGTACAGGGTCTCTCTCAGGAAGCCAGGACACGGGAGCAGTGTCCACCCAGAAGATAATGGAACTTAACTGAGCCACTGGAAGTAGTGGTACTTGTCATTCATTTCTTAATTGGTTGCTGACTCGTTTATCCTCCCAAGAGCACATGAATGCCTCCCCGAGCAGAGCTCGCTCCGAGGAGTGTGCAGTCTCAGGAAAGAGCCAGCCGTGCTCGCCAAAGAGAGGCGAAGCGGTTACGTGCACATGCACGTGTGTGCAGTCAGGAATGTGGGCACTGGGGCAGGGAGGTGTGAAAAAATGCTGTTCGTGAGCTCGGTATGCGCCCGCCCTTCCCCAGGGCTCCCGAAGTAGGAACACCAGTGTCACGAATGCATTACTCTTAAATTCCACCGCAGCTGCGCAGTCACCGTGAGCCCCACCCAGGCTGGTGGGGCAAGGGTGGGGTGGGGTGAGCTGGCTGGGGGGGTGGCCTCTTTCCAGACCCGCCTTGGCTGCCTGGGAGTCAGCAGACGTGTGCCAACGCCTCTGGAAAAGCGGGATGCAAATGTAAAGAGCTGTCGCCGTCCTGCCTTTGGCTTTCCTCCGCCTGGGTCACGTTCCCTTTTCCTTCTTGTCTAAGGGAATCTGCTCCTCATCCCCTGGGCAAGGGCTGCTCTCGGGGCTGCAGTAGCCACATTGTCATTCTCACGCCTTCCTACAGCCCTGGGTGTTATCATGGACTGTGCCGACAGAGTGTGTCTTGGATCTCAGTGTGATTATAAACCCCTTGTTCAGCTGCCTGGGGCCTGAGATGTCTGAGGCTCCCCTCCTCCCCCTCCCCGCATTCCTCCTGCGAATACGCTGTCCTGGGTGCCTACAGCAGATGCTTTTGTGCTCGCCCAATGGGGCCTGGAGAGAACACGGCTCCAGCCCAGGTTGCGAGCAGGCCCTGCGCGTTTGTGCCTCTGCCGGACCCCACACCTAGACACCACCTCTGCCTTTCCAAGGCCTGACTCCTCTCTGCCTCGTTCTGCTAAATTTCGCTCTCCTTTGAGCTCCAGACCCCTTAATTCCATCCCCCCTGTGGCATTTGTAATAACAGCAGTAACTAACCTGTCCGGCCAGCATTCCTTACCAAGCACCTCCCCATACGGGATCTTTTCCTATTCTTACCGAAAGGATTTGGTGAATGGCTACCACGTATACATTTCATATTTAATACGAATGGATTTTTTACATGTGTATCACTCTTAATTGTCACAGCAACACCACAAGATGTGTGTTGGCGTGCCCATTGTATAGAGGAAGAAACTGAAGTGTGGAGGAACTAAACCCCTTGTTCAATTTTATCCAGCTGGGAGTTGAACCCAGGTGTGCCTGACTTCAAACTTTCTTAACCGTCAGAGCGTGCAGCTCTACTGAGCTCCAGTTACAGATGGGGAAACCAAGGCTGGGGGAGGAGGGGTAACTAGCCCAAGATGGCAGATGCAGGACTCTGGTCCAGGTGTTCTGAGTACGAACCGCAGACTCCTCCCTCTATACGGCTCTTAATCTGCCATATAGTCGTTGATGTTCGTGACTAATCCCTACTCGATGCAAACAACGTGAGGGTGAGATCAGCGTCTAATTCACCTAAATAGATCCCCAAGTTGCCAAAGTACCTGTGAAGGATAAAGAAGGAGGAAGCAGGAGTGGGCAGGAGACCCTGAGACCACAATTCCACCTGACACCTGCGGAGTGGGACAGGACGGGAGGAGGCCCGAGGAGGAGAAACGCCGCCCGCACTGAGACTCTGGGAGAGCCCCCCAGGCCCAGGGGCGGCCCCCAAGCAAAGGCTCCTTACAGGAGGCCTGCACTGGACAGAAATGGCCTGGCTCTAGTCCCCCACTGGTCTCAGTCATGGCTGGGAGAACTCAGGTGGAGCGTGGCCTCAGGGCAAAGTTTGCAGTGACTCCAAAGGTACCACAGCTCGTGGCTGTCAAGTGTGCCCTCCGCCAATGCTGTCCTGCGCCGAGCAGCGCACCTGCAGGAATGCCACACGGAGGAAGCCAGTGCTTTGGACCCAGAAAGAGCTGACTTACCGGCTATGTGACCACAGGTAAGTCAATTAATTTTTTGGTTTCTGTGCTTACCTTTGGCCAACAAATGGATTAAATGAGTAATGTATGTAAGATGCCTGTCATGGTACCGCCGCTCAAAAATTGTGAGTTACCTTCCCTCTGGGAGGCAGTCTGCTGGAGGGGTTAACAGGACAGATTCTGGAGAGAGATGGCTTAGGTTCAAATCCTGTTTCTGCTGCTTGGTAGCTTTGTTATCCTGGACAAGATACCTAACCCCTCTAGGACTCAGATTTCCCCTATGAAAAATGGAGATAATAATATTTTTAACCTCATGGGGGTTTTGTGAAAACTAAATGAGATAATCCATGTACAGAAGTCAGAATGTAATAGTTATTATTAATTACCTGTCTTCTCGAGCCCAGGCTTCTGTCTCAGAGGGCCATGTCTGGCTATGGCCTGCAGAGGGCAGCATCCCCACAGTAATCTGACTCGATTCTGGGCTCACGTAATTTGGGCCTTTCAATTTTCGGGAGGAGAAAAACCAAGGTGTACAAAGCACAGCAGAATGATCAAATGACAGAAGGTGCCAGAAGAGATGTGGATGGCATGGGAGCGCAGGCAGTATTTTTTAAAATAATATTTATTGGTAAGTGGCTGCAATGAAACAGAATGGAGAAAAATACTAAGATTTTAAATAAAAATGTCTTGCGCAACTGAAGGTGAGCATGCAAAACAAACGCTTCTTATGGAAAAGGATACATCAGCTCTCTCTGGGCATGTCTTGGGGGTCCCTGGAGTCTGGTGACCGGGGTGCCAGTATGTTTGTACTATTCATGTTAGAGATCAACACACTCTTTGAAAACTCCTGGAATGCAACTTAAAGATCAACAATCCAGAGTTGAGTGAGTTGAGAGGGGAGCAGCTTTGGACTTACAGGACATCTGGTGTCTGATGCCAGCTCAATCCCTAACTAGCTGGGTGCCTTTAAGCCATGCAGGTCATCTCCCTACAGGACGTAGACAACCTTTCAGGCAGTCAGAGCAAAGGTGCGGGCTGAGGATTACCATGATTTCACATTCCACGCCGCATCCTCCAAAAGTCCTTTTGATTTGTCCCATGTTATCCTGTAGGACGTTCTTCTAGTTTCTATAGCATCTTAGGTAAAGGGGGCATTTTCCTATACCCTTAGTGTGTCTGTCACTTCTTTCGCTCCTGGTGACTAATTGTAATATCTACTATCTGGCCTCTTGGGTGTCTTTTGGGATCATCGTTAACCAACATCAAGCACCGAAGTTCCTACTGCAATTTGTCGTAGAGGCTGCTTCACGTACAAAAATGTTTTTGTATGTTTTATGTTGTTTTTAACCTAAATGTCTAAATTCCTGCTTCATTCTGCACATATCGCTCTGAAACTTGCCCTTCTCTTAACTCTGTACCTTACAGAATTTCCCATGCCACATGTAAAAATTGACCTTGTTCTTTATAATGGTGTAATGGCAATCCATTGCATGGATGTGCCAAAATTAAAGAAGTCTAGCATCGATGGCCATTTAGACTCTTTTTTAGTCTCCCTCTTTAAAAAGCACTGCTGCAAGGGTGTCCTGTTGCCCATGTCTACAAGTCTTTCACTGCAATGGATGCCTACAAGTGGGGTTGCCAGGCTACAGAAGTGAGTGTGTAGAATTTTGATAGATACAACCGAGTTTCCCCAATGTCTTTGCCTACTCACATTTCTGTTTCTTTCTAACACATTCTTGATTATAGTCCTCAGAGGACGGGTAGGGTTCTATGTCAGGAACTAATAGATTTGCAAGGCATATAGCCTCATAGTCAAGAGCCAGATATTGCATTCAAATCCTAACTCTATTCATTACAACTTATGTAACCTTGGGCAAGTCACTTAACCTCCTGTGACTCAGTTTTCTCAAGTGTAAAATGGAAATATGAATGCATTTAATTCATAGGTGGTTGTGATAATTAAAGGAGTTAATGTATGTGAAGCACCTGGAACAGGTGCTTGGCAAGCAGCAAGCACTAACCCATTGTTTTGGCCATTGTTATTCCAGCTTCTCTGATCTGTAACACCCTGGGGTGTTTGGTGGTGACCTAAATGTGCGAGAAGTTGCAAGGTACATGGGGCACATGAAACTGGAGAGTAAGTTTTACTAGTAGATTTTGTTGAACATAAGTAGTTTAGTTGATAAATACCTATAAATATTTCTATGTGGAAGCAAATAGATGTCTTATGGAGAAGAATGCAAAATTGGCATGAATTTGAAAACATGGAACTTCATAAATCAAATACCCATTGAGGGCTGCCATGGATGAGATACTTCAAATTTGGCCCTTGCCCCCAGGAGTGTGTGCTCATTTTGGATTATTCTGGTGAGAAAAGGTTGAATAATTAGAATAATTCATGGTAGTTTGCCTTCTGAAAACTGAGGCTCTTCATGGATCTAGATTTGCTTTCTATGGTTTCCTCGCACTAATCATTTTTCTTACCAATGAAATGCAAATTATTCTCACAGATAGCCAATATTGATGTTCTAGCAAATCAATGAATGAACAGATGTTTTGCTTCAAATGATTTCTAATTAGTGCTCTATAAGTAGCTGGAGTTTAAAATGGTCAATCAGGTAAGGAGAGTCATCCTTGATTTCCTATTTTACTGAGCCATTAGGAGAGATGCAGCCACTAGGAAAATCTCAAATTTTCAGAATCTTCAGACATCACTGAAACTTGTACTTCGTTCATAGTGTCCTTCACTCTTTGCTCTTCTTTCACTCTGTCTTCCTGTTGTGTCTTTCTTTTTTTCACGTTCGTCACACTGCAATCAGTTAAACATCCAGTTTG
The DNA here is from genome assembly GCF_000956105.1 of Propithecus coquereli. NCBI lineage: Eukaryota > Metazoa > Chordata > Mammalia > Primates > Indriidae > Propithecus > Propithecus coquereli. The sequence continues at coordinate 656,351 of NW_012146967.1, forward strand.
TTGTCCCCCCCAGCTTATCAAGGTGAAATGAAGAAGGGGGGTGGTGCATTGGCTGGAAGCAGAGAGACGGGGCACACACCTGTTGAGCATGTTCCACACCTGTACTATCCAAATAAATGCACGATCTTGGGCAAGTTGGCTAATCTCTTGGAGCCTTGTTTGCCTTGCCTAGAAAATGGCTCATTTCTGCATCAGGTAGGAATCCTGTTGCAAATACTAGAACACTTATCCCAGACAGAATTTATTGCTCATATGAGTGGAAAGTCTGTGGGTTCCCATTTTAGGCATATTTCTATTCAGGACTCTAAAGTCATCCAAGGATGCAATTTCTTCCTCTCCGATTTGATTCTTCAATTTTGACTCCAGTCTCAGACTTCAAATGGTAGAAAGATGGTTGCAGTTGCTCTGTTCCTGACCTCGCTCAGGCTTGAACCCCTAGGGAAAGCCAGCCTGATTCTGTCCCAGCATTCCCAGGAAAAGCCTCACTGTGTCTCCCCGAAGCTGATTGGGTCTTGTGTCTATCCCTGAACCAATCACTATGGCTAGGGGAATGGGAGGTGTTGATTGGCTTAGGGTGGGTCACATGACTCATCCCTGTACTGGGAGAGGCACCGACTCACTGAGGGTGGGAGAAGACCATCCCCAAGCCCAAATTGTCAGATGATGTTGGAAGGCAAAAGGCAAGCGTTTGCTTTCATATCCCCTCTCTGACAGATTTGTGTTGTGGATAATGAGGTGAAACAATGAACTGTACACCACCTAGCCAAAGTGACTCCTAATGGGCAATTAATGTCAGTTTTCTGACAATATCTCCTCTCTCAAAATACTTTGGCTGTTGCTGCTTTCTCGTTATACTCTATTGTTTTGAGAGTTTGTCCGCGTTGCAGCAATTCTCCAATTGATATTTTTATCTTCAGCCCTAACCTCTCTCCATAGTGTTAGTTCCTTGTCTCCAACTGACTTTTGATCATTTTCTCTTAGTTCCCTCACTGTCATCTACAGATCAAAACATCAAAAACCCGGCTCATCATCTTGCTCCTTGAATCAGATCCCCATTCCTGAATCCCTTACTTCTGCTCCTGGGTCCCATAGGTCCCATCAAGGACTAAAATTGTTTTGATTCAATATTCATTTCCATTCTCACTTGATGCCTGGGCTATTAAAATGACCTTTCCCGCTGTCATTAGCCTCACCTGTCTTGTGAATCCTGCATCACTGAGGATGGGGATCTGGAATCCCACTGCCTGGGGGCGGCATATCTTGGTTATACATCTTATAAGCTGCATGAACTTGAGTAAATAACCTTCCTAAGCCTCAGTTTCCTCATCTGTAAATGTAAACTCTGTTTTTTTTCCTAATGTCTATTTTCAATTTAAAGCAAATGTCCCTTTGATAAAGGACTCAACCTTTAGAGCAGGGTGTGAGCAGTCAGGTTTGTAAGTATGATCTGCTGGGCTGACTGCTCTGTACTGTCTCTCCTATCCCATTTGACTCTAGTTTATGATTCACTTCACTCTTTTTCTCCCCTTCGGCAGCAGATATTTTTGATTTAGAGAGTGTTGGCCAACTCTGTAGAAATGCTACTTTCACACCTGTGGAATATCATGTTGCCTGACATTCACTTCTGTAGCACTTCTAATCCTCTCCGGCTCTGGGATATGTAATTATATACACCCCTTCTCAGCTCTGGCTGCTGTCGTCCCACTGCTGAATTGCTTGTCTATTTCCTCCTTACCTTCCAATGACCCCTGAAAGGGTTTTACCTGGGAGGTGGATTTCTCAATGCTGAGGCAAATGCACTAGGTGCAATCACAGGCCCACCAATAGGAGCCAATGGGTGTTTGGTGAGTTACCTTTGGGGCTGGACTTCACTGTGGCTAAGTAGCCCCACCTGGGGTGATGCAATGGCTGGGAGAAGAAAGACAGGGAACACACCTGTTCTACACCTGCACTGTCCAATATGCTGGCCACTAACCACAGCCACATGTGATTTAAATTAAAATTAATCAAGATAAAAAATTCCATTCCTTAGATGTACTAACCACATTCCAAGTGCTCAATAGCTACTGTGGCTAGTGGCTTCTATTTTGCACAGCACAATTCCATCACCCCAGAAAATTCTATTGAACAGCACTGTTCTAAAGTGGGGAAATAGGAGCAGGCATGCTGGGACTTCAGCCAAGACTGCCATAGGAAAAGTAGAGCCCTGTCACTTGGCCAACATGATGTGGGCTGGGGAACCTGGCTTGGTTTCAGAGGTAGGCACTCGACATGGCAGTGCATAGCATCCAAGGAGTGTACAAATCAAGGAAAGCATCCTTAACACTGTGCAGGGAGGGTGGTCTAACCTTTTTAACCAAACATAATCTTGAGAAACTCAAGGCAGGTGGCGGCCCCCAGTAGACAAGCCCTGTACTGGGCACTTGACGTAGATTTCATTCAGTCTTAAAGGGAGATAATATTACCTTGACTTTATAGATAAGGAAGCTAAGCCTCAGAGGAGTGAGTACAGCTGTAAGCTCCGCACGAAGCAGTTAAGTTGGGTATGAAGGACTTGAGTTCTGGGGGAGCAGCAGTCTGAGCTCATGGCAGGAAGTCATCTTGGATCAGGCAGGATGGCTCAGACTGGGGTTCAGGTCAACTCTCCAACTCTCAGAGTACCAAAGTGTAAGACAGAGAAGATCAGGCAAGGGCAAGGTGGAGACAGGACAGTCTGACCTTTGGGGGTGATACAGGTGCCTCAGGGTGCATACAGGTGTCGTAGGTGATGAGTTCTGTAGATCCAAGCATGTGACTGCATGTTCTCTGAAGGCAGGACTGTGCAGTCGTGGTTATGACCATGGACTCTGGGGTCATGCAGCCCTTCTCTAAATTCCAGTTTTGCCATTTATTGCTTTGCAACAGCTGAGGTAACCTTTCTGAGCTTCAGTTTCCTCATCTTTAAAATGAATATGATAAAATGGCAATTATTACCATCATCTTTGTAGACTTAGCTATGAATACCATACTTAGCATAAGTAGGTCCTCAATAAAAATGGAATGAAATAGAATCCAGTTGTGAGGACTAGAGAATGTAGGGGCTGAAACCAAGCTCTGCTTGGTTGAAAAGAGAGAGACTTACTCAGGTGTATTAGGGCAATGATTACAGTAAGTTACAAGATAATTTACTTTGGGCTCACCGAAATCATTAGCTTTGTTTAGCTACTGGAAACCTCAGAGGTGTGTCTATTCACTGTAAAAATGACTATTTGATGCCACCATTTCGTGACCATTGGCTTTATCAATATTAGGAATTAATATTAATATTTGTTAATTAGGAATGAATTATTTGGCTCAAGCTAGAAACTGCCAAATTGTTGTCCTTTTGGTGGGGATGATATATTGTATCTGTACATGCAGAGTAGTTTAATATCATTTAGTTGAATCCAGTTAAATAATTAGTTATCTTGAAAATATTTAGTTTCCAAATATTCAAGCAAAATTTCAAATTAGCTTACCTGTGTAGTCCTAAAAATTGGCACAAAGACATTCTGCAGGGCTGGCCAGAATCATATTCTGTCTGCCTGCTGACACTTGTGGGCTTTTGGTAGAGATACAGTTTTATCCTGTGTGTTTATCTCGGAGTTAAATTCAATCAAGGTCAGAGATATTGGGATCAAGATCACCACCCCTACAGTGTTGTTAACAAATATTGGATGTCTAGTACGGATGTCAATCCTCACTGCCCAGTGCCACCTGGACATCATATAGGCATAATTCTAAGCCAGTCCTCAAGCTAAACACAGACTGGTTCCAACAAACTCATTTCAGAGAGTTTAGTTATTAAATCATACAGACTGATGACCTCTTGGAGCATTTGACTTCTCAAGAGGTCAGGTTTCTTGTGACTCCCTCAGTTAAGTTCTCTAGGCAGAGAGCTAAGGGAAGAATATGTAAATCCTGCCTTCTGCTGTCTGGGGTGTGTATGTGTGTGTGTGTTTGTGTTTGTGCACATACATGTGTATTAGTGATGGAGAGAGAGACCTGTCACAGGACTGAGGTTGGGTGTCTAGTTGGTCATGTAGTCCTGTTATCCTGTGTGACTGTATAGATAATCTTTCACGGGGAAGCCCAGGCATTTAAAAATCATACCCACTGGTAGGGTGACCCAAAGAAGCAGTGTCCCAGTTCTGATCCCTGATCCCTCATCTGAGAATTTGAGTCCTGTTCTGAGATTGGGTATCAAGTGTGGACCACTGGTCTTCTGTGTTAGTCATCAGGTCGTACCTCATCTTCTGGGTATGCCCTGCTCTGCCTGCAGGAGACCCATGGGTCTCTGAATCTCAATGTTCCTTTTTCCTTCTCCCCAGTTCACTCACCATGAGCTCCAGTTCATCAGGCACTATTTGGCTTTAGCCCCTTGACAGGGCTTTCTGGTGTCCTCTTTTGTCTGGTTCTGCTCTCCTTCCTGGTCCCAGGGCATAACTTTGGTTCCCAGCCACTTTGCACTGAGGTGGGCCACAGACTCGTTCTAACCAATGAAATGTGAATGGCACTGATGTGTGACACTTCCAGGCCAAGACATTTCAGAGCCAGCGTACCCTGTCTGCATTCTCTCTTCTGCCTCAGCACGTAGTAAGTGTTCGGTAGATGACAACTATTATGATTACGATTAAGTGGAGAAACATTGTGGGGAGAGTCCTTGCTGATGAGATGGCTTGAGAAAAGACGTGGCAGCAAGAACAGTCGCTTGTTGCCTATTTAGAGACGAGAGAGGGATCAAGTTAGATAGAGTAGGGCAGTGAACAAAGTAGAAGGGAATGGGGTTGAGAGGGTCATGAACCTGGGGTGGGTGACCGCCTCTTCCTCTGTTAGCTGTATGCACTTGAGAAGTTATTCGGCCTCCCCAAGGATCAGGTGCTGCCTCTGTCATGAGAGGGTAAAATATGATACTCCTATAGGACTATTGTGAATCCTGATATGCCAAAATTGCTTTATAAACCAAACAATGCTGAAACAAACCAAACAACCCCTCTCTATTACAATATTTTATAACATTGTAGAAGGATGAGTATGCGCTTTGTCCTGAATTAGCATATTCCATCCATCCATCCATCCATCCACCCAACCATGTTAACAGAGTACGCACAACATATGAAGCACCATTGGCAATGGTGAGTCAGAGAGAAAGAAACAGTGCGAGAGATAAAGGAGGCACGTGTGTGCTTGTGTATGTGCTGGGTTGATCTGTTAGGTTAAATGGTTCCAATTTTCCTGGGACTGAAGAGTTTCCTGGGACATGGGATGTTCATGCTAAAACCAGGACAGTACTAGGGAAATAGAGACCAATTGGTTAGTCCTGTGTGTGTGTGTACAAGTGTATGAATAGAGTGATACTTTGAGAAATTCTGGCATTGAGATATAGGATGATTAGCCATGGGGAGAGCCTGAAGGCAGTTCCTTAGGAGAATATTGCAGTAGTTTAGGTATGAGGTGATGAAAGGGAGGTGGGCTGGGTAGAAATAGAAAAGAGATTGGTAGCCATCAGTGGTGTTTTAAAGCGACACCTGGCAGGATCTCCAAATACTTCAGATGCATCCCAGACCATTGCTTGTGTTTGCTCATTGCATTGAAGGGAGTCACTTATTAGCCACCAAAAGGAGTTAAAGTGATACATGGCCCCAGTAGCTCCTAAAGACTTTCTAAATAGTTTGAAAATCAAGTTCCAATTTTCTCTGTCCCTTAAGGGATCATCTCCTTCAAGGGCTTTCGGGAAAGAAGGTGGAGTGGAAATGGGGGAAAGGTTGTCTGTCATCAGTCCTAGAGTGGTGACTTGCACCCTGTGTTCCTTTGCAGATCTCAGTCGTGCTCATCCCTGCTGAAGCAACAGGACACAGAGCTCTTGCGAGGCTGCTGCTCTGTCCTCACTGATGGCAGCAGAGGTGGAGGTGGGCAGGCCACATGTCCTGTCCCTGCCCTCTCCTTTATTCTGCAAAGCCCGACCATTCCAGGCTCTATCTGAGCATTAGACTTTAGTGCAAGGATTAAGGATAACTAAGGGGGAGGCATTTGAAATTATGTGCTAATTATTAATATTCCCATCCTGGGGAAAAAGCTCCTAGGGAGTTAAAACTCTTATCCCCATGTTGTAACATTAGCTCTTTGTCTCAGGTCAAGACCTCTCTGAGTATGATTTTCTGTTGCATTCTCTATGTCCAACTTTCAGAAAACCTCTCCTACCTACAGGAACAGTCTCTCCTCTCCAAGTGAGTCATATCCTAAGTCTGAGTTACTGAGGCAAATTGCCCTGGAGTGTTTCTGCAGCAGTGAGTCCATGAGTGCCCTCAGGCATTGTGTTTTCTGTACAGTCTGGGGAAGAGTGGGGTGTGGCGGGGCTGGCTGAGTCTCGTTACTCTAAACCCTGCGGTGAAGTCCATGTGGTCCTGGAAGCCCAGGTGAGGTATTGTTGGAAGTCTGCACACCAGTGTGGATTGTGGCCTGGACACTTTCATTCTTCTGATTGTCCTGCTGGTAACTGTTGGAACCCTCTCACCCCAACACCACATACACACCAAACACACACACTCAACACACACACTCCCAAGGACCAGTGTGAATTCCCAATAACAGAATAGTCAAAACTGACATGGTAGCAGAGTATCTCTCTCCTAATAAAGGTCCTGTCTGCCTCCTTCGACTTGCTTTCACATCACGTCCCCCCAGCCTACTGGGAATAAGAAATATGTCTATTCCTGAGCTTCACAAAGACCCAGGGGAGCTTTGGAATTAGCATCAACAAGAGCCCATTGATTAATATATTCTTAGAGGCCATTTTCCTCTCTCTTTTCTCCCTCTCTTTTTCTGGAAAAGGAAACTGACTGGGTTCGTTTCTCCAGCTACATAATTGTGTCCACTCACCCTTACTACCCCCATGCAGATCTGACTGTGAAGACTCATAGTCCTGGTCTTATTAGACACTGGGTTAGGTGTTTTGGGTTCATGTCCAACCATTATTAATTTGACATAATTCCTCTAAGCCTATTAAAATGGTCACTAATGTAGCTTTAAGCTTACCCATAAACTAATTCATCTGAGTCTCAATAACAACAACAAGAACAACACTGATGTTCAGAGAAATTGGGCCTTAAGGTCTCTCAGCTGTTAAATAATTATTTAATTGCAAATAGCTGATCAAACACTTTTATAACTATCCTAAGAAGCATCCTATGTTTAAACAAGAGCAAGGAGCTCCCTATTCTTCATGGGGAAAATGGTACTTATTTTGCAAACAAGCTTAGGGAAGATTTAAAAATGGCAAAAGTGTTGTATTGGAATTTGGTTTTTATTTGCTGCTCCATGAGACCCCTCCCCCCACTGTTTACATTGTAAGTCAGAGTTCAGCTGGCTGATCTGTGAGCTATTGAAGTTTTGGCTGAGAAAGGAAATTTGATCTCTGTCTAAGTGGCTAAGGCTGAGTGCTGCTACTGTAAATTCAGCGAGGGGTTCATTAATGCTGTGAGCCTCCTGCAGCGCCTTGGATGGGTGACCTCTGAAATAAAAGCATAACCAGGAAAAGATAAGGCTTCATGCATGATCTGCAAGACTGTTTCTGGTGATCTTCAAGATATCTTAAGTCAAGAGTACTTAGGGCCAGAAAGCCAGGAATTGGGTGGGGAGGGGAAGACCACCCAGAGTTTCAATGACACCATGCAATTGATTCTTGGCTTTTTGAAAGTCTTTGGAAAATCTCTCTCTCTCTGCAATATTTTCTTTGCTGAGAAAAACAGGCTGCTATTTTTTAAATTGTGATGATGCAGTCAACAAAGCTGATGAACTGCTGATTGGATGACGGGGCTGGAAAATACCAGTGCGAATCCTGCTGGGAACCCCAGTTGTTGGGGTTCATACAGTTTTCTAAGATTCCACCCGGGACATGGGTTATGGGGTTGGGGCTGTAGGGTGACAATGGCTCTGCTGGACTAGCCTGGGAACTTCCTCTAATGACACCAAAACTACCCTGACCACAGGGCATGTCGTTTTTATTGCAAACTGATACTCCAGGTTTGGATTTCAAATTGTCTATAGTTATGCACCCTTTAATGAAGGGGATACATTCTGAGAAATGCATCATTAGGTGATTTCGTTCTGTGAACACTGTAGAATGTACTTACACAAACCTAGATGGGATAGCCTACTACACTCCTAGGCTGGATGGTATAGCCTATTGCTCCCAGGATATAAACCTGTGTAGCCTGTTAAGTAGGCAATTGTAACACAATGTTAAGTCTTTGTGTATCTAAACATATCTAAATGTAGAAAAGGTACGGTAAAAATATGGCATAAAAGATAAAGATGGTACACCTGTATGGAGCACTTACCATGAATGGAGCTTGCAGGACTGGAAGTTGCTCTCGGGGACTCAGGGAGTGAGTGGTGAGTGAATGCGAAGGCCTAGGACATCACTGTACACTACTGTAGACTTGATAAACACTGTACACTTAGGCTTTACTACATTTATAAAAAAATTTTTCTTTTTTCAATAATAAACAACTTACTGTAACTTTTTTACTTTATAAACTTTTTAAAAAAAAATTTTTTTTTTTTAAGACAGAGTCTTACCCTGTTGCCTGGGCTAGAGTGCCGTGGCATCAGCCTAGCTCACAGCAACCTCTAACTCCTGGGCTCAAGCAATCCTTCTGCCTCAGCCTCCCAAGTAGCTGGAGCTACAAGCATGTGCCACCATGCTCAGCTAATTTTTCTACATATTTTTAGTTGTCCAGCCAATTTCTGTCTATTTTTAGTAAAGATGGGGTCTTGCTCTTGCTGGTCTTGAACTCCTGAGCTCAAACGATCCACCTGCCTCGGCCTCCCAGAGTGCTAGGATTACAGGCGTGAGCTACCACACCCAGCTGTACTTTATAAATTTTTAAATTTTTAAAAACTTTTTCTAATAACACTTAGCTTAAAATACAAGCACATTGTACAACTGCACAAAACTATTTTATTTCTTTATATCCTTATTCTATAAGTTTCTTTCTATTTTAAATTAAAAATATATTTTTTTACTTTTTAAATTTTTTTGTTAAAAATGAAAATACAAACACACATGAGCCTAGGGCTACATAGGATCAGGATCATCAAAACATCACTTGGTGATAGAAATTTTTCAGTTCCATTGTAATCTTAGGGGACCACTGTCATATATATGGCTCATTGTTAAATGAAATGTCATTATGTGTAGTATTGTGAGAGTGGGCTTGTTATTTTCTTAGTTATTCTCCTGCTGCTATAGCAGAATACCACAGACTGGGTAATTTATAAAGAAAAGAGATTTATTTGGCTCATGGTTCTGGAGCTTGGGAAATCCAAAATTGAGGGGTCATTTCTGGTGAGGGCCTTCTTGCTGTGTCAAAACATGGTGGAACGCATTACATGGAGAGATTGTACATGTGTGTGCAAGAAAAATGCAGGTCTAACTTTATTCTTTTACCAGGAACTCGTTCCCATGATAACTACCCTACTCCCATAACTGCGTTAATCCCACTCATGAGGGCAGAGCCTCATGACTTAATCACCTCTTAAAGGCCCTACATCTCAATACTGTTACAACAGCAATTAAATTCCAGCATAGCTTTGAAGGGACATTCAAACCATAGCATGACATCCCTGGCCCCACAAAACTCATGTCCTTCTCACATACAAAATGCATTCATGCCATCCCAATAGTCCTCAGAGTCTTAACTTATCCTAGCACCAACTCAAGAGTACAAAGTCCAGAGTCTCATCTACATCAGATATGGGTGAAACTTGTCTGGAGGCTAATTCCCTCCAGTTGAGAGCCTGTGAAATGAAAACAAATTATCTACTTCTAAAATACAATGGTGGGTCAGGCATAGGATAGACATTCCCATTCCAAAAGGGAGAAATAGGCAAGAAAAGAGGGGTAATGGTCCCAAATACATCCAAAACCCAACAGTGGAAACATCTGGAGAATGTTGGAGAATAATCCCCTTTGTACCCAAGTTCCACATCCCGGCACACCGGGGCAAGGGTTTGGCCCCCAAGGCCTCAGGCAGCCCTGCCGCCAGGGCTTTGCTGGGCTCAGCCCACTTTTGCCTCTCTTGGGTTGGGGTCTCGTGTCTGCAGCTGTCCCAGGCAGGCATTGCACATTGGTAGCTCTACAGTTCTGGGGTCTCTGAGGTGGTTTTGCTCCCATAGCTCCATTAGGTGTTGCTTTAGTGAGGACTCTCTGTGGTGACTTCAATTCCACATTTACACTTGGCATTGCCCTAGTAGGAACTCCCTGCAGTGGCTCTACCCCTTTGACAAGTCTCTGTCTGGGGTTCCAGGCTATCTATGACATCCTTTGAAATCTAGGTGGAGGCCACCATGGCCTCATGGCTTGTGTACTCTGCACACCTACACAATTAACATCACAGGGATGCCATTCAGGTTTACTGCTTAAGCTTTTGGCAGCTGTGGCACAAGTTACACCTGGGCCTGCTTGAGCCATGGCTGGCGTGGCTGAGGGATGTTGTGCTGGAATGTGGGGAGCAGAATCTCGAGGTGGGCCTGGGCAGTGAACCTGTGGAGGGTGCTGCTGGCTTGTTCTCTCAAACCATTCTGCCCTCCTAGAGCTCTGGGCTTGTCCTGGGAGCAGCAGCCTCAAAAATCTTTTGAGGCTTTGAAATCTTTGAAATGCTTTTGGGGTCCTTCTCCCATTATCTTGATGAATAGCACCTGGCTCCCTTCTAGCCGTCTTAATCTCTTTAGCAAACAGTCTCTTGGTCACACTTACTATCCTCTCCTGAACTTGCTTTTTCACTCTTTGCATGGCCAGGCTATGAATTTACCAAATCTTTTTGTTCTGCTTCTATTTTAATTGTAAATTTCATTTTTAAGTCATTTCTCCCTTTTCACAATCTCACTGTATGTGGTTAAAAGTAGCCATGCAGCAGCCTGAATGCTTTGTTGTGTAGGTATTTCTTTCACCACATAGTCTAGTTCATCACTCTTAAGTTCTGCGTTTTGTAAAGTCCTAGGTCATAGACACAATTCCGCCACGTTCTTTACAACTGTGTAACAAGGATGGTCTTTACTCAGGTTTCCAATACCTTGTTCCTCAGTTTCACTTGAGACCTCATCAGAATGGCCTTAACTATTCATATTTATACCAACGTTTTGGTCATGACAACTTAAATAAGAAGTTCCAGAATTTCTCTAGTCTTCTTGTCTTCTTCTGAGCCTTCCCCAGAATTGTCCTTAACACTCCATTCATGGCAATCTAGACTTTTTCTAGATTCCTCCAAATTCTTCCAGCTTCTACCCATTACCCAGTTCCAAAGCTGCTTCCACATTTTTTTTTTATTTCAGCATATTATGGGGGTATAGATGTTTAGGTTATGTATGTTGCCCTTGCCCCCCCACCCCCCGCTTCCACATTTTTAGGTATCTGTTATAGCAACAACCCCACTTCTTGGTACCAATTTTCTCTCTTAGTTCATTATCTGCTGCTATAACAGAATACCTGAGACTGGATAATTCATAAAGAACAGAGATTTATATCTTACAGTTTTGGAGGCTGGGAAGTCCAAGGTTGACGGGCTTGCAGCTGGCAAGGGTCTTCTTGTCATATCATCCCATAGTGGAAGGCGGAAGGGAGAGAGAGAGAGGGGGAGAGAGTATGTGTGAGCACATGCAAGAGAGGGCTGAACTTGCTTTTGTAACTGCTATACTTTGTCCACTCTAAAACTCATGTTAAAATGTAATTGCCAATATAAAAGTGTTGCGAGGTGGGACCTTTAAGAGGTGATTAGGTCATGAGGGCCTGAATCCCATCAGGGGTAAAAAGATCTCGCAGTGGTTAGAACTTTGATCTCTTTCATTGAGTTCCCAGATGCTGAGTTTATTTTATTTCCTAGGATTAGGAAACCCTCCTTAGGTGTCAAAATTAGAAAAAAATGTGTATCCTTGGTGGAAATCTGTTTTGTTACTAGCACTGCTGTTTGTCACTCTGTCCTTGTCATGTTTCTTGTCAATCAGTAAGAGGAAATTCATAGGGAAGAGGACGGGCGTGGGTCCTCAAATAAACTCTTTCCTCAAGGTGGCTGTGAGGACTGAGAAATTCAGCTCAAAAAGGAGCAAACTTTAACATGCCAGTGGTTCTCATTTCTTAATTGTCATAAAGAAACATCAAAACTTATTCAGACGCCCAAATATCTTTCTTAAGATATTTATTACTTGGCCAAAGCAAAAGAAAAAACTTAAAACAGTCTCTCTTTTAGATCCTCCTAAATCACAATTTGATCCTAATAATAGTCTTTGTGTACTACTCTTCCCCAATCCTATACTCCTCTATTTCCTTCAGCCCCATCTCTCCCTCTGGTTTACTCCTCTTCCCCCTGTTCCTCCAGAATCCCCCTAAGCTCAGTTATCCCTTAATTGTCCCTCAGAACAGACAAAACCTCTTCCTGTTGATTTCAAGCCCTGGTCTCACTGTGAGCTGAGAGCCATTGTCAAAAGACTTTCCAAAGTCTAGGCAGGGTAGGCAGAAATTGGCAGAGGCACTTAGGATAATTGTATGAATGTATAATGAAGCACTCACTGATCTGCATCAAGGAGTTCATGTGTTAGTGGGAACATCAGATGCTAAGAACTGGGTGGAGAAAGCAAGATTGGAAGCTCTCAAGGATGACTTAAAGGACCCTGAATTTTATAGAAAATCAGAGGAGTTTAGAAAAACTGTCGATATTGGATAAAGTCTTTTGGAGTCTATCCCTGAAGTCTTCCCTATGAAAGTAGATTAGACTCTAGTCCAGTCCAAGCAAGGAAAGGATGAGTGCTCTGGAGACTTCAGAGACAGGCTCTTTCCACCTTCAGACGCGATTCAGGGGAAGAGCTTGCAGCAGTGCGACCTTCGCTCTCCTCTTACTTTTTACAAATAAATATTGCCCAGCCAGAAGATGTGTATTTAACACATAAACATAGACTAGAATAGGAAAAAACTCCACTGCCAGAACTCCCAACACCTTGCTGGGCATTTTGAAAACAGCTTAGGACAAAAAGCAGAAACCTGAATAAATTTACAGCCTTACAGATGAAACATCTGGATGCTCCCACGTTAGCCACTCAGCTCCAAAGGAGGGAGCCTCTTGATGAAGACAGTTGTAGATATTTCAAACAAAAAAGATGTTGCAAAAGAATTGCCCTGTCTTGGCTAAAAACGTGGAGAAAATCCAGTTGTACCTTGGTATCTGTGAGGGACTGGTTCCAGGACCTCCCGTGGATACCAAATTCCAGAGATGCTCAAGTCCCTTATATAAAATGGTGTGGTATTTGCATATAACCAACTCACGTCCTCTTGTATACTTTAAATCATCTCTAAATTACTTACAATACCTGATGCAATGTCAATGCTATGTAAATAGTTGTTATATGTATTGTTTAGGGACTAATGACAAGGGAAAATAGTCTATATGTGTTCAGTGTAGACACAATCTTTTTTTCGAATATTTTCAGTCCAAGTTTGGTTGGATCCATGGATGCAGAGCCCATAGGTATGGAGGGCTGACTGTATGTAAAAAATGCAGTGATTGATCAATGAGGTGCTCAGAGGGAACTTCAAAAATTAAAGGAGCTCTTCTGATTGATTTATTTGAAATGAATGCTTATATTAATGGAATATTTTTAAAAATTCCCCAAAATTAAGGAAATTGAACTAATATTTTTGATATATTAAGATCTTATAGAAACTTAACTCAAGTGATTTAAGAGTCCAAGTTCACAAACTTTAGGTAAAAATTTACTTGTTTTTTATTTTTATTCTTTTAGAGATGGGATTTTGCTCTGTTGCCCAGGCTCAAGTGCAGTGGTGCAATCATAACTCACTGCAGTCTTGAACTCATGGGCTCAAGCAATTCTCCTGTCTCAGCCTCCTGAGTAGCTGGGGTTACAGGCAAGCACTATTGTGCCTGCTTTTCTTCTTGTTTTTATTTGCTTATTTTTGCCACTTTGAGAAATAATATAATAGTTGCATGTGACTATAGAAAGTTATGTTATATTCATAAGCTCTGCTAGTCTGTCTATAAAGTGCTGATGTGTGACAGTTGACAATTATCTATACTCTTCCCTCTGCTTCTCCCAGTTTTTTCTGGGAAATCGAAGTTACTTTAGTTAAAATATTATAATTGAATATACCTGAATGAGACTCTGCTATGAACAATCTTGGCAGAGAAGCACATGTTTCTATGCAAGGTTATGAGATATGTTTCTGTTAAGGGAAAAAGAAGATTTTAATATGTACAAATACTGAGTCTGAAAACCTATAACATGCTAAAATCTTAGCAAAATTTGCTCAGTTTTGATGGGCTTGTTTCCTGGTTTTACTGTTTACTGCCTTTACCTATAATATAAAGGTTTATTTATTTATGGGCCCATTAATTTGTCTTCTAGGAAAAAGAGACCAGTAGGTCTTTACTTTGGTGAATTCTGGATTTTAAACTTTTTCCCTTTCCTTAGGGAAAAAGGGGGACAGGGATTGGGCTGGAAAATTGGGGGAATCCTACATGCTATGGTTGAGAGAATAGCAGGCAATTGAGACAGGGCTACTGAGGCCGCTGAAGGGGATCAGAATATGCCACCCCAAAATAGGACACTTTGGCATAATAATAATTTCGAGCTTAAGGTAATTGAGAAATAGCAGACACAGGAAGAACTCTCTGTCCTCCCCTTTTTGCCTAAATGCAGGGCATAAATTTCCCTTTGTAAAACTGATATAAATTTCCATTTATAAAGGTGTTCCCTTCTTCCATACCAGGAGAAAAGAATGACTCTCTTATATTCATAATAAACCTTACAAAATGACCCTTATCTACTATACATCTGGCCCTCGGAGCCCAAACCCCACTTTTGTTTGTCTTGTGGCTTCTCTTCCACACAGTTTATTGCCCTTTGTTAACATGGTATATAAGCTCCTAGGTCCAACTCCTTCTTTAGAGTCCTCACTTCTGTTTCTATGACTGCCTCTGTGCATATAAAAATTAAACTATTAACATCAAATAAAATTTGTGTGTTTTTTCTCCTGTTAATCTGTCTTTCATCAGATTAATTCACAAGCCCCAGTCTATGAATCTGAGAGTAAAGAAAAAGTATTGTTTTCTCCTCTATACCACAGAACTCCTCATCCAAGAGGTTGATGAAATTGGACAAGTGATGGTTCAAAACAGAGTTGCCTTAGGTGTAACACTGACCTCTCAGGGAGGAAGGAACGTGTGCTGTTTTAGGAGAAGAACGTCATACTTAAATCCCTACAGACCTCTCTTAGATCTCTCATATGAATAAAAAGATCCGGGAAGTAAACGAAGAAATCAGAAAATTCAGTAATTTGGTTAACAATTCCATATCTGGTTCTGTGACCTCTTCAGACTGGGTGATGGGATTGTCAACTTAAAAGGAAGAAGCTGAGACAAAATTTATATAAGTAGCGAGCTTATTCGGACCAAGCTTGAGGATTGCAAGCTGGAAACATAGGTTCAAGTTGCCCTGAATTATACACTCTGATTTGCAGTAGTTACAAATGGATTTTTAAAGGCAATAAAGCGGGGAATGGGGGTGGGCTTGATACAAAGTTGTTTGTCAGGAATTCTCATTGGTTTACAGAAATAGCATTGATTAGTGATTGGCCATACATGGTGAAGCTATAGAGTGTGGATTATAGTGTTTGCTGTGGCATTGTTAGGTTAATTTATAGCTAATTGGGGCAATAGCAAGCAGTTTTAACAAGTAGGCATAGCTCAAAGGGGGCAGTAGGAAGTGATTGATGTCTCATTTTGATGTCTCTAGCCCCGATAATGAAAAGAACTTGCATTCCTCAGATAAGTATTCTTTTCTTTTCCTGGGATGTGTTCTCTTAGTTTAATCTGAGTACCCTTGGCTCCTGGCTGAGAAGTGAACAACAAATTGATCATAATCCTTCATTTAATATTTGTCTGTGTGGCTGTGTTTACAAGTGTGATCTCCAGGTGAGAAATGCCGCCCCTGAGCTGCTAGCCCACCAAATCCCATTGCATGGTCTAGCCTAGGAAGCCTGGAAAATCTGACACTTACAGAGGTTGAAATAACCACCACCAGAAACTTGGATGGAATCTTGGCACGCAATTATGACACCTCAAATAGTAGTAAGGATCTGGATTGATCACACCCTCAGATATCAGTGGTCTAACCTTCAACTTAGGCCGAAGAATGACTTCAAGAGGGACTGAGAACAGAAACCTCCTATCCTCATACTCAGCTTGGGGATTGAGAACTAAACCACACCTTGCTTTCGACATGAACGTGACTTTGTGCTATTCCTCCATCTTCATTAGCATGATCTTTTTCTTCCTGGAGTCTGCTACCCGAGTAGGTGTTTATTACCAGAACTTCCCGAAGATTCTTTGAATCCCTTGCTTTGAAGCTCTAACCTTGCTGCTTCCACCAATTCTGAACTCTTTGTACCACGAGCCTTACCCAATCCTAATCAAACCTCTGCTTTGAAAATCCACCTTAAATCAAACTTCCAATTCTGAATCAATTCTGACTTTACCCTCCTTCCTCGAAGATGTGGCCACAGCTTTACAGGGGGGTGACGGGGGGTGTCCTCCTTTGCCACAGTACACAACAGACTCAGCTTTGTCTTATCAAGAGGTTGTATTGGTGATATTTGTGGAGCCAACTTTTGACAGATGTTAAAATTGGTTTAAAGAAGTCAAACCACAGAGACTTTTATAGATCAGAAATAATGAAATGGATTTGCAAATGACTGCAAAACTGGCGTTTTTTGGGGGGTGTGGGATAGGGACAGGTTATCCTGCCAACAGACAGAATTTAGTTGCATGCCTTTAGACAAAATTACTTTATGTAAGTACTGAAATTACTAGAGCACTTAGATAATGACTGTAACTTTATTAGGCAGCAGTAAAGTTACAGAGTCCCCATGGAATCAGAATCAGATGAGCTGGAAGGGCATACTCTAGACAATGCATATTAATAGTTTTCCACTGAAGTACAAATTTCCCCCTGAACTACTAGGTGCTGGGTGTGTGGTTCTAGGGCATTTACCAGACATTATTGCTTAATCTCCACTACACCCTATCAAATGAATAATTATAATTTCCTTTTTTTCAAAATGAGGAAACTGAGGCTCAGTGAGACTTTTTTTCCAAAACCACAAAAATGCTCAAATAACGTATAATATATTTTGGGTAATGTGGACATCATATAGTGAGGAAAAATTGTAAAAATCTTTGAATGGCAAGGAGAGAAAGGGATTACTGCATATCATATGGAATGCTGGGTGCCATCTAGTCCTCTAATTTGGGTTCTTTAATTTTATACTGATCTGCACCCATCATTGTCTTTGAGCTATTTTATAACTGTGTAAATTGAAAAAACCAAACTAGTAATGTAAATGATTCTTGTCCACGGTCAATGCAAATGAATGTTTGGTGGGGAAAGCCAGTCTTGCATCTATTAACAAATGTATTTCAGCATTGCTGAGCATTTCTGTTTGCCTGCATATGTGCCCGCTCTTTGAATTCTCCTTTGAACCAGTTTAACACCTTAGGGCTCCCTCATCAATTGGTGAATAAAATAAAATCTTTGACCAGTTCATTTATATTTGTATGACAGTCATGGCTTTTTCCCTTCAAGAAAATATCTTCTAACAGTTAGAATGAGCTTAGCACTGGGAACACTTACTGTTTTGGGCCCCAGGAAAGGTTAGCGGCTCATCTAAGACGCTCCCTGCTCTGAAATTATTAGATTTTATGACTGCATACCTGACATTCCTGGAGTTGCATGTTAAGCCTATTGTTTTCTTTCCAGAGCTATCTGATAGCACAGGCTGTCTGTTAAATACAGTCTGAGCAATTAGGCCTAGCTAACCTCTTCCTGACTGAGATGCCAGTACAAACATCTGACAGCAACAAGTGATGGAAAATAAATAGGGGCCAATTAATGGGAACTAATTTGGCATTACAATGGAAGCAGGGGTGACTGCATGCATTCTAATTCCAGTTAAATGTGACTTCTCTCCAAAGGTGTAATTTCAGATACAATTAACTTTAACCATTTGAGTCCTTAGAAGTTTTACAGATATCACTATAGTTCGCACACTGTAGAGCTGTCTAGATCTTTACATGGTACCCTTGTGGCCTTTGTACCTCTTGCTTCTGTGTCCTGAGACTTGCATCATTAATTACTCAGTATAGTATATTTAAGTTGGAATTCTTAAGTTAAAAGCATCGAAAAATTCAGTTGTTTGCAGAAGATAGAGTATTAGTCAGGGCCTTCTTTGCTGCAATTCATAGAAAACCTAACTCAAACTAGTTTAAGTAAAAAAAAGACTTTGTGGGGTCACGTGGCAAAAGTCCAGGGGTAAGGTGAGTTCAGGTATAGCTAGATCCAGGGGCTCCAAAAATGTCATGACATTTCTCCTTCTCTTAGTTCTGCTTCCTCTAGGCTGACTTCATTCTCAGAGGCCTTCCCCTCTGATGGCCTCAGGGCATTCCTGGCTTGCAACTTCACTTCCTAAGGCTGGTGGGAAAGAGTCCATTTCTTACCAACTCTTTCTGGTTGTTCAAACAAAAGACTTAGGATTGGCTCCAATGGAACTGATTGCCACAGCTTGGATTACATGCCCATCTTAGAACCAATTGCAATGTCCAGGAGGATGTGATGTTTTGATTGACCAGGATTGGGTCACATATCTAGCATTGTCACCAGCGGTTGAACACCCACCCCTGTGGTCCACCCAAAGCACAGAGAGTAAGAGTGGGGGAGGGGAGGCTGCACAGAGGAAAATCAGGGAGCTTGGCTGCTGGGGCCCAAGATACCACATAGGAATTGGAGTATTCCGTACAATCTCAAGTGCTCAGTTTAAACTCTTGTCAAGTGGCACTCTTGAGGGCTCTCATTGGCAATAGTTGTGTTTTGATTGGTATCCAAAAATATCAATTCATTTTACTGATAAGCACTTATTGAGCAGTTCCTATGAGACTGGCCCTAAACTAGCTGTTAGAGATACAAAAATAAAAACCACATCAGGCCGGGCGCGGTGGCTCACGCCTCTCTGGGAGGCCGAGGCGGGCGGATTGTTTGAGCTCAGGAGTTCGAGACCAGCCTGAGCAAGAGCGAGACCCCATCTCTACTAAAAAAATAGACAGAAATTATCTGGACAACTAAAAATATATAGAAAAAATTAGCCGGGCATGGTGGCACATGCCTGTAGTCCCAGCTACTCGGGAAGCTGAGGCAGTAGGATTGCTTGAGTCCAGGAGTTTGAGGTTGCTGTGAGCTAGCTGATGCCACGGCACTCACTCTAGCCAGGGCAACAGAGTGAGACTCTGTCACACACACAAAAAAACCACATCACCCCTCTCAGGGAGAGAGCATAACATTATTGCCATTTTATTGTTCGGGTGTCTGGTTGTTAGACAACCAGCTGAGAGTAGAGTTTGGATGAAAATCAGCAGATGAGGCTCTGCAGAACTCGGAAGATGTTTAAGCTGTTGGATGCAATCTATTCACATTATCTATTTACATTTGCCCTGCATTTTCAAATTTCTCTCTCACCCAGTACATCTGTACCATCCCTTGTTCATTTGTAAGAGCTCTAATGTCCATTATGAGATTGACCATTATGCAGGGTGTCTGTCATAGTGAAATACTTCTGACAGAGTCACTCTTGGTCTGTCCGTTATGACCCAGGCCACCTGTTCACATTGTGAAGAGTGAGCCGATACAGCATCTTCAACTAGCCATTCGCTGCCTAGGGAATCACTCCATTATCACTCACTTTGCAAATTGTCCTCAATGTGTTTACCATACCATTTAAAAATAACTGCTCATAAAAGTGTCATTAGAAGGAATTCCAGGGTTTGAATGCTTTCAATGTCGGATAAAGCAGTGGTCCCCAAGGGATCAGGGACTGGTTTTATGGAAAACAATTTTTCCATGGACTGGGGAAGGGAGGAATGGTTTCAGAATGATTCAAGCACATTACCTTTATTGTGTACTTTATTTCTGTTATAATTACATTATAATATATAATGAAATAATTATATTAATACAACGCATCATAATGCAGAATCTAATGGCGCTGTTGATCTGACGGGAGGTGGAGCTCAGATGGTGATGTGAGTCATGGGGAGCGGCTGTAAATACAGAGGAAGCTTCGCTCACTCGCTGGCTGCTCACCTCCTGCTGTGTGGCCTGGTTCCTAACAGGCCATAGACTGATACCAGTCCGCGGCCCAGGAGTTGGAGACCACACGGATAAAGGATTGCTTTGGCAACATAAGAGTAGTACATGCTAAGACTTAGGTCTTCCTGTGATAAGTGTGAGGAATGAAGGGCACGTGGGACCCTGCAACTCTGCAGGAGAGAACCCTAAGCCAGGCTGACAGTTGGGAAATTCCCCAAGGGCATCAGAGATCATGTTTGAAGACTGAAGAGGAATAAATTAGGTGAAAAGGGTAGATATATGTGGGTGTAGGGGATTCCTCGTGGTGGGAGAGGGCAAAGTTGTTAGAAGATGATAATGTTGATATTTAAGAACATAGCTGATGCTGTACTAAACAACTTATATGAATTGGGTCTTTTATTATAATAACAATAGCTCTGTTAAGTATGAATTATCGTTATCACTATTTTCCAGATGAGAAAAGGGACCCCACAGCTCTCCCACCCCAACCCCTAACCTACATACAAAGCCTGAATAAGTTGCTCAAAGTCACACAGCTAGAAGAAGCCAAGAGAGGATATCAATTGCAGAGTGTCTGACTGCAGAGGTCCTGTTCTTAATTGCTACATTACAGGGGTTTCTTAAAAAAAAAATTGCCAGCATGTTGGGAGCTCCGGGAGCTGGGGGAAATGGTGTCTGACAAGGCTGGGAAAGCAGCTGGAAGTCAGGCAATGGGGGGCTTGGTAGGCCTGGGGAGAACTGGGCCATGCGAGGCTACTGAAGGGTTTTAGCAGGACCATGATGGGACTCGATTTATGTTTTAAGATCACTCTAGCTGCTGGGCTGAGGATTGATTGCAGTAGGCAAGACTTGAAGCAGGAAGACTGGTTAGGGGGCTAGTGCGATAGTCCAGGCAAGAGATAATGACCCATTGGACTAAAGTGTGGCAGTAAAAATAGACATAAATGGGTGGACTTATGAGATATTTAGGGTATAAAATTGCCTGGGTTTGGTGATTGATTATGGGAAGAAGGCAGAGGGTAGCATCATGGATGATACCCAGGAAACTGGCTTATGGAACTAGTTGGATATTGATACATCCATTGAGTTGGGAACACAGAAGGAGACCAGGCTAATGTATGGGCTTAGGTGGATAAGATGTTGGATTAAATCAGAGACACGGTAAGTTTAGGTTCCTCTGTGTGGTAACATTGGCTGTTTAAGGTATTTGTCTGGAACTCAGAGAGAGATCAGAGAATTTAGATACCCATTTGGGTGCTATATTCGATTCTTAGGGCTCCATAACAAATTGCTACAAACTTGGCAGCTTAGAACAACAGAAGCTTATTCTCTCACAGTTCTGGAGGCAGCAGTCCAAAATCAAGGTGTCAGCAGAGACGGCTGGTTGATCCCCTCTGGAGGCTCTGAGAGAATAACCATCCCACGCCTCTCTTCTAGCTTCTCTTGCCTGCTGGTCACCCTTGGCATTCCTTGACTTGGGGCTGCATAACTTTAATCTGCTGCCTTCACCCCAACATTCCTGCCTCTCGTGTGTGTCTGTATCTTCTCCTTTTCTTTCTCTTATAAGAACACTCATCATTGGATTTAGGTCCCAACCTGAACCTAGGATAATTTCATCTTGATATCTTTAACTTAATTATATCTACAAAGAGCCTATTTCAAATAAGGTCACACTGACAGGCGCTAGTTAGAGCCTAGACACGTCTTTTTGGTACCACTAGTCAATCTACTACAGGTGCTATCAATTTAGAGATGTCATTGAAACCCTAGAGCATTCATGCCATTTCCTCAAGAGAAAACAGAGAGGGAGAAGAAGAGAGGGCCCAGAGCGGGGTCTGGAAGAGCTCCGTCACTTACTGGTTGGGTCGTGGTGGACAAGTCTACAAAGTAGAATGAGGAAAGAGGCAGGAATGGTAGAAGGAGCACCAGGAAGTGGAAGTCAAGAGAAAAGTGCATTTCAAGACGGAGGGAGGGAGTGACACTTACAGATGATCTCCGAAGATGTTTTAGGTACCTGCTTATAGCAATATTGATTACTGGCCCTTAATGTTGCTAATCTAGGGTTAATGTTACACATTTATTTTAGTTTTTCTCAATTAAACATTAACCAGAACTCTAAGCAGGATGTTAACTTTATAGAAAGTTCAGTCGGACAAATACATATATAGTTGACAGATATTTTCTGGAGTCTTTATTTTCCTTTTTGGTGAAGAGAATCTGAATAGCTTATTACCTGAGTCTTCACAACTAAGACTTAATTTTTATGTAGTAAGTCAATTTATCCTTGAACCCTGGAGTGAACTAAAACCTAGTCCTGAATCTTGACTACACAGCTACATTTTAGAAACAACCCCTTTTTTGGCACTTTTGTGGCAGAATATTAACAGGGAGAAGATATATATATATATATATATATATATACATATATAGATATATATATATATACACATATTGTAGACTCAGAAAAAGACTTAGCAGTATGTTCCTTTTGAGATAGCACGTGGCACAAGCATGCTTTGGCAAAAAGCTATCCCACTGTATTTACCAAGTGAAATTCCTGGTTGCCTGGTAGATTAAAAACTGCTTTTAGCTTTGTGCTGGGACTTTTCCTCTCTCCAGGTGTGTTGGTGCTTCCTGCTTTTCACGCGAGTGTTCTCCTGGATGTGGAGGAACCAGATGAGGGTGTGAAGTATATTCTATCTGGAGCAACAACAGGACCTGGGGTACCATGAGCAAGGGACAAAATCCCTCTGATGGTGTCTTTGTAGGGAGTGACAAAGGAGAAACTGGGAGAGTTGAGTCAAATTCTGTGGGTCTTTGAGTACCAGGGCCTCCCAGTGGAACAGTGGGATCTGTCCCAGAGCAAAACACTCCTTCCTCTCCTTCTGTGGCTGTGATTCATCCTTGGTTTTCAATGCAAGTACAGCAATAGGACTGTAATCATGTGTGTTCCCTCTGGGCTAATTTGGGAGTTTCTCTGCATTGAGGTCAGATTTTCATAAATCAACCTGGAATTCCTGGGCTGTGACCTGGGAAGAGTAGCCCAGGTACAGAACAGCCAGGTCCGGGGTCTCCTGCTGCTACAGGGATGTGGCAACACACAGTGTGGCCTGGATCAAATGGGCCACAAGGGCGGAGTCCCCTGGAAGCTGCTCACTGGAGACCAGAGGGCTCATGTTCCTCTTCTGTGTATTTTCGATTCCCTTCTTTCAGTCTGGAGCAGCTCTGGAGAGATGCGTTCCTCCTGTTTTTATTACGTTCCTCTGGTTTGGGGAGTGAAAGGGAAGAGGGAACGGGGAGGGGCCTGCCGATGAGATGGGCTCCAAGGCCAGGATTTATAAGAACATCCTCCCAGCGGAGGATGTCTGCATGAGGTGGAGGGATGGTTTCAATTCCGCTCTGGCAAGCCTGCCTTGCCAACACATAGTTCTCTTTCGAGTCTCACACTGATTCGAGTTTGTAGACAACTTTGTACTCTGGGTCTCTGCCAGATGTCCTGAAGAAACAACTCCTCTTGGCTTCGCGTTTTCTGTCTCACCCTTACTGCCCCCAACCAAAGTTAGAGAAGAGGAATAATTGTTTTTTGTTTTTGTTTTTAAAGCAAATACTGTTCCTAAGTAAACCCAAGAAGGATGTATGCAACTGTGCATTTTGGGACCGATGTCGTCTTTTCACGTCCTTGTGACTAGCCTCCCTTTGATCACACGAGAACAGCATCCTTAGATTTGCACTAGGTCATCCTGGGGCAGGTGACCACACAGGAACCTGGAAGGACAAGCGTGAGGCCTGGAGGAAAGCTTGCTGTTCTTGGTTTGGTTGTTTGTTTTTTTAACCACTAATGCAGCCTAGGTTTTTTGGGTACTTAACTTGCCACCACATTTTCTGATATATCAATGAAAGGAAAAAAATACATCTGTATAGCATCTCTCTTATTCTCCAAGATGCCCTTTGTTTCTTAAACATGTAACCAGCTCCTGTAGGATCTGATTTACCTGTCTGTGGATGACCCAGACCATGGCCTTGCCTGTCTTCCCTACTCTTTATTACACAGGGGTAGTTCCCTGGGCTCCACCCAGCCCTTGCAAAAAAGGGCAGTGGATCTGCCTCAATGTCAGCACATTCTTGACCGGAAGCGGGAATCTGCGTAGAAGGCAGGTCTGATCATGGAACCGATGAGCTTAAAGTAAGAGTTGGCAACTTGCTCTGTAGAGGGTCAGACGGTAAATATTTTAGGCTTTGCAGGCTGTGTGGTCTCTGCTATACTTACTCAACACTGCCTTTGTAGCATGAAAGGAGCCTCAGATAATATGAAATGAACGGATGCGGCTGTGTCCCATAAACATTTGTTTACCAATATAGACCAAGGGCCGGATTTGGCTAAGGGGCCGTAGTTTGCCAACCCCCTGCTTAAAACCCATTGGTGTCATGCCTGTGCTCTTAGATTGAAATGCAAACTCCTAGCCAGCGAGCAAGGCCAGCATTCTTTGGCCCCTGCCACACTCAGTGCATTTTCTCTGGCCAGGGTGATCTAGCCAAGCCACACTGACATCTGTCCCTCAAACTTGCCTTGCTCTCTGCTGCCTTGGGGAATTCATACAAGCTGTTCCTTCTGCCTTAAACCATCTTCTAATACCCTCTCTTCTCTTGCACATATTTAAATCCAACTTATCCTCTAGGTCTCAGTTTAATCTTTTTCCTCAAGGAAGACTCCCTTAATCTCTGTATAGGTGAAGATTCTTGATAGCAAATGACAGACATTGAACTTGATTAAACAGAGGGATTAAAAACAAATGCTATAACTGACATAAACAGTTGGCTGATAGAAATAAACTCTGGCTAGGGCAAAGGAGAATTGAGCTTAGGGATGACCAAAACCAGAGATGTGATGAATTGTACAGTTGACATGGAATGTACTCATCCCATGGTAGACATTGAGAGATGTCTCCTAAATCTGGGGACCTCAGCTGACTCTAACAGAGCTGAGAAACTGAAAGCAACAGGGCCTTTGGGTACCAAAAAGAATGGTAACAAACCTCTTGTATTAAAAAAAAATCTTTAATTGTAATTAAACTGTAGTAGGTAATTTAATTACCCTAAATCAGAGCCTCTTTACTTTTAATTTAGAAACAGTCATAATATATTGATTTATCAAGTCTCCCAATCTGTAGCAGATTAGAAACAGCTTTATTTTGTTGTTTTATCAGGGTGAGGAGGAACAACCAGGAGTAGACATAATGATGCCAACTAGGCATTGTAACTGGTGATAGTTAAATGACAAGGAAGGTAGAGAAGGAAGCTTTGAAGATGCAGAGGCGGTTGGGGCCATCTACTGGTAAAGAAGGAACTTCTGTTCTTCAGTGGATCCCAAGGGCATCAGTGCTTTCTAATAATGTCTCATAGCACAAAGTATGTAATGCCTTGTATATGCCAGGCCCTATTCTAAGCACTTTATGTGAATTATTTAATCTTGCAATAACAGTGTGCAGTGAATGCTACTATCATTGCCATTTTATAGATTGTATTATCATAGTTACCTATTACTGTGTCACCAAAACTTGGTGGCCCAAAACAACAAATACTTCTTTTCTTACCGTTTTTGTAAGCATTGTGGGTCAAGCATTCAGGTGTGGCTTAGCTGGTCCCCAGGCTCACAGTCTCCCCTAAGTCTGTAATCAAGGTGTCAGCCAGGGCTGTAGTCATCTCAGGGCTGGACTTGGGGGGAGTCACTTTCAAACTAAGTTGCTTGGCTGTTGGCGGGATTCAGTTTCTCATGGCTGTTGGACTTGGGGCCCTGGGTACCCCAATGGCAGCTCACAGTAGGGCGGCTTGCTTCGTCAGGATGAGCAAGTGAGAAGAGCCAGAGACTGTTAGCAAGATGGGAGTCACAGTCTTTTGTAACTAATCTTGGAAATGATACCTGCTATGGTTCAAATGATGATGTCCCCTCCAAAATTCATGTTGAGACTTAATCCTCAATGCAACAGTATTAAGAGGCATGGCCTTTGGGCAGTGACTAGTCATGAATGGGGTTAGCATCCTTATAAAAGGGCTCGAAGTTGAAGGGAGCCCTCTTTGCCCTTCTGTTCCTTCTTCCACATGAAGTCACAGCATTCCTTCCCTCTGGAGAATGCTAGAATAAGGTATCATCTTGAAAGTGAAGAAAGCAGCTCTCACAGACACCAGGTTTGCCAGTGCCTTGATCTTGGACTTCCCAGTCTTCAGAGCTGTGAGAAATAATTATCTATTATTTATAAATTTATAAATTATCCAGTGTGTGAAATTTTGTTACAGCAGCACAAACTGATTAAGACAACACCATATTGCTCTTGCTGTATTCCTTCCATTAGAAGTAAGTTACTAGGGCTAGTCCACACTCAAGGGGAAGGGATGACACAAGGGTATGAAATACCAGGAGACAGCAGCCACTGGGAACCATGTCAGCAGCTGCCTGCCACCTAGATGAAGAAACTGAGGCACCAAAAGGTCATGGACCTTGCCTGAGGTCACACAGTTAGTAAACCAGGGAACCTGGAAATTAGATCGGGGACCTGTGGTTTTGACCACCAACCTATGCTGGGCAGCCAGCGTTGCATAAGTTCCCCAGTGATTCTAATAAGTGGCTGAGATTGGGAATTACAGTGTAGTGCCCCTCAAACTTCAACATGCCCTCAAATCTGTGCTAAAATACTGATTCTGATTCGGTGGGTCCTGGCTGGAGCCTGAGATTCTGCATTTCTGACAAGTTCTAGGTGATGCTAGTGCTCTGGTCCATGGACCACACTTTGAGTAGCAAGAGCCCAAAGGAACAACTCAGGACTCAGAGTTAACAGTTGTTTTTCCACAAATTGTTGGTAGAGTGGCCCAATCATTTGATCTTTCTGTTTTTTATCTTATATAAATTTTTTCATATATGTATTCATTAACTCATTCATTCACATTCAATATTCAATAGGTGATCATCCAATAACAGCTAATACTAATTTTAAAACCTTTTAAAAGGCAAAAGTGATTCTTGCCTTTCAGGTTTGGTTTAAATGTCACCTCCTGTGGAAAATCTTTCCTTACTCCCAAAGATTACCCTCAGATGTGCTCCCATGATACCTTTTGCTTCCTTGTCAATGCACTTGTCACATTGAATTATCCAAGGCCACTGCTATCCCATTTGACTGTTTCATGTGAATTTAAAAAAGACATCCCTTTTTTGAGACACTATACTTTCATCTTCAGGAAAACTGCCATACTAAATATACAAATCTATGATATACACGATGGTGAGATGGCCCTGAAGCTGTGCAGTGCATCTTGCCTTTGTATTTCTCTGTCTCCCACATGGGATGTCAGTTTGGGGGCTGGTACTGTGTCTGTTTCACCTGTATATCCCCAGAGCCCAGCACAGTGCCTAATATGTGGTAAGCATGCAAAAAAAATTTGTTGAATGAATGAATATTCATTGTAGAGAATATCGAAAAGCAAAAAATAAAAAATAATGTGTTGTCTTACTACGGAGATAACCTTTGCCAATGTTTGGATATAGATCCTTTAGTCTTTTTTTCATTCTTAGATATCTGTGTCCTCCATCTCTACATTTGCACCCATATATACAGCTTTTCCTCTCCTTCTTTTGAATGCTAATAGCTGGCATTTGTTGACACTATGCTTGGAAAGATCCATTGTAATAAGCCCCCCTCCTTAACACTGTAAGCTCCCGGGAACTTACAGTCTAGGGATGTCATGGCTAACAAGGCACAGCTGTCATGAGGCTCAATATTTTGGGATTTATCCTGGCATCTTCCATACGAAGTAGGGAGCACAGCTGGTCCTAGCTCTGCCAGTAGGGGTGGGAAAGACCCTAGGGGATCTGGCCTCAGAGACTGGCTTTACTGAGACCCTCTGACAGGCAATACAGGTCTCCACTTTATAAGAGCAATTCTTTTCTGAAAATCTCTCATAATAGGGCAAATTATCTAAGGCTGAAACACACTACTGTATTACTTTCAGTTAGAAAAAATTTTTTGCATCTCAAGCCTTCTAATGGACCTCCATTCTGCTAAAAAAAAAAAAAAGACACAAAAACAGCCACCAACTCTCATTAAAATGGAGAAAACTACTTTGACTGTTAACTTAGTCTAACGAAGCATTGCTCCTTTATCTATTCCTCCATATAGTATGGCTGTTATTTGCTCTCATTAATCCATGACACAGAGCACAATTAAGACTCTGCTGTTGAATTAAAAAAATGATACTAAATTTTTGAACAATTCAATCTTTAATGCAAACAAGTAAAGAAACCCAAACAAGGCACTGGAAACAAAGGAAATCAATTAAAGCGAAGAATTAGGTCGCACTCTCTGAAGAGGAGGCTATGGGAACAAGGCACAAGAGTGCGTCTTTTATAGATGAGCAGATCACCAGGATTCTTAGAGGAAAACGTGGTAAAATGCCTGCTAAGTGTACAAATGCAAAAACCACCCCAATGAGACTCTGAACTGCCACACTTAGCTGCGGTGTGTGAAAAGCAAACGAATCTTCCAAAAGGCAAAGGTTTTAGTAGCTGAAGAGGACTGCTAAATAAAACCAGGTTGATAAGATGAATTAATGCCCCCTCTGTATAATTCTGCCCACATTGTACCAGAAGCTTCCGAATGTCATAGGAACTGGGAGATGAGGGATTCTTCCCCTTTTGATTCTCTTACCTCCAAAGCTCCTTGTCTTCTTCAAGTCAGTAGATGGCGCCACCTTGCACCCCTTCTCTCCATCCGTGCTGTTACCTACCTAGTCCAAATCACCTTTCTGGACATCCTGGACTAATGCAATAGTTTCCCAATTGGTCTTCTTGCTTCTACTCTTATCCCTCTGAAATTCATTCTCCACACTGTGATAGTCTTTATGAAATATAAATTAGATAATGGTGCTCCCCTGCTTAAACTCTACACTAAGTTTCCATCAGTCTTGGAATAAAATCCAAACTCTCACTGTAACTCTGCAGTGGCCGCGTCATCCGGCTACTGGAAACCTCTCTAGCATCATCTTCCACCACTTTGCCTGGTTCACCGCATTTGGATGGTTGTATTAGTTATCTACGGCTGTGTAACAAATTACCCTGGACTAACATAAATAATGGCAACAAGCATTTAATGTCTCATCATTTCTGTAGGTCAGGAATTGAGACTTAGCTAGGTGTTTCTGGCTCATGGAATCTCATCAGGCTGTAGTCAAGACGTCAGCCTCGGTGGGCCATGGTCACCTACCTGGAGGCTTCTCAGGGGCTGGAGGATCTGTTTCCAAGATGGCTGATTCATGCGGCTATTGGCAGGAGGCCTCAGTTCCTTGCCATGTGGATCGCTCCACAGAGCTGCTTCAGTGTCCTCACCACATGGTGGCTCACTTCCCATAAATTCAAGAGAATGAGACAAATTCTGCAATGCCTTTTTTGACCTAGGCTTGGAAGTTGCATTCCTTCACTTTTGCAGTATCTTATTAGTCACACAAATCAGCCCTATCCAACATGGGAGGGGACCAGATAGAGACATGAGTATCAGGAGGTGAGAATCTTTAGGGGGCCATCTTGGGGGCTGGCTACCCCCAAGTATTCCTCAAACACACCAGACCTTTCACATCCCAGGACCACTGTAGGTGCTAGTCTCTCTGTTTCTGACTCTTTTCCTTCCACCGTTCCCAAACCTGGTCTTCTCCTCATTCTCTAGGTCTCAGCTCAGAGGTCTTCTTCTTGGAGGACTCTTCCTTAACAACCATATCTAGAGAAGATACTCTACCATTCTGTTATTTAGTTCATAGCACCCACCATAATCTGTAATTATATTATTTATTCACTCATTTATTTAGTGATTTGTTGTATTTCTCCTTAACCACTAGCATGTAAACTCCAAGAACAGTAGGGACCTATTGTGACCCAGCACCCCAGCTAAGCCGAGGGAAAAGGGTACCAGAATATGTACCCACCCATTTAATGCTCACCTCTGGGCACCAGGAGGGCAGTACTCAAAACAGCTGCCCATTACCACAAGCACTACTGGGCAATGCTAAAATTTTATTCTGACCCCAGAAGGGGAGGATTTCCACTGGGATTCTGAAGACGGTAAAAAAAACTTTTTAATTCTAGCCTTTGCCAGAAAGTAGCAGCATGAGAAGGTGAGATGAGGTCACATGCCCCCTGAGTGGGGGAGGTAGTGGTGGGAATGACTGGAATGTTCGTGTGGGGAGACCCAGGGATTCTATCTTTTTCCTATCACTGATCTCTAGAATATTCCATCTGGGAGCACCTAGAGCCAGGCAGAACAATGCAAGGAAATTTGCACAGAATGTTATCTCTGCACTTGGCCAAATAATTGGTAAACCCCGGGGATCTGATCCAGCCTCCCTCTGACCTAGACCCTCTGCTGGAGTCAGGGAAGGAAAGCTCCTCAGTGGCTTTATGTGGCCCAGCTCGGGAGTGAAGTCCTAAAGCTCAAAAGCAATGTGAGGCAGGAGGCCATGTTCAAGGCTGCTCAGCAGCCAGCTCAGCCTGAACAGGGTTGCCGTGATGTTTTTGTTCAGCCAGGAATCCCATGACTTCCTTAAAGGCCTCATTTGGGCCCCCAGAGAAAGCCTTGCCTTTGTGCATGGTGTTAAAATATGATTTTCAAAAGGTTAAAGAAACACGATTCTAAAAACAAAGCAAAAAAAGACATGCAATTACAAAAGGAATGTATGTCAAAGATTTTATTCAACTCATTTATTAATTAGAGAAGCAGTAATATGTTAAAACCTGTCCAAAGAACATTTGAGAAGCTGAGGGTACACACACACACATATATTTTAATATATGTATATATACATATACACACATATATAAGTATGTCTGTGTATATATATAATAATACGTTCAATTTAATATACATTGCAATCCATTGGGTATTTGCTCCCCTAGGCTGAAATTATTTGTATTGGGACTTGACAGAATTCTATGAGTCAACCTTTGCCCCCATAGATTTATAAAATAGCCTAGGAAATAGAAAGTCAAGTCCAGCATTACAATGCAAAAACATTCAGCAATCTTTTTTGCCTATTTCCAGGATTCAGATAATTTTTCTGGTAATAGATTCCTTCGAAAGGTGATTTGATGGCAGTTGAAATGTGCCTCATACCAAAAGTTGATCCTGGCAGCCTGTGTTGGCATTCTATTCCTTTCCATGGGTATTTGCAATCCTGTCCTATGGGCAAGAATCATTGTTAACATTTATTAAATACCTACTCTGTGTAAACACTGCTAAGTGCCTTCCATGGATAACTTTATCTAATCCTCATAACAAATCAATTATTCTTATGTCCATTTTGCAGATGAGAAAACAGAGGCTGAGAGCAATTCAGTAATTACCATTCGGTAACACAGCCATCTGGAAATGGTAGATCCAGGATTTGAAGGCATGCGTGCTGTCTGGCTCTCCAACTGCAAGAAGTTGTGTAGACACTGTATGTCATAGAAAGATTAATTATACACCGTCCCTGCTCAAACTCATCTTGGAAAGCTCACTTTCCTCCCTAAGCAAAGCCTTATATTTTACCTGCAAAATTGATATCCTACTACTCAGGCCTTCCGACAAGCTTACTGTGAGGATAAATGGGATTATGTGAAAGCACCTTATAAACTGTAAGTCAGCTGCTGGCCAACGTTGTTAAAAAGGAGCACTAAAGTCTCAGGATCAGAATCATCCTTTGGGCCCTTGGTATCGTGGACCAAATTCCCATCAGGAAGAAGGAATTTGCGTTTTCATGAGCCAAACTCAAAGATAAGCTGTTCATGGGTACCAGCAGGAGTAGGACTAAGCTGGTGCAAAATTTAAGGGGGCTCCAAAAAGCTCAGTAATCAAGATAAGTAATATTTTAATGCAATATTCTTTTAAAAATCAAAATTAATGAAAAAATTAGCGATAAAATATCAAAAGTTAAAACAAAGACAGGATCAGTATGACTGATTTTTCCTTTTGCTTTGGCTCCAGAATGATTCAGCATGGCGCAGGCTACGAGCCCATTCCCTGAAAAAAATTCACCAAAAGACGGTATCGAGGGGTGGACTCCCAGTCTTGTTCTCGAGTATTTGCTGCTCTCAGATATGTACCCAGAGCATAAGTGCAAGTAGAGTAATTAAAATTTTTTAATGTTCTTTTCTATTTAAAAAAACAAATACATACAGACAAATGAGAATATCAAAAGTTAAAACAAAGACAGGATCAGTATGATTGATTTTTCCTTTTGCTTTGGCTCCAGAATGATTCAGC
This sequence comes from Propithecus coquereli, assembly GCF_000956105.1. Lineage (NCBI taxonomy): Eukaryota > Metazoa > Chordata > Mammalia > Primates > Indriidae > Propithecus > Propithecus coquereli. The sequence continues at coordinate 688,846 of NW_012146967.1, forward strand.
ATGGCGCAGGCTACCAGCCCATTCCCTGAAAAAAATTCACCAAAAGACGGTATCGAGGGGTGGACTCCCAGTCTTGTTCTGGAGTATTTGCTGCTCTCAGATATGTACCCGGAGCATAAGTGCAAGTACAGTAATTAAAATTTTTTAATGTTCTTTTCTATTTAAAAAAACAAATACATACAGACAAATGAGCACGTCAAAGCTCACTGAATTTGCACAAAATGAACACATCCAAGTAACTAGCATCCAGATGAAGAAAAAGAATGTTATCAGCACTGCAGGGAATTTTGCCCCCTGCTGTGTCCCTTGCAGACGTATTAGAGAGAGCCACTCTCCTTGTGGGGACTCATTCATCAAGTAGTAATTTTTGGCTTGTGGAGATACGCGCTTCTCTGACCTGGGAGCACAAACTAGATTCATGCTAATCCTTGGTCCACACCACGCTTTCGTTGTTGGCCCATGTGCAAGGCCCCTATTTTATTTATTAAGATATTAATTCATTTATTTTAAATAAGACCATAAACATGGAAAAGAGAATACTGACGGCAATATACATCTACCTCTGTGGTCCTTACACATCTCGTCCCCACACCTGCCCTCCTTGGAAGTGACTACTTTGCATCTCCGGAGTGTGCACGCGTGGGGGCTTCGTTTGCAGCACTTCTGACAGCAGACAGTCAGAGGCCTGGCCATTATATGTTCTCTGACCACCCTTCAGAGTTCTGTCCTCTCCGCTCGGGCCCCCCAGACTCCCTTGCTCTGCTTGGGTAGAGGACCCCAAGCAACAAGCTGGCTCAGCCGGACAGGCAGTGCTACGAGAAGCCCGGGCTCAGATCTGCCTGGGTTGGGTCTGGCAGCTGATTAGTGAGAGGGTGGGATTCCAGCCTGGCTCCCCCGGGGAGGTGGGGGAGGATTTGTCAAAGGAACCTGGCAGTGGTGGGGGACAGAAAGGGAAAGTTGCTGGGGTGTCAGCTGGAGGGGCTTTAGAGGCTGTGAATAGGATTCAGATGGCCAGAACTGGAGGGTTCAAGCTTGTTTGTTTTTTTTTTCCTGCTGAAAAATGCAACGGCAGAAGCACCCCAGAGGTGTGTGTTCGGGAGAAGTTAGCAAGGTGAGGATGGGGAGATATATATATATATATGTGTGTGTGTGTGTGTGTGTGTTTAAGAGACAGGGTCTCACCATGTTGACCAGGCTGGACTGGAACTCCTGGGCTCAAGTGATCCTCCCCTCTCAGACTCCCAACCCAGTGCAATATTTAAAATGCAAATCTGGTAGCATCACTCCTTTGTTCAAAACCACTTGCATTATGGCGGGGTGAACACATGTTCAGATAGACAGTGTGTGTTCAGGCCCAGCTCTGTTGGTTGTATACTTTTGTACAAATTACATTATTTTTTCACTCTTAGTTTTCTTATCTGTGAAATTCAACTAATCATATCGCTCCCTTCATAGCGATGTTGCAAAGATAAAAAAGAAAACAAATGAAAACCCTCAGACATTAGCATACACTAACCATGAAATAAATATTGCAGTATTATTCATCTTGGCATTATTATTAACACAGATACAGGATGGATTCTGAACCTCATAGCATGGCAGAGAACACCCTCTGTGATCTGGCTTTTGCTGATTGCTCTGGCCTTATCAATCCCCACCTCCCAGAGCCACGCCCCCTCCCCAGGCCAGCCTGCTACTCAGTGAGCTAGTGAGGGTGCTTACACCACCTCCCAAACCACACACTGCTTGCAGGACTCAGGCGGCCTTTGCTCAGGTTGTTGCTTCTGCTACGACCCTTCTGACCTAAGTAGATGCAATTGATCCTTCTCACCCCGGTGCACCCACCTGCCAGCTGCTTTGAGTATTGGCTGCTAATGGCTCCACTGCTTCTCTTTCCCAGGGACTTGCCCTTGGCTGGGGAACCACCTGGAAAGAAAATGCCTGAAGATGATGCCCTCCAGGCGTCTCTCCAACAGTGGCCAGCAGCCCTTGACTCAATGCTATGGGGTTACCAGGGCCCAGCCTCCTTGCCTCTAGGAGGGACACCTAACTGCAGGGTTACCCACACTCCAGAGCTCCTCGTGGGATCAGGCTGACACTGGACTTCAGTGGATCCACATCTTTCTTCTTCTCTTGCTCCTCCCAGCTTTCTTCAATCCCCTACAGGGCTCTTCTAGGGTCACGCCCTCTATAAATCACTTGCACAAGAATCCACATCTCAGGCCTTCCTTCTAGGATATCTGACCTAAGAGACTACGGTTCTTCAAAGTTGAGCTCTGGTGGTATCTCCCCAAGAGAGTCCAGCCAAGGTGGTACCAAGTCCGTCTCTCTGAGCTTTCACATCTTCTTGAACATACCTCTAGCTTGTCACTCACATGTCATATTGACATCATTTGTTAACATGTCTTTTCCCCACCACCAGGTTTCGAGAGGCTTCAAGACTTCCTCTTTTTTCTCTCTATACTCTTGGCCCCTAGGCAGGTGACTGTAATGTAGAAGTGCTTAAATAGAGATTCAAGTAGAGACTTTATTTGGCTTGGGGAACACGAAAGTTTTTCTGGAAGGAGTAGCATTTAAAAGATGAACTTTGCCAAGAAGACAGGCACCATCTGGATCAGTCCCCACATTTTCTTATCCCTCCTTTCAGGGTCTGGCTGGCACCAGGTATTTTTCGCAGGGATAGATTGGCAAAGATATTTGGCAAATGAAGAGATGGGCTTTGGATCTGTCTGTTCTCCTGTGGTTGGGTATAAACAACCTTCTGTATTAGTTAGAATTAGAGACAGCTGCATATGAAAGAAAAGTCAGTGGTTAAAACACAAGTTTTTTTTTTTTTCTTGTAAAAGAAATCCAGAGGTATGTATCCCAGGACTAGCATGGTGGTTTCATGGGTGTCAAAGATCCAGTAATTTTCATCTTTCTACTCTACCATCCATCGTGTGTGACTTTCATGCTCGAGGTCACTTCATGGGCTGTTGGGCTGTTGGGACTCTGATGATCACATGTGCATTTCATCTGAGTCAGCTTCTTTAAGGAAGACTTTCCGGAAATCCCAAACAGCACATTGGCTAACATGTCATTAGCCAGGGCTTAGACTTACAGGGGGATGGGAAACTAACAACTGGAAATCTCTTGCTTCCTGCCTCCAAGGGAAGAATGGACATTTGGAAGGCAACTGGCAGTGTCTTCCATCCCTTCATGTATTCCTGGAGAATCCCTTTTCAACATTCTGCCTCATAATCTTCACAAGCCGTCTACCTATCCCAGAATGTTCTCTATTTTAGCCCAGGTTACTCCTCTTAGACTGCCTTTCCTGATGAAAATCCTATCTGTATTTTGGTTATTATAACAGGAAAAAAAAAGCTTCTAAAACTTGGCCTTTATCAGACAGATTACACAGACACAGGAGGTGTTTGATACATTTAAAAAGGACTGAGAGGTTAAACCAGGCACCACCTATGCAATGAATGGCTTGGTGGCCACCGACAGATTTCGTTTTTTGGGCTTTTTGTTCTTTGACCGTGGAGTCAATTATACACCTGGGAGATGGGAAGAGACAGTCGATGCTGTTCCTGGGGAGAGGAAGGACTACATGAAGGAATGACAGAGCTTTCTGAGATGGTAGAAGCAAAGAAGGCTGTCCCAGAACAAGAGATGAATGCCACAGAGCTGAGAAGTGACTCAGTTTGGCTCTACTGTGAGTTGCGTAAGTCGGCAAGCACTATACAAAGTTGTCGTGATTCTTTTGGCCTTTCTGTCCTCCACAATCTTATTCCTGTGTGCATTTCCAGCCCTAGGTCCTGCTCCTCCCTTCGTGGGCTCTGCACTCAGCCAGCCCTCACGACATGCCGTCTCTCTGCGTGCACCTTGCTTGCTTCTGTGCTTTGGCTCATGCTGTTTCCTCTACCGGGCAAGCCCTCTTTGGTCCTGTTTCCACAAGTCCACATCCCATACCGCAGTTTATGAGCATGGCTGCTGTCGATGGGGGATGGGCCTCCCCACCACTGGCTAGACTTGGTCTGAGACTTTGGTCTACCGAGACCCTGCCAGGAGGGCCTTGCAGAGGTGAAGTGCAGCCTGAGCCATTTCCATATTTCCTACTTTATTTAAAAGGAAGAAATGTGCAAATATCAGTGGAATTAAATGTTTATGTAAATTCACGTCGAATGGCAGCAGCTGTCTGTATTTTATGAACAAATGCTGTTGGAGGTAATGGCAAAAATCTCAGCTTGAGGCTTTTGTGACAATGAGGTTTGGGCCAAAGAACCCTCTTGTTTGTCCTATGCGAGGCTTTCCTTTGCTTCCTGTTACTTGGACTCTGCGAGTTGGTCCTTCTGAGGTATCTCATTCAGCATGGTACTTTTGGAAGCAGATCAAATCTTCTCATCCTATCTCTCTGATGTGGCATTTCCCCAATGGTCAATCAAGACTTCCTGTGCAGCCACAGCTCACAGACCCCACAAATTCTCATCTTTTTAAAAGCTCATTGTGGAGTGACCTTTTCTGAGTACTTTCTATATGCAGGCATTGTGTCAAGACCTTTCCATCAATGACCTCATTTAATCCTTTCAACTCTCCCTAAGAGGTTGATAACATTGGCCCCAATTCACAGATGAGAAAAACTGAGGCTCAGAAATGTAAGTCAACTTGTTCAAGAGGCTCACACAGTTGAGCAGTGGTAGAGCCTTACTGGAATCCAGGCATCCTAGCTCCGGAGCTCTTGCTATTCACGGTCTCACCTTCCTCCTTTCTGAGGGAAACGTACTCCCAGGAGCCACTTCTTCTGTACCTAACTTCACTGCCATCTCCTCCATGTGCTCTGTTTCTGGCTACCTCAGCTAGAAACTCATTCCTCCCTTTACTCACACTCCTGAGCGCTTTCTCTAAACCTCTCTTATAACTCCTACCACTTTCTTTCATTTCCTATAGTTATTTGTGTATGTTTCTGCAAATAGGCCCTTGTCTCATAGAACTTCTTTCCCTCCTTAGGAGAGCACAATGCCTTGATTCTAGAAAGGACTCAGTGCATTGCTGTTGAAGGAAGGGAATTTGCTTGTCGTCCTTGGGGGCCAAACCCTCACCTCCAGTGTGTGCCTCGCTCGGTGTGGTAGAGAGAAAGTCGCGGTCCACACACCCTGCTGACGGGCCCGCCAGAGAGCTGAGATGCCTCCTGAGGACGGTTTTCTGGGTTTCACTGTCTTTGACGTGTAGAAGGCCTTGTTTTTTTTTTTTTTTTTTTTTGGTGTTAAGTTTCTAAATACAGAAGCTAAGAATTTTCCCTTTCATAAGGTAGGAAATGCCTTATGGAAGGAAAACAAAATCCTGCCAAAACCTTAAGCAAATTCTCAGCAAAGCTCCCATCAGAGCTCCCAGGAGTCTGTCTAAGCCCAAATACCCCAGGTTGAAACCACAGCTACCCAAAGAAGGTCTTTCTATGGGATCGCACTGTGTTAAATTCTCCTGGAGTGTGTGCGTGTGTGTGTATTTTTACATACCCCTGTGGCAGGAACACGCCGGGGGAATAGGACTGGCAGGTTCTCCGTAAGATGGAGACGTAGGTGCCGATGGACAGCAAGTCTGTGCTTCTCCGTTCAGGACTGTTGGCTAGTTGTGCCCTTTCCCCACCTCGCCTGCCATCCATTATCCCTTCGCTGGCTCCTGTTTCCAGAAGACCCCACACCGAGGCGCCTAAGTCTCTTTCCTCCCAGCCAGGACCTTTCTAATCCTCTCCCCGCCCTGTTGAAATGTGGACATCCGGCGTCGGCTTTCTCAAGGCCCATTCCTGGAGTCCAGCTAATCTGCTAATGTGATAATGGGAATGCACGTGCTTTCCTTAGCCCAGATAGCATATTTGTACTTTACTTTTGCTCAGACACAGGCGAGCAAGAAGGTTGTAGGAGCAGGGCCAAAGCTATTAGATAATATCAAAGTTAATGTAGTTCAGCCTTCTTGTTATTGTTTTTGTTTTACAAAAAACAAAGGATAAGCCAACCAACAAGCAAAACAGAAGCTGCTTTGTAAATTCAGGTCCAGCTTATGGTTCACTGTGGTGCTGAAGCTTTTTTTTTTTTTTTTTTCCTGGTTGGACTATTACATAACAAGCCTTTCTCCAGCTGGTGTGTTGTACACCTTGTTTTTTTGGATGATCTGCATAAACTAGAAAATACAGTCTCACCCCACCTCCACTAGCACAGATAAGATGCCTATTTCTTTCCATCTCTTTCTTTGCGTTAAGACCCTTCCTCATCAACAGCTTTAGGACAGAGGAGAGATAACAAGGGTCACAATCCCGGGATTCCTACTCACTCCTTCCTGCCTAGGATTCTACGTCTGTCTGTGCAAGAGGGTAGGTGTGGCAATGTGGCAATGCAAGCTGTTGCTGATCAGTCCTTGTTGTTTAGCTTCCTTCTGACAAGACAAATGGGATGTAGTCTGAAGATTCCTTTTGCTCATTTTCCAAGAGCCACCCATACCCTGTCTTCTTCCTCCTGCCCTTCCTTGCCTTCTGAGATACAGGATGCCCCTAGGAGGGTTATCTTGTTTCCTCAGCCACTAGGGAGCAGAGAAGAAGAGCTCATCTCATGGAACTATACCTCTGCTTCAACTTCCCACCAAAAGTTCCACTCCTCCTTCGGCAGCCTCAATGTTGAGCATCCTGTGCTTGAGCTGTATGAAAATTCCTTCTTCTCCTTAATGGGGAGGGTTGATCTTCCCCTAGAGGCTGGAACAAGGTAAATATGCTACAAGTTTCCTTCCCAGATCTGTGGCAGACATCACTAATCAATTGTGATTTTGCGCTGAGGCTGGGGAGGGCTGCACCCCAGCAGGCATGACCAATCTATTGGTGTCTGTGATTAAGAGCAAACACATCTGCCATCCCTTGGTTTCTCAGTCATGCTTCTGTCATCCATGCAGGAGAGTGCGGGGTGGGGCAGTTCCAGCAGCCTGCAGCTAACAAAGCGTGGAAGCTGGAGAGGCAGGAAAAATGCTGTTTTCTTAGCTTTCATGTAGAATTAGCTTTAAGGCTGAAAGCTTCACCTGGTTCACCTGCTCTGGGCATGCATGTGGCATCTCTATTCATTTTCTCTGCTGAATAGAAAATAAGAAGTGCAAGAAACCAACTACCCTTACGGTAGCAGTAGACATGCTCCTTGGGGAGGACTGAGCAATGCATTACGGTGACTCAGGGAGCCAGAGAGTCTCAGGGGAGGAGGAAGTGTGCCAGAGGCTGGGGACAGGCAGCTGAACAGGAGATATCCAGTTCCCTGGCGCCCAGGGTGATCCCGCAGAACGGCACATATTCTCCTCGTCTGCCGCTGGTATTTAGACGCCTCTGGAATGTCCTGGCAGGACTATCTGTCCAAATCCATTCAAAATTGATTTTTGTGTCTTCGATGGGGAATTTGGCCAGGATCCTCATGGCCCCCCGATTCAGTTAGACATTCTCCTCTCCCTTCTTTAACTTATTAGCTGCCTCTCAGTGGGAGTCTGGTTCTTCATGTTCCCTCTTGAGCCAGTTCAAATGATCCGAAGCTGTAGGAAGGATGGAGGTGGGTCTGTGCGGATGGTCTGAAATGCCCAGATGCATTTATTTAAAGCAGCAGCCTCCCAGCACGGTCGACACAGCCCAGTGATGAAAAACTGGGTTCTTGGCCAGGATCTCCCCGCTTTTGCTGGAGAGCCAGGATATGGGTAGGAATGTCCCGACCAGAGCAGAGGGAAAGAAGGAGTGAGTCAGAGAAGAAAAGCAGAGGCTGTGTAGGCCACATCCTCACAGGATTTACCACAAGCCTGGCGCCTCCACTCACGGTGTCTTCCCTGAGACCTGGAGCACCCACACATGCCAGGTGCTCTTAGGTGCCGAGAGGTGGGGCGAGAAGACCAAATCCTGCCTGTCAGAAATTTATACTCAGGCAGAAGACATGAGAAGGATGAATCTAATTAAAATTCAAATGCGGACAGCTACAACATACTAAAAGGAGTTCAGATGAAATGGAAACACAGTCTTCTCTGTGGGCTCCAAGAACTAGGTTTTGAGTAGTGTTAGTGTGTGTATGTATGTGTGTGCATGTGCATGTGTATGTCTGTGTGTGTGTGTATTGATAGAGTTCTCTGGCCTCTGGACCAGTGGCTCTCATTCTCAATCTTGGTTTCTTGGTTGTACATTGGAATTGGCCAATGAGCTTTAAGAAATACTGATGCCAGGCTCTGCCTCCAGAGACTCTGCTGCAATTGAGTCTGACTCCAGGAAGGAAATCCCATAGGGTGGACAAAGCCCAGCTGTGTGATGCCTGGCTGGGCTCTGGTGCTCATCTGCTTTGATTGAAGAGTTGGAAAGATGGTGGTGGTGATAGGGTAGAGGGTATTTCCCGTGAGTCCAATGGGAGACACTGACCTTTGCTGTCTCTGGGATAAGGGAAGAGGGAGATGGTCTCTGGGTTGTGTTTGCATGGAAAATGGACCCACAAGAGGCATGATTTCATAGCCTAAAGAAACACCTCCTTCTTCTTTAATATCAACATACACTCCCAACAGGGCCTTCCTCAATCCCTCCTTTCCGCCCTCACTCCAATCACCTCTGCCCTCTTTCCTCCCTCCCTCTCTTGCCTTTATCCACAAATATTTACTGAGCACATGCCATGTCCCAGGCACAGTTCTGCAAATCCAGCAATGAACAAGGCAGATTCATTCTTGTTTTCAAGAAGTTGACATCTTTGGTGCTTACCATAAAGCAAACATAGGTAGCAGTGGAAACGTGTATGTATTCTGTGGATGGAACTTTTCCTGAAGAATCAGCAGTTGGTGCCTTAGTGCTATATTTTGTGGCAAAGCAAGGTTCCAACATTTTCAGATCATACATTTGCATTAAGGTGTTGTGCTCCGTTGATCATAAAGCTCTAACAATTACTCAGAGTTCATACGTGCTCTTATTAAGTATTGAATAGAGTTTTAATAGTATGTGGGTAAGGTATAAGGGTAATAATAAGCCAAAAAGCCATGTAGCTGATATCCAGCTTAAGAAATGAAATATTTCATTTACCTTTGAAGCCCTGCAAGAGGTGGCCACCATCTTGAATTTTGTGTGTAACATTCTCTAGGCAATATGTAGTGTAGTAGTGCCTGATTTTAAACTTCACACAGACAGTGTATATATTCTTCAGTGACTTTTTTTTCTCAGTATTATGCTCAAGATCAACCATTTTGATGCTTGTAGCTATAGAATGTTCATTTTCATTGCTGTATAATAGTTCTTTGAGTGAAAACGGCCATACTTTACTAATCCATTCTACAGCTGGTGAACGTTTAGATTGTTTATAGTTTTTTTTTTAAATGAACATTGCTGCTAAGAGCATTCTTATGCATGTCACTTAGTCCATAGGAGTCAAATTTCTGGGTACTGGATTATACAAACCTCAACTTTAAGCATACACCTATCCTATGATCCAGCTATTCTACTCCCAGATATTTATCCAAGAGAAAAGAAAGCATAGATCCACAAAAAGACTCGCATGTGAATATTTATAGCAGCTTTGTTTGTCAACACAATGTCCATTAATAGGTAAATACATGTACAAATTGTGGTATAATCACACAATGGAAAGCTAGACAGCAATAAAAAGGAATGGATTATTGACACACATAGTAACATGGATAAGTCTCAAAATAATTATACTGAGTGAAAAAAGTCAAAAATAAATAAATATAAATTGTCTTCCAAAGTGATCATATCAATTTCTACTTCCTGTATAGGTGAAGTTTCTTTTATTCTGTATCTTTTTCAAAACTTGATTTTGTCAAGTTATTAATTTTTGCCAGTCTAGTCGGACACAATGGTGTCTTGCATTTCCCTGAGTACCATGTTGTTGAGTATTTTTCTTATGTTTATTGACCTTTCATGTTCTTTTTCTGTGTAGTGATTATTTAATGCTTTGTCCATTTATCCGATGGGTTGTTTGCCTCATTCTTACTGATTTATAATTTTTATATATTCTGGAAACCAATTCTTTGTCAGTTTCATGTGTTGGAGAGATAGAAAGCCACCCAGCTGTCCCAGTGTCCCAGGTAAATCTAGCATTCCACTGTCCCTGCCAAGATGCCAGACCCTTGGGTGAGCCTTTCTGCATGTGCCAGTCCAGCAGAGCCCCAAGACGACTGCAGCCCTGTCTGATGTCATGATGAGCTGAAGAGCTACCCAACTTGTGTGACTTTTACTTTCCACTATGCTTCCTTGTCATTAGAAAACGTGATAAGACAACTCCGATGAGATAGGGGATGGAAGAGCTGGATTCAAATCTTGACTCTCTCACTTACTAGATAGAGGACATTGGATAAATGACTTACCCAGACTCATTCAGGTTCAATTTTTCACTAATCGTAATAACAGAATATTTTCTAAGAACTTACCATGGGGCTAAGTACTATATTGGGAACATTGCATATATTATTTTGTCTTAATTCTAACTCTAGTCCTATGAGATAGATGCTATTATTATAGGACTCAGAGAGGGTTAAAAAATATGTCCAAGGCCACACGCTGGTAAGTAGCAGGAATTAAAACCCAGGCTATGTGACTTCAGGGCGTGAGCTTTTACCAGGACATTGAAATAATAATATTTCTTCACTAGCTTGTCCTGAAGATGACATTATCTGTTTCATGAAAGCAGAAAGCAGGTAATTAGTGCCTAACACACAGGAAGGAGCTTCCCAATCATGGTTTGACGATTTTTCAACCAAGGTGCTTTATGATTCTAGGTTAACCCTTTCTTCACTCATGACATTATACTACTCCAGGGACTCAAAAGAGACAAAACGTCTAACAGTGTTTTCTAATGTTCCATGTCACACTGAGCAGTGACCATAATAAAACGTGCACCTTTGCATCCTACAAACTGAGCTTACTTCCTAACATCACCATAAACTTGGGAATTCTGCAACTGTTCATAGAAAGATGAAAAAGCTATGTTAGGATAACACTATTCATTGCTATTATTACTATAAAATTGCTCAGATCTCATGAGAAAATTAATAATAGTGTGATTAATCAAAATATCACTTAATATTTTTGTAGCATGTTTTCATAGGGAAATCATCAAGTGAGATCCTTGCATTCACCTTTTCAGCCTGCACTTTCCAGTCCTTATTTTGCTCCCCTTCTCTGTGGCATCAGAAACTGCTGGGCACTCCTCTTGCCCACTTGGCTTCCCTCTCTTTTTCACTTGCCTCTGAAATTATTCTTCGCAGTTTGGCTGGCTCTTTAATCTCTTCCCAGCCCTTAAATGTTGCAGTCACTACCTTTGAGGCAAAGCATCATGAATTCATTCATTCCTTCAACAAAGATTTATTGAGCATCTCCTATGTTCCAGGCACTGTTCCAGGTGCTGAGGATATAGCAGTGAACAGATCAGACCAAGATGGCTGCCCTCGTGGAACTTCTGCCCTAAGAGGGAGAGGAAGAAAGATAATGAACAAAATGAATCTGTAATACCTATATACTCTGATAGATGGTGATAAGAGGTCTGAAGGAAATAGCAGGCAAGGAGGAGAGGGGCTGGAGTTGAGAATGATTGTGATACTATATAAAGTGGTCAGGGAAATTCTCACTGGGAAGATATTCGTGCAAAGACTCAGAAGCACTGAGAGAATGCATTAAAAGCAGAGGAAACAGCACGTGCAAAGGCCCTAAGGAGCGGCCTGCCCAGGGTGTTGGGGGACTATCAGGGAGGCCAGTACGGAGGGAGTAGTGAGCAGGTAGGAGACGAGGCCAGAGGGCTCATGGAAAGCTGGGCCTCCTGGGCCTCTGACCCCACCATGAGGACACTGGCTTTAGCCATTGAGCACAGGAATCATATCTGACTAATATTTTAAAAGGATCACTTTTGGTGCTGGTAGAGAGCAGACTAAGGGTGGAAGAGGAGGAAGTAGAAAGACCAATTTGGAAGTTCTCGTTGTGATCTAAAATGTCAGACCATGATGACTTGATTGAGGGTGGTGGCTTGCATGGGCCCATCACAGATGAACCAGCTTGGGCTTCACAGCCCGTGAGTAATAGTCTCAGTGCAGCCACCAATTTGTTTGGAAGACAGGCCTGTCCCAATATTTTCAGGAATAGGAGCAAGAGGGCACTCGGAGGTCCCCAAACATTTAAAAGGTTTTAATCAAGCTAACACAATTTTAAATAAAACAACTTCATTCCTCCTGCCTTGGAAAATAATGCCTTCATAGTGACAAAAAATTATTATAAGGGTATTGTCATGTTTCCTTATAACCATTGAGGTGACCGAAAATCCCCCAGCCAGGGCTTTCTGCCCCGCCTTGGCTGTGAACAGCTCAGGAGTCTGTGGATCGACGTGTGAGAGCCAGCACTGCACGTGACACTGTCCCGCCTCACTGTCTAGGGCTTCTGGGCTCCTCTCTGCTTCGCAGCTGGCAGTTTGGGTCCAGGACCTGATTGTCCCCTGGGGTCCAAATCAGAGGGACCTAAAGTTACTCTTCCAGGTTTCAGGAATGGCAAATCTTTTTCTGGACAGTTGTTCCATTTTCCCTGCTGTGTATAGGCAGATCTGGTCCCATTGGGTAAGTTCTATTTTTTAAACAAAAAACTTCATTGAGGTATAATTTACATACCATAAAATCAATGTGTTTAAAATGTACATTTCATTGATTTTTAGTACGTTCACAGAGTTGTGCATCCATCACCACCATTGAATTTTAGAACATTTTAATCACCCCAAAAAGAAATCCTGTCCCCACTGGCCATCAGTTTCCATTGCCCTTCCTCCCTGCTGCAGCCTCAGGCAACCTCTAATGTATTTTCTGTCTCTGTAGCTTTGCCTATTGTGGACATTTCATAAAAATGGAATCATACGGTGTGTGGTTTTTGGTAACTGGCTTCTTTCACTTAGTGTAATGTTTTCAAGACTTATCCATGTTGTAGTGTATATCAGTACTTCTTTCCTTTTTATGGCTGAATAATATTCCATTGTATGGATATACCACATTTTATTTACCCATTCATCAATTGAAGGACGTTTGGGTTGTTTCTACTTTCTATTATGGATAATGCTGCCCTCATCATTTGTGAACAAGTTTTTGACTGAACATATGATTTCATTTCTTTTGGGTATTTACCTAGGAGTGAAATTGCTAGGTCATTTCGAGGAACTGCTGAACTATTTTTCATTTTACACTCCCATCAGCCACTATGAGGGTTCCAATTTCTACACATTCGTACCAATACTTGCTATCATCTCTCTTTTTGATTGTAGCTATCTTAGTGGTTGTAAAGTGGTGGTTCATGGTTTTGATTTGCATTTCTTTGATGAGTAATGATGTTGAGCATCTTTTCACGTGCAGTATATTTTGTTTGGTGAAATATCATTCCATATCCTTTGCCCATTGTTTAATTGGGTTGTCTTTTTATTGTTGAATTGTAAGAGTGCTTTACACATTCCAGATACTAGTCCGTTTTCATAATTTGCAAGTATTTTCTCCCATTCTAGGGGTTTTCTCTTTTTACTCTTTAAATTCAACTCATTATTGACCTTTCTAGGTTTTGGGACACTGTTTAAGCCCTGGTACTTCTGACATTTATCAAGTCATAGAACATTGGAGAAAAGAGCAAACATTTATTAATACCTTTCAAGAGTTATTCATTTTAATCCCCGCAAGAAGGCAATGTATATATTATTGGTCTCATTTTATCGTGATAAAACTGAAGCTCAGAAATGTTAAGGCACCTTGGCCAAAGTCTCCCACCTAGTAAGAATGGAAAAGGAGATTTAAAACCACATCCTTTTGATTCAAAATTTATGCTTTTTATTCTGTAGCTAGTGGGTCCCCTTCTATCACAGTGAGTTGACACTAGATCCATCAGATTTATAAAAATAAAACAGCGATATCAAAGAAACAATTAAGGGCCTGGCCCAAAAGACCATTCACCTAACGTCACCTCCGTTGAAATGAGTGGGAATTGTGTATGTCTGGGAGCCTGGCCTGGGAATGAGAGATCGCAGGTTGAGGCCTGTGAGCATTGTTGGTAAGCCATTGTGTTTGCTCTTCCTTTCTGTGGGTGTCGGGACAGCCCCACATGGCAACTATTTATTATTCAACTTGGCATCGCAGCCTGGGAGCTGGCAGAGTCAAGCCCCATGGCATGTTGGGATACTCATTATCACGGGAGATAAAGGAGCCTGAAATCACCAGCTGGCCTGGATTTCCTAGCGAGATTAGGAGGACAGATATTGCTGGGAGGGAAAAAGGGCCGTGGGTAATGTCCTGGGAGAATGGCCGGTTGTGGAAGGCCAGGAGGGCCAGCTTTAAACAATCCTCTTTCTCTGTAATATGCCATAGGGGGCATCTGATAACACACGGTCTCAAGGCTGAAATGATGTAGTTATAAGAAGGAAAAGCTGCTGGAGATGCGATCTTTAACTCTGGCCCACAATATTTTTTTTCCCTGGAAAAATAACCAGATGATCTTTCTTTTTTAGGCATAAAGAAATAGATATTCCAAGTAGGCTTTCCTGACACTTCCAGGTCAGTTGGAAATGGCCATTGTTGGAGATAACGATTCAGTAGCTGGGTTTTCTTCCTGCCTGAGATGCCTCTCCTTGTTCCCAGGCACTTTTTAAATCTGGAACAATCATCAGAGATCAGCAGAGCAGAGTGCACCCTGGCCAATGGTGTTCTCTCAGTTTAGTGGGGTGGCTTTCGAGAGAGGGTTAGAAGGCCTTCAAGGGCTCTCCAAATATATACGGGGTCTTTCCAGCTCTGGTGTCCTTAGAGAGATGCATGGGGTGCCAGGGATGGTTGTTTGCTAAAAGCTGATGTACACGGGGAGTAGAGCTTGCCAAGGTTTAGGAATCCCCCCTGTTCAGACTAGATACTCTAAACCAGTAATTCTTTCAATAGGCAACTACTACACATGTGGTACAGCCCAGGTACTGTTAGGTGCCATGAAGCACAGTAGACTCTACAACACGGCCCTTACATTCATAGAGCTAACTGCATAGTGGGTAGGGGGTTGCTGCCAAGGGGTAAGTGTTAATAGATGGACTGTTGTAGTTCGGTGGCTAGAATCTGTGAAAGAGGTAAAGTGTTCTATTCTCTGAGAAGGCAGATACAAATTAAATTGAGGGGCTTGGGGTGACTTCCAGGAGAAACTGAGTTTTGAATTTAAAGAGTTGCCTTTAATGCACTTTCTAAACTCCATGCTGTTTTTGTTTCTCTGGGCAAAAAAATCTAGGAATCGTCACACTCCTCATGTCTGCTGAGTATGCCAAGAATGCAAGGCCCTGAGCTCTCTTTACCCAGGCCAAATCTCAGAGTTGTGTTTGCAGTGAGCACCCTTGAGGGATGAGGTAACAGCTCCCTCTGGGACAAAGAGCAGGCTAGCCTACTGCTTTCTATAAAAGTGGTGGATTCCCTAAGCTCGGTGCTCCTCAGCTGTGATGCAGACTCACGGAACATGAAGCATCCTTCTGGGTTTTATTATGACGCCGCCATGGGGACTGGGGACCAGGGGAACTGACACAAATAGGCCGCTGCTCCTGCCGCTTGCTGTGCTGTGAGTAATAACATCCTTTGTCTTTGATCCAGAGGTCTTGTGTCTTCTGCCAGGATCAGTGAAACAGTAACAGGCTAACTTATTAGCTCATAAAACCCTAGGCCCAGCAGTGACCCTTTCACCATGTGAGAAAATGCTCTTTCTGTGCTACATTTGGCTAAAGGGGAAGAAGAAGACCCCATGGCATGGTGGCTTGAACTCCCAGAGTGTCACAGTCACATAATATTAATAATATAGTTCTACCTGAGCTGGCGCCATCATAGTGTTGGGAAAGATGGCCTAAACTGAAATGAGGTGGATTATTCTGGAACAGAGGTTTCCAAAGATTTTTCATGTTGATAGCCAAACCATTTTTTCCCCCAAATAATTTATAAGGAGCAATAATATATACAAAAAAAAAAAAAGCAAAAAAACTCAACAGAAACTATTTTTGAAGATAAATTTTAGATTTGAAAGCTACTTATATTTTTGTAATTTAGATGTATATCAATTTAGAAAGCGCTGGCATCTAGGGTCTCTTCTGTTTTGGTGGGAGTTGACCTGTAAGGGAGCTTAACTATCTCTGTGCTGGTTTAAATACAAGGTGTTTGGCAGAGGAGGGCTCTTGCCAGGGAAGGCAGCTGATTCTCCACTCACAGGCTTCATGCGGAGGTCTTTACCTCTGTGAATTTAGTGCAGTCTTCTATCTGGCCTTCAGCCTTATGAATGCAGAGCCCTGATTATCAGCAGAAGAAGAGTGTTGGAGTCAGAGAAATTACCTGGGGAATGGACTTAGCGTAGACTCTCCATTCTGTGGTTTAGAGCAGGAGTTGGCGAACTGTGACCCATGTGGCAAATGTGGCCCATTACCTGTTTCTCTATGGTCCATGAGCTAAGAATGTTTATACATTTTTAAATGGTTGAAAAAAATAAAAAGAATGTTATTTTATGATATGTGAAAATTATAAGAAATTTCAGTGTCCATAAGTAAAGCTTTATTAAAACATAGCCATACCCACTTATTTATATTTTGTCTGTGGCTGCTCACAGACTACAACAGCAACACTGAATATAAGGCCTACTAAGCTCCAGATATTTACTCTCTGACCCTTTGCAGAAGAAAGTCTATAGTCATGATTCTTAAAATGCAACATGCATACAGTTCTTCCGGGGAACTTATTAAAAGGTAGATTCTGATTTGGTGGGTCTAGGGTGGGGGCTGAAATTCTACATTTCTAACCAGCTCCCAGGCCCTGCTAATGGTATTGCCTGAGTGGCAAGTGTAGAGCTCTTTTCCCACTGGGTGGTGCTTGGATGGCCATGCCAACTTTTTGCTTCCCTAGTGTAGGTTTTGATCTGATTGTCCTCTACTCTTTACGTAGTCTTTCTCCAGACTGGGTACAACACATCAGGGTAAGTTTCCACGCACATGTTGGACTGTTTCAGTCTGCCTTCCTAGGGTTACACCCAGTCTACCCGGATTAACGCATATTCTTGGCTTATTCCCATATATGGTTACCATCAGCCACATTCATTGTGTATGTGAGTTTCATCGGGTGAAGTCTCAGAGAAAACTCTGATGTCCATAGTGTTTGGGTCAACCTCACTGTTGGCCTCGTGCCACAACCTACACCACTAGACCTAACAGCCAGGTCTGGATGCTGCATTGAGAAAGAAGATTCTTGGAAGTTCACAATCAGAAGGAAGTTTACTTTCTTCCTGAGTCATCTCTCAGTAATTCTCTTGAAATTTTTCAGGGCCTGGCACCTGGGGCCTGGCACCCAGTAGGTGCTCAGAGATATTCAAATGAATGACTAAACATTTCATAACTTCCCAGCATTCAGCATTGTTCAACCTTCCTGGGGCTTCGGCCAGAAGAACCAACTTGCCGTTTCCCAAACTGGCCGTATGCTCCCTATGTCTGTGTTTTCTCAGTGAGTTTTGCTTTTCTGGGAAGGCCTTTTCCTACCTTCTTTCTCTGCCCGGAAAATGACTTTTCCAAAAGGTATTTCAAATGATACCTTTTGCCAGAAGCTTTCCCACCTGTCCCAGGTGATGTTAGCACCCCTTGAGTTCCTGTTACTCTTCCTGTATCCCGCGTCAAGACTGCGGCTCTCTTAGCCCACCCATGTGATGCCATTGTTCAAATTAGAGAAAGTCATGCTTCCTACTTGGCCGACACATTCACATTCCAAGGGCTGGGTGAGAAGAATGCATGAGAGTCATGGGGGTGAGAAAGAAGATGAAAGGAGAAAAATGTCAAATAATAACCTGAAAGGATAGAATTTTTCCAAGTTTGGAAAACAGTTTTACATGTATTAGTGTGTTAGACCCTGTATGCATTAGTATGGTCATAACAGTCTTGTGAGGTATATCAGATAATTTTTTGTTATTTTGCAGGTGGGAAACTAAGACTCAGAGAGGTTGCTTGACTAACTCAAGGCCACACAGCCCATAGATCTTAGAGTTATCTGGGTTAGAAATCTAGCTCTGTTTTCTACTCCCTGTTCGTGATATATGTAGTTTGACTTTCAGAAGAGAGTATCATCTGTCTTTAGGGATGACTGACAGAGCTGTCCCAGGACGGGGAGGACCTTCCCTGTGGTTGCTGTATTAGCTCGGCTCTGAATGGTTTCTCCCGTTTAATAAACCTTGTTAATTTTACTAGTGCTTGTTCTTGGCTCCACTACACAGCAGTGGTTTAGGCAACGTGTTGGAAAAATCTGCTAATTGCAGGCTTTAATTTTCTTCCATCTTAAAATAAATACTTAGCATTTTAGTACTTGGAGAGAGGAATAGTTTAGTGGAGCTGGAGGAGTCACAAAGATTGGTGGCTGGCAGGGAGGGGCTGAAGGGTGTTGGGGAATATTGTGCAAGGATGGAAAAAATAAAAGTTTCTAGAAGGCCCTGGCATCTGGGCTCTGTTTAGTGGGAGGGGTATGTGTGTGCAGGGGGGTAGGTAGATCTGTGCAGGGAGAGGCAGAGGGAAGGGGGCGGTTGGCCCACTGCTCACCAAACCCGGTTCCTTCTCTTCCTGAGTGCAGTTCTCTCATTCAAGAAGTGTTTTGTGAGCACCTGTATGTCACTTCTTGGATGAGAGAACAATTCTGCAGTCTATGAAACTTGTGACTTTATGCCTCGCATCCTTACAATTGCCAAATATCAGCAGGGAAGCTATCAGATTCTCTCTTTTTGTGTAACAGGGATGGTTGTTGCTATCCTCCCGGAATTTATACCACCCCCTTCCCTCAGTTAGCCAATTGCTACCGTATACATTACCATGAATTTCATTTCAGGTTAGTAAAGGGAAAGTTACAAAATGTTTGCTGCAAAGAGGGGACATTGGTTATAGCAGAGTTGAGAATCGTTGTGCTGTGAGAGCCCTTAGGAGGAGGCGCTCAGCAGATATTTCCATTTTTTTTCCTTTCCTGTGCCTATTCAATCCATTCTTAGTAAGATTTTGCTTTGACCTGATGAGGGTCAGCTCAACCTGATTTGGAAGGAAGAGGGAGAAAAATCCTAGGACAGACTCCCAGCAAGCGTTCCTTGTGTCGGGTGTGTGAAGTACTGCGCTAAACAACACCAGACCCCATCGATTTTATTCCTTAGTTGATGAGATACGAGCCCTCTTAAGCCCTCGACTGGAGAGGGCCTCCGGGTTTACAAAGAGCTTCCTTAAACATGACCTCACTTCAGCATCACAATAACCCTGTGGGGTGAAGGGGACAGGAAGGAACTAATGGGAACTGGGGGAGTTCAGAATGAGGGATTGTTTCCAGCTGGGGGGGGGTGGGGAACCCCAGGAGTCTCACTGGGAAAGTGGCATTTGAGACGGGCCTTGGAGGAAGCACGGGAGTGCAGAGGACAGCATTGCAGGGGAGGCCACCGCGTGGGCAAAGGCACAGAGGCATGAAGGCGTGGGCGTGCCTGGGGGCCGGGAGAGCGGTGGGAGGCCGGGCTGGAAGGATCCACCAGGCCCAGAGTGCTGCAGCGTTTCATTGTGATCGCCATCCTCACTGCCCTCTTTAAAAACACACTTCCAGACCACCTGCTACATGCCAGACACTTGGCTAGGGCTGGGAGACACAAAAGACATCACACACAGTTCCTGCTTTGAAGGTGCTTACGGCCCCCCCTACAGCAACCCGTAACGCAGTGCGTAGGTGCTATTTGGAGAGTTTGCAGTTCCGTTAATGTATGCGTGTTTTCCTGCCCAAATCACAATGACAGAAGCCTCTGAACGTTCCCCTGTCATCGGTACCTGGAGCTGTCCCTTGAAGGGCTCTCAAATTAAGTCTCTCGGAAGGCAGTGTGCACAGCGGTTAAGAGCACAGTCTCTGGGGTCTGCAGACCTGGGTTGAAATCCGGACTTCACAACTGATGACCCAGGACCCCTGGTCGAGTCTTTAGTTCTCTAGCTTGGTTGCCTTGTCTATAAAACAGGGATACAAATGCCACTTGGCTCATTGGCTTGTCATACCAGTTGAGACAATGCAGAGAAATACTTAGGAACACTCATGGCACCAATAAACACTCGACAAATGCTAATAAACAAGGAAGATGCTGCCTGCCGTGGCTTCTGTGCTGCGGCAGGAGAGCGGGGCAGGTGCGCCAGGCCATTGTGTAGCCTCGGTAGCAATTCTTGGCTTAAAGGAATAGGAATTTCTTAATAAGCCAGGTATTTCTTGTAGAGACCCCCCCACATCCCCCGCAGTGCTGGAATGCGGAGAGGATGTTTTGGATGTGTCACCACTGACTGTCACACGCTGTCCTGCTGCATCGGGTTTCCCGCAGCTAAACCAAGGCCAGGGGCGGGGAGCCCAGCCCTGTGGCCGTGGGCGAGGGAGGCATTCCTCTGAAATCTGCCGACTCCTTGAGAGCTTCCTTCAATTATGCTGCCCCGCGTGAGTTTGCACACCCTCGCACACAATCGGCTTTCCTCTCTTAGGAGTTTGGGATATTTCAGGCCTTGCGAATCGGCTGTGTTTATTAGACAGCCTTTGTTTTCCCCTTCTAAGATAGGAAGCTCATTAGACACAAGCACGAACAATCAAGCTTTAACCCAGAGTTTAAAATGTCCCCTGAGAACCGGGGATATTTTCTAAGGGGGCACGTTCAGAGGCACAGCCCAACCCAGAGTCGCTAAGCTGCCAAGTGGGTCCTGGGTAATTTACATTCCGAGGATTTCGAGGTTCCCCTGGGATGAATGCTTTCCTCCTGCCCCGTGATCCCATCCCACAGCTAGGAATGTGAGGCAAAGCTGGGGCAAAATATGATGTAATTAGTTACGATGGCCCTGGAGTCAGCTGTTGTGGGCTCCCGTTCTGGCGCAGCCACTTACTAATCGTGTGACCCTGGGCACGTTACTTAACCTCAGGTTCCTCATCCTTAAAACGAGGGTAGCGATACCCACTTCGTAGGATCATTGCGAGGCTTAAGCGACACAATGTACATGATTGTCAGCTATTATTATATATAGTGCATTATTGTACTCAACTGATACCAACTCAGTACTTTCTATGCGCCAGGTGCTGTGTGAGGTGCAGGAAATTCATATAAGAACATGTCCTTGTCCCTCTTCTTGAGGAGGTCACCACCCAATGGGAGAGACAAAATGTGCACAGGTTATTATAAAACAGTGTGGAAAATTCATGTAACTGGCTTTGGGAATACAGTGGGCAGTAGTGGTGGCGGCAGTGGTAGTACAAGTCTATTAAGGAAGGTAGTGATTAATAACGATGGTGATGGTGGTGGTGTGGTCACGTTGGTAATGGTTTGGTAGTAATTATGGTGCTGATGACCGTGTGATGGTGATGATGGTGGTGGTAGTCATGCTCGTAGTAAGGACTTAGTAGTGATATGACAGTGATGATGGGGATAATGAGATTGGTGATCGTGGTGACCACAGTGATGGTGGAGGTGGTAATGATTTATCATGAGGACACTGGTAATGCTAACGCTGCTGCTGGTGGTGACAGTGGGCCTGACAATGGTAGTCAAGACGTCAGTAATGAGGACTGAAGTCATGATGGTAGTGAGGTCATGGGGGTGATGGTGACAGTGGCGATGGTGGTATTAATGTTCCGGGTAAGGATGGTAGTGGAGATGGCACTGGTGACGGTGTGAGGGCCGTAGTGGTAGCAGGGACCGTGATGGGGATGGTAGTAATGATAAGACGGAGGCGATGGTGGTGGAGGTGGCGGAGACCTGCCCTGAGGACAGTAGTGGTGGTGGTGGGCACTATGAGAAGGCAGCTGCTCTCGAACGGCCTGCTTGCTGTCATGTTCTGCATCACAGTTGCTTTCTTTGTGTGTTACGTCTTAGCCTTGAGACTTTTGGAAATAGCTCCATTAGGGAAGTGTAGAAAGAGGGATGGTAGAGCATTTATAGGACGTCTGATGTGCGCGAGATCTTTTACTGCATTATGAGGTGGGAGCTTTAGCACCATTATTTTTAGAGAAGTTAAGTGAGTTATTCATGGTCACAGTTTTTGGGGGGCAGAATCAGAACTCAAACCCAGGTTGCCTGCAGCTACAATTGCTGTCCATTCCTTTCCCCCTTTGATCCAATGTTGTCTTTTTCCGTGGAAGCACCAGGGATAATACCTTACATTCTTATCTGAGAACAAGGTAGTTATTCGCCAACATCTTGTTATCAGCTAACACCAAGAGGATTAATAGGACAGGTGCGCTGAACACAGTCAGGCAGGTGGGCGGCTTTTATGGTTGTGTGAGTGGGCAGGCACAGGAGATAAACTGCTTTTGCCAGTGGCCTGTCTCCTGGCTGGGTTTGTGCCTAATGTTGTCCTGCGTGTGAAGAAATCTTTGCACTGAGCTTGAGCGTGAAACTAGAAAGCATCAAGGTCCAGAACAGGGGCCACCCCACCGGGGCAGAAGCACTATTGTGCTGCCAGGGCACAGATAGCTGCGATGGTCACCTAGGCTGCTTCCATATCTTAGCTGTTGTGAATAATGCTGCGGTGAGCACAGGAGTGCAGATATCTCTTTAGCATACTGATTTCATTTCTTCTGGATATGTACCCAGAACTAGGATTGCCAGATCATATGGTAATTCTATTTTTAATTTTCCGAGGAACCTAGAAGTTAACTTTTATTGTTCCCATTTTGCAGATTAGTAACCTGAGGCTCTGCAAAGGACTCTTCACAATTAGGACTTGACTCCAACCTGGTCAATAACTAATAAAAATAGGTGACGTTTACTAAGCTCCTACTATGTGTCAAGTACTGTTCTGTTTAAATGCATTATTTCCTTTAATTCTCAAAAACAATCCTGTCAGTGTTGTTGCCATTTCCCCCCATTTTGCAGGTGATAAAAGGAGGCTTGGAGAGATTAAGACAACCGTGCAAGGCTAACAGGTGCCGGAGGTGGGGTTTGAACCCAGACAGTCAGGCTGTGTAGAACTTATACCTTCACCCTTATGTAAGCAACATGATTTAGTGCAATAGACTCAGATGTGGAAACCCAAGACCCCGTTTTGAGTCCCGAACCTGCCTCTGATTTTCTTGCTACGTAAAGTGTGGTCTGTGGACCAGCAGCATTTGTGTCACCTGGGAGCTGGTAGAAAGCAGAATCTAGGCTTACGCCAGACCTACTGGATCAGAGGTTTCATTTTACCTAGATCCCCAGAGGATTCAAACGCTCACTGGAAGGTGAGAAGCATTGTCCTACCAGCTTTACCCAAATCACAGGCTCTCTCTCGGCCTCAGTTTCTCCGACTGTAAAAGGAAGACAGCATGTCTTCTGCCCCCTCTCAGGGCTGCCGTGGAGATCAAAAGGCAGGAGCTTTGCGCAAAGGCGTTGTAAATTGCACAGTGTTCTACAGAGGTCAAAACCAAACAGTGAACCAGAGCATTAATGCTTTAGAGACAATTCGACAAACAGATAATGCCTTTTATCCCGACAGCTCGGCTGGGCAGGAACTCACAGTGCTGTGTGTTATGAAAAATAACCAGACAGAAGAAATGCCTTTTACAAGCAGTTCCTGGAAATTTCGAGCTTTATCAAGGAATTTGGTTTCTCCAGTTCACTGCCTAGTGAAAATAGCTGTGCCTTAATAAGACCCAGATGTTGACATAGCCACTCACCTTCCCCATTGCATGAATGCGTTTCATACTGAATTTCACCTAAGGAATTTTAGACTTTAAAGATAATAATCGAAAACACTGCCAGCTTCCCTTTGGGATTCTTGCTGATTTGGGAGATCAAAGATGTCCCAATAGCACAGTGGATGGAGACAGCAAGTTAGGTTTCTTGTGTAGTAACACAAAGATGAATGCAGTGTGACAATGGCCATTGTAGCACTGTTGTCCCTGGGTAGGTCTGCTCAAAGTGGGTTCTAGTCTTACATATTTTTTTTTTTTTTCAGTCTTACATATTTTTGATAATATCCCCCCACTGCCCTCATGCTATGCACAAATGTGGCCCGTGTGCTAACAACATTAGCTTCTGTTTGAAATACAATTAAATGGATGCCCTTGCTGGTTAATTCTTGGCATACCTAAAAAATACTTTCTCCGTGTCTAGGAAAAGTATGAGATGTTTAAATTCCAAACAACGAATGGTTCCCAAGGGCATCTCACATGGAGTTTCGTGGGATGGGAAATCAGCCCAAAGGAAGGGCGCCCACCATGGTGGCCCCTCGCTTTTTCCGGAGGCGGCCTGATTTGGCTTTCTGCGAGTGGCTGAGAAATAACATAACTCTTGACTTTTGAGAGAGCCCCACGCTCTCGTGGACCCACATGGAGAGACCAGGCTGTTTTCATTACACACTCACTGGAATGCACAGGATCTGCTACAGGTCACCAGGGATTTCACAAACCCCAAAGCAAGAATGGCAGAAATTTGACTTTTAGAGACCCTGCCACTCTTCGATTCGCTACGTGCTTTCTTCTGCTTCTTTAAAGAAACTGAATAGTTTCTAGAGATAGTCTCAAAATTGTTTTAAAGGTCCAGACAATGAGGAAGTTCTCTTATGGAGGCTCTCCTCCCCCAGGCAGGAGTATCTTGCGGGCATGGTCATTAGCCCCAAGAGGCATATAAATGAGAAGCTTCTGGTTTGGGCCTCGGTTTGCACCCTGGCTTTGCCACTTCCTTGCAGCGGGACTAGGCAGTTACTTGACTCTTTGGAGGCTCTGTTTCCTGGCTGTCAAAATGGCAAGCAACATCTCACAGGGTCCTTACGGAGATTATACGAGCTCTTGGCTCCAGCTACTAACAATCTGTGGATTTCTCTAGAAAGATGTTGTTTCCTTCCATGTAGGAAGCCATCACTGTCAAACTCTATTTTGAGTTATTAAATATATTACTTTAAAAATATTTAAGAGGGAAAACAGGGATTTGGTCTATTTAAGGAACAAGCTAGATAATGCTAAAAACCCAGGTCCACATCAGAGGCTGCTGTCCGTGGGAGCCTCAGCCCACCCAGTTCGTTTTAGTAAATGTGAATGGACTTCTCGCTCCAGTGCAGGCACTGTTTGTGCCAGGGGCCTTTGATTACGAGAGTGGGCAAGACAGACCCCTTTCCTATGGTCAAGAGACTGAAAGTTAGTGGGGGCAGAAATAAGTCAGGAAACCGGCAATTACAAAACAGATAAATGCCACAATGAAGGAAAAACAAGATGCTGAGGACACCAGTGGAGACCTGCACGGTGGGGGAAGATGTGCCATAAATGAGAAATAAGACAGAGCAGGGGACACCTCTGTAAAAACTTGGAGGTGACACCAAGCGGGACCTGTCGTGGGAGGTAAAGAAGCACTGCTGAGAAGGGGGACTGCGGCTGCCGATGAGGCCGAGGACAGGTCCAATCTTCCGATCACAGAGGGTTGTACAAGCCAGCTGAGGGAGTTCGGTTAAACCTGAGGGTGACTGGGAGCCACTGGGGAATATAAATATAAAGGGTAACAAGATCAGGTTTGTGTTTCTAATGGACGATGCCTTCTGAGAGCTCAGTGTGTGAGTGGCTTCTTTCTGGGAGCCCCCAGAGGCCCTGTGCTCTGCCCCCCGCCTCTTACACCACTGAGGGTGCTACCCCCTTCCCTGTGTGTATGCCTCCTGAGGGCAGGCCACCCCAGGGACCCCAGCCACCAACGACTGCCTGCATGCAGTAGGAGCTCAAGAAACAGTTTTTGAGTGATTTAAAAGAAGGAGAAGAAGAAAGAGAGAGACAGAGACAGCTTAGAGAAGAGTACTAGGCATGAGTCTGAGCACTTAGCTAATATTAATTCATCACATCTTTACAACAGTCCTATGAAGTAGGTACTTTTGTTGCCTCTATTTGTAGATAAAGATACTGAGGCAAAGAGAGGTTAAATCAGCTAGCCCAAGGTTACACAGCTGGCTAGTAATTAGCTGAGCTGGGACCTGACCTCAGGCCATTTGGCTGCAGGGCCTGTCCTGCTCTGATGAATAAAACTCTCGCCAGGTTGCCAATTGCTCAAACAGCTGAGTCTCCATGTAATATTCTGCACAACCCACGTGTCATGCCCTCCTCTCCTCCTGCTATATAGACTGAATGTTTGTGTCCCAACCCCAAATTTATATGTTGAAACCTAACCCCCAAAGTGATGGTATTTGGAGGTGGGGGACTTTGGGAAGTGATTAGACCATGAGGGTGGAGCCCACGTGAATGAGATTAGTGTCTTTATCAAAAGGGACCCCAGAGAGCTCCCATGCCCCTTCTGCCATGTAAGGTTACAGCAAGAAGATGGCTGTCCATGAACCAGGAAGCAGGTCTTCAACAGGCACAGAATCTGTAAGGCCTTGATCTTGGACTTCTCAGTCTCCAGAACTATAAGAGACAAATTTCTGTTGTGTAGAAGCCACCCAGTCTATGATGTTTTATTATAGCTCCCCAAATGGACTAAGATACCTCCCAATTGAGTGAGTCAGCCTGGAGAGTCTGGAAGTAGCACAGAGGGGAAGGGAGCCACACAGTCTCCTGGACAGGACTTGGCGTGGTCAGTAAGACCTCTCAGAGACACAGCAGCCCCTCCTGCCGATGAGCTAAATAGAATTAAAGGCTTTTGAGGATGAAAGTGCCAGAAGCTCAGAGCCAAGTTCTGACATGCCAAGCGAAGCTGGCAGAATCAGAAAAAGTAGAATTGTATGGCTGGAAGGGCCTGTTGCGATTTTCCCGAATAACTGGACCATTCATGTCCTACGTCACCCCCACAGTCACGCTCTGATCTCACCACCAGCCACCTGTTATTCCTCAGCCTTGCCTTGCTGTCTTGCACCTCCGTGCCTTTGCTCTTTCCATTCCCAGTGCCTGGAATGCCTCCTGGAATGCCTCCTTGCCCAGTGTGGCTCATTCCTACCTGTCTTTTGAGACTCAGTTCAAATGCCCTTTGATTCCTTCATTTATAAATGATTCCTTCATGACTCACTGTTAGCTAGTTATTGCCACAATCATGCTGCATAACAAACAAACACACAGCCTCAGTGACATACAACAATAAACACTTTTTAAGCTCACACAGCTGGGTGTTGGCCATGGGCTGTTTACAGAGCCAGGGCTCAGTGGGATGACCCTGTTCTGCTCCAGGTGTCTATGATCCTTCTTGGACCGGGCTAGTCTTAGGATGCTATTCTCACAGCAATGGCGGAGACACTAGAGGACAAACAGAAAACCACAAGGCTTGTAAGGGCCAGGTTTGGACTAGCACTCCACTACTCCTGTATTCCACTGGCCAAAGCAAGTCACATGGTCAAACTCAAATTCGAGGAGCAGGAAAATGAACCCTGCCCATTGAGTGGAAAGAAGTGCAGAGTCGCATGGCGAAGGGCATGACTACATGGAGAGGGGGCTTATGGAATAAGGATATAAAGAAAGAAAATATTTTTGTACAGCTATACAATGCATTTGTGTTCTAAGCTAAGTGTTAGTGTGAAAGAGTCAAAAAGTTAAATTTTTACTGTACCTTTTCTATGTTTAGATACACAAATACTTACCATTGCTTTACAGCTGTCTACAATATTCAATACGGTAACATGCTGTGTATTTGTAGCCTAGAAGCAATAAGCTAGACCATACAGTCTAGCTGTGTAATAGGTTATACCATTTAGGTTTGTGTAAATACACTCTATGATGTTTGCACAATGACAAAATACGCTAATGATGCCTTTCTCAGAACATATCCCAATTGTTAAGTGATGCATGACTATATGAAAAAACAATCATCATCACTAATCATCAGGGAAATGCAAATCAAAGCCACAAGAGATACTACCTCATACCTGTTAGAATAGCCAAAAAGACAAAAGCATTGGTGAGGATGTGGAGAAAAGGGCAGCCTTGCACACTGCTGGTGGGAATGTAAATCAGTACAGCCATTATGGAAAATAGTATGGAGATTCCTCAAAAAATTAAAAATAGAACTACCACATGACCCAGCAATCCCACTTGTGGGTGTGTATCCAAAGTTATTGAAATCAGTAAGATATGGAATCAACCTAAGTGTCCATCAACAGGTGAATGGATAAAGAAAATATGATATATATATATATACACACACACACACACACAATGGAATACTATTCATCCATAAAAAAGAATGAAATCCTGTCATTTGGGACAACATGGATGAACCTGGAGAGCATTATGTTAAGTGAAATAAGCCAGCACAGAAAGACAAATACCAAATGATTTCACTTACACGTGAAACCTAAAAAAACTGATCTCAGAGAAAGATGGAGTAGGACCCCTTCCTAAACACCCAAGCCTCTGATATGGATGGGTTGCCCATCCACATGGATGGGGAGATCTTGATCAAAGGAGATATAATTACAGTTAGATAGGAGGAAGAAAACGTTCAGAATTGACAGAGAGAGAGACAGAAAGCAGATATGTGATTGCCTAGGGCTGGGGGAAGGGAGGGAGAGAACAGGTGAGAGGGGAGAGAAATTGGGAGTGACTACTAATGATTATGGAGTTTCTTTCCTGGGTGATGAAAATGCTCTAAAATTGATCGTGATGATTGCACAACTCTGTGGACATCCTGAAAACCATTGGATTGTGTACTCTTAATGGGTGAATGGTACGATATGTGAATCTCAATAAAGCTATTTTTTAAAGCTGTATACGTTATTGAAAGGTCACCTTCTCAGTGACTGGGGAATCAGGTTGAAACTCAAAGGCATTCTGCCTTCAACACCGGTGCTTGTCTCATTATCTCATGTTCCCATTCCTCTTTCTGGAAAGGCAGTGGATTATATAGATGGAGGCAAAATGGGGTTGGTTTTGACTGTCTTTTTCAAACACAAGCTCCTAGTCAGCTGACATGCATATTGTAAGCATTTTGAAATCCATAAGAGGCTGGGGGTGCTGAGGATTTGTTCTCAAGGTTTTGTAGGACATACACAGCCCCCATCCCTGCTGCTGTGGGACTTGGGGTTGGCTTTAACAGTCTCTTTCCTTGTACAGCACCCCCGTCTCAAGGGCTGGCTGCTGGCGAAGGCTTGGGGCAGGGCGAGAGTGCAGAGAATGAGGCCATGTGTTGGGGAAGGGGTGCTGGGTAGGGCAGTGAGAGGAAGTTCACTCTCTCTCCATGCCCAGGGGTCGGGATGCTTCCTTGCCTTTCACACTCAGCCTGGAAATCCTAACACTTGGGAATGAGGAATTTCTCACGCAGGAGAGAAGCCCGGCACCTGATTATGACCCTTCTGGGTGATGTGTGCAGGCACATGCTAAATGATGCTTAGCCAGATAAGACAGGAGCCAGGAGGTGGGAGACTCCAGTCCTCTGCTCCATGTGTCCTTGTTTAGAATTCTTTCTCCAAGATATGATTATGATCTCCAGGATTTATTCATCACTGTCAGCTTGAGATGGGGGGGAAATGCTTGTGTTTTATGTGCTAATTGAACTGTATCTCTCTTCCCTGATGCCTGTCTCCCTTGTTTAGAACATATTGGTGGAGAGGGGAGCAGCTCGTGCAGTGGCGGTGGCCAGGGAGTCACTGTGTGCCAGGCACTGAGCTGTTTTTGTGCATCGCCTCCTTTGCTTCTCATCACAGGTGCTATGATTATGCCCAGGTATGTTTAAGGAAAAATAAGCTACAGGGAGGCTAATGTCATGTGATGTAAATGTGGCATGGCCAAGATTAGAACCCAGGACTATCTGATTCCAGAACTCGCAGGCTGAACCACTGGTTTGTATACCCTTCTTCCAAAATAGAAATAGCAGGTTGGTGCGGAACAGGGGTCAGAACCGTGTGTTTAATAGTGGCTGTGCTACAGACAGCTGTGGGATCATTGGTAAGGGTGTTACCTCTCTGGGACTCAAATTCCTCAACTGTAAGGTAACACCGTTGGTCTAGATATTCTCTAAAGTACCTTCTAGACATGAGAGTTGATGATTTTAGGTTGATGTTTACAATCAAAAGCTGGAAGAAATTATTGTCTTTTTTTTATGGACCTTGGTTTTTAGAAGGAGGCATTGGCTTTGAGATTAGGACCCTAATCTAATTTAGGAGGCTAGTGTTCATCATGGAGTTGTATGGGCTTTGGAGCCTTTGGAGGAGGGTTCAAATCCCGGCTCTACCAGGAGTTTCCTGCAAGTCACGTTATCTCTCTGAGCTTTAGCTTCCATTATTAGGATTGAAGCTACTAAAACCTTCCCTGCTGAGGATCCATGAGTATCTCACCTGTAACGGTGAGCACAGAGTATGACATCCTCCTTGAGGGTGGGACCAGGCCTTATTTATTTTCTCCAGGAATGAGGTTGAGGTTGAATTAAGAGGGAGAAAAAGGCAAGTCTGTTTTCCTCTGGACAACCAGGGTGTCTCTCTTTCATTCAAGGTGGCACAGGGGCGGGGTGCATCTCCCAGCCCCAGCGTCTCCCATTAGCCAGGGTGTTGCCCTGTCCTGAGAAGATCTCCCACTCATTTCCAGGAGACTATGTCATCTCCCACCACATCAGCTGGATCACACTCAAGCAAAGGTGTGTGTCATGCAGCATCTCTGGCTTTGGGCATGGAGAAGGATTTGCAGTGGACTGAGGTTTCTTCTTTGGCCTCCCATCAAGTGGTCTCTTTGGTCCTGTGCATTCCCCACTCCTGACACGCACCCACACTGGCTTACCTCGGTGGGTTTTCTTCTCTGGAGTCCCCATCTTGAGATGTCACCTTGGGAGACAACCAACTCTGACTTCATACCCACCATGGTTGGATCCTGCCTATTCCTGACTTTTTCTCTGATCCTCAGTTTCCCAAACCATAACAGGAGATAACGATAATAACTTCTTCCTAGGGCTGTTGAGAAGATTAAATGAAGCTCGGCACAAGTCAAGGGCTCAATAGATGGTAATTGTTTTTACTCTCGTTGGGGCTCCACTCTGCCTGTCATGGGGGACTCATGGCCACTAAAGAGTCATGGGAAGAAAAGGAACAAAAGCCCTGGATTTCCTTTGAGCTGTGGCAGCCATTCTGCCCTACGCTGCTTAATTTGAAGTTAAACTCTGTAATCTGAGCTCTGTAAATGTATCCATAACTTTAACTAGAACCATTGGTGTTTCAAACCATGAATGGACTTAATGATCATATATTCTGAGCTCCTCCTTTTAGAGTTGGGTGAAATGAGTGAGAGAACATCCCTGTGTCCATGCCAAAAGCAATGGTTGAAATAGGGTAGAAGTTTATTTTTTCACATAAACATCAGTAGCCCAGGGCTGAAATTGGTAGATCCATGACCATCAGTGAACCAAAGCTGCTCCCAGCTGCTCCCATCCTCAATACAAGACTTCTGCTTTGTGATTCAGGATGGCTGCTCTAGCTCCAGCCATCACAGCTTCAGTCCAGTTCACAGGAAGAAGGAAGAGGAAAGAGAATGGAACAGGTGTTCTATTTAAGGATGTAGCATGAAAGTTACACAAGCTGTATCATACATATGTAAGGATTTACACACTTAACGATGATACAAGTCATGTCCACTTACATCCTATTGGTTAAAAATGTCGTATGTCCATATCTAGCTGCAAGAGAGTGTAGTCTTTATTCCATTGGCTATGTGCTTAATCAAGATTTGAGGGTTCTGTTATAGAAGAATAAAGGGGACTTGCATCTGGGGACAACCAGCAGGCTCTGCCACACAAGCTAACACGCCTACTTTACCACGAAGTTCAAATGCAGATGTGTTGCCCTCTCAATCTGTGCTCTTTCTGTAGCATCACAAGACTAGAGTAAATTTCTTTTAGGTTCTTAGTAAAATTTCTTGGAAAATTCTCACCACAAGGGTGGCAGGTGGCAAGTTCCAGACCGACAGTTGGTGGGAGCACAGGCAGAGGGTGAGTGGGAGTGAAATGGGGAGAGCAGCCGGGCCACACGGAGCCTTCTGTGGACCGGGCCCCTATTGGTGAGGAGACCAGGGTCTGCCCTGGGAGGGCAGCACAGCCACACTACCCCCCACTGAGGAGACAGGGAGAAGTGAGGTTGCACAGTGCTGGGAGAAGAGGACAAGCGCTGCTGGGGAAAATCAGATACTTGTGCAAATTCCATCGAACCTGGGAATGTAAAGGGATGTGCTGCTGAGATAGGTGGTGGCCGGAATTCAGCAGGCAGCCACAGCAGTGCCAGTTCCCAGAACTCTGAGGAAGCCATCGGAAGAGGACCTGGACTGAGAATTAATAAAGAGAACCGTGCAGCCTTCAGCGTGTTTCAGTCTCTGAGATTTGGTAAGGACACGTGAGAGAGAGGTGTGTGTGAGAGAGAAGAGAGAAGAGATCGAATGGGGGCGGGGAGAGAGAGAGAGACACAGGGAGGGAGGAGAGAAAGCTGGTAAGGAAAGATAGGAGATGAAAAGAGGAAAGAGAAAAGAAAGGAAGAGAGAAAACGTATAATTATTATTATATGATTATTATGAGGCTGCTTTGAGTTCCAAGAGACATTAACCAACTCAAACTGGCTTAAGCCAAAAAAAAAAAAGTTAACAAGAGGAATAGTAGTAGCAAAATGGATGCCGGCAGCTCCTGACTTACTCCTGTCTTCCCAGGATTCCCAGGGGACAGGGATTTCTCTTTTTTCTGATAGTTACAACCAAGGTTTTGGACTTGAATTTCATTGACATGGATTGGCCAAACTTGAGTCCTCTGACCAGGATGGGGGAACATCTGTGCTGACCAAACCAGATGGACTAAGAAAGGGAGAGGTTGGTTTTCCAAGGAAAATCAGAGTGCTGTTACTAAAAGGAGACGGAATAGACACTGGAAAAACAACAGACATTATATATGATGAGTTTCATATATATATGAAGCTGAGAGAGAGGGAGGGAAGAAAGGAGGGGGAGACAGAGAGAGAGATATGAGAGATGGGTGATGGGAGATAAGAGATGAGAGAGACAGATGTGGGGGGAGAGAGCAAAGATGAATATGGAAAAGTAAGTATGAAAGAGGAAAATATGAGGGAGGAAAGAAAAAATGTTTGAGAAAAGAAAAGAAAGACAAAGACAGAAAGGCAGAAAGAAAGAAGTAAGGAAGAAAGAAAAGGAAAAAAGGAAAGAAAAAGGAAGGAAGAGGGAGGGGAAAAAAGAGGAAGGGAAAGAGGAAGGAAGGAAAGAAGGAGAGAAAACTGAAAGAATGGAAGGAATCAGGAGGAAGGGAGGGAGGGAGAGGTGTGTTTACCTGCATCAGCGCACAGAACACAGAATTGAGTACTACAAGGTGTGGTGAGCCTTTCCTACAACTTAGTATGGCAAGCCTGGGTCCCCCAGACAGACCAGGTCTAGGAAGAGATGAGATCTCACCAAAGTTCCTCCTCGCTTCCCTCTCTCCTGAGAGTGGTCCCGCCCTGCATCATCCTCACCTCACCTTGTCTCCGCCCCAGTGGGATCCTGGAGCCTTTCTGGAAATCATGGAATCACCTCCTCAATGTCATTGGCCATGCTTTGGCCCAGGAGCCCAGGGGCTTCAGTCCGCCATGTGTTTTCAGTGTGTGGCTGCCTGAGAACACATCTGTCAACCTTCGCATGAGAGAACAAAAGCTTGGGTTTGACATGAAAAGGACAGCAAAGGAGCAGTCCTGACCTAGCTGCCATGTGGCATTCCTAAGCGCGCAGAGATTCAGCCTGGAAGATACGCGCAGTACTTGAAAGGAGCCTTTTATCCAGGCAAGAGGGGATAAACACATCTGTATGGCATTGATTTTCCCCCCTTTCTTTGTGGGATTTGGAGCTGGGCTGGGGGAAGGAACAATGAAAACATTTTAAACATCTGACACTGGGTTGGGATTGTGGATGGGCGGCATTTTGGGGGAAATGAAAGGTGAAATGCCAAATTTAGTTTGGCTCCTCTTTCTTTCTGGCGCCATTTTTTTTTCTCTTATATTTGACCCATATTTTTCTTTTAGCACTGGTGGGGGGTGGGGTGGATCGTGTAACATTCCTATTTAGCACATACATAGCTTGCCTTGTCCTAAAAGGGAAACACACACTGACAACGGAAACCTCGCAACCTCCCGAGTGGGAGGCAACCTTAGGTTTCTGGCTCCCAAGATATTTATTTTGGTTACTGTTTAGTGCACTGAACACCAACCAGGATCCCTTGACTCACAGCTGAAATGGGATCAGAATCTGAACACATGATGTCTCTGCTGGAAACACAAAGATTGTAGCTATACAAGAACAAGGAATTATGCTTAAGAAGAAATAAGCCATTTGTACAGGGATGGGGCCAAGTGGATCCATGTGTAAGGAAGAAAGGGTTTGGTACATCATGTTCTGGAATGGGTTGGGCTGTTTTTACTGACAGCTACCCCACAGCCCACTAGTATAGTTGGGGCTCTGCCATGGTCTACCAGATGTCCCAGGAAAAGGGCTAGTGGGGCAGGTCAATTGCTAGGTGCAGGCCAAAGTCAGGGAAGAGAAATCATAAAGTTCATTACCCAGGACTCATGAGACCTGATGCTATAGGCAGACCTTGTCAAACTCCAGGGGTTTTATCTAGTAACTGAATGGTCTTCAAAAATTCAACCAAGCTTTCTGAGTTTTCAAAAATGATGATGTGAGGCCGGGCACGGTGGCTCATGCCTGTAATCCTAGCTCTCTGGGAGGCCGAGGTGGGCGGATTGTTTGAGCTCAGGAGTTTGAGACCAG
>NW_012146967.1:724796-725167 GCF_000956105.1 Propithecus coquereli
CAATCCGCCCGCCTCGGCCTCCCAGAGTGCTAGGATTACAGGCGTGAGCCACCGCACCCGGCCTAGATCTATCTTTCAACTGCCAATTCTCTTGAGATCAGGGACTGTGCCTTATTTATTATTGCTTCTTTAGTAGAGGGCCTTGTACATACTATGTGCTTACTAAATATTGCTGAATGATGATTATTGTCTGTCTTAAATGATTCCCCATTTCCAATAAAATGAATGCAAACTTCCTTAGCAGTCCTAGTCCAACATTGTGTTTCAAACTTGTGCCCCATAGGAGGTTGGACCACATCTTCTGGGCTATGTTATGTTCAGACAGGCCTCAGTACTCTTCCTTCCCAGTCCAGCCTGCAGAGATGGGGGAG
>NW_012146967.1:725217-736969 GCF_000956105.1 Propithecus coquereli
CCTCCCTCCCTTGCAGGTGAGGCAACCTCTATTTATTTTGTGTCTCACTATGCCCAGAGCTGTATCATGACCTGAGTACCCACCTCTGCATTTGGCATGGCGTTGACCCCATTCAAAATGCATATGAATTAAGTGGGGGCTGAGTGGCTCAGGAGAGGAAAACCAGGATACTATTCAAGGAAAAGGAGTTGAAATGGGTACTGAGTGTCAAGAAAGACAGATGCTCACAAACTTTCAGTTCCATTTGTGGTTCACGTTATATTTCTATTGGATAGTGCTGTTCTAGATGCTTCTAGATCTATCTTTCAGCTGCCAATTCTCTTGAGATCAGGGACTGTGCCTTATTTATTATTGTTTCTTTAGTAGAGGGCCTTGTACATACTATGTGCTTACTAAATATTGCTGAATGATGAGTATTGTCTGCCTTAAACAATTCCCCAATTCCAATAAAATGAATGCAAACTTCCTTAGCAGTCCTATTCCAACATTGTGTTTCAAACTTGTGTCCCATAGGAGGTTGGACCACATCTTCTGGGCTATGTTATGTTCAGACAGGCCTCAGTACTCTTCCTTCCCAGTCCAGCCTGCAGAGATGGGGGAGCCCAGGATCTCTGGAAGGGAGAAGTGGGTGAGAGTGTGTGTAGATGAGACATGCTGTCACATGGAGAGAGTTGTTCATCTCTTGGTATTTAAAGCCATGGCTTAGAGAATCCTCATTCTCCAAAGCTCTCTAGATTTTTATGAAATGACTGGTGCATTTCCCCCACTACTCCAGTCATTTGTCTACATGCAACTTGGACTTTCCTGAAACTTCCTAAGAATCCCAGAATCTGTGATTATCCTTGTCCTCCCTTTGGCTTAATAGTTCATCTGAATTCTGGTCACTTTCAATAAAGAGAGTCGTAGGAACTCAGTCATCATAGAACCTGCCCCTGGACTGTGCGTGGTCAATGCTGGCTGAACATATGAAAGGCGCCACGGCCCCAGCCCAGACAGCAAGACAGAGCAGGACCTGGGACCCAGATCCTTTGGCAATGCGATCAAGGCTCTTTGTTCCTATACCATGCCGGGCCATGAGAGAAAATTCCTGAAGAAGTGCTGTACACCCTTCAAAAAAGGCAGTGGGTAGAAGTGGGATAGATTGTGGGCACAGGGCCATGGTGTCTGTTGTATCTGTTCTTGTTCCATGAGATTTGAGCTGTTCCCTCAGTCCCATAGGAAACAATGTATGTGCTAATTTTTCTCGCTCTCTTTTTAGGAAAAATGTTTGAGAAGAGTATAACACAGACTTCCTTACTAGGTCAGCAAACACACCTATATTGTGGTAATTAAGAGTCCTAACACCTACATCTAATAGTAAAAAGTCCAGGGTTACTGACTTCAGGCATGGCTGGATCCAGGTGTGCTCACATGATTTTTTTCAGGAAGTTGCTTCGTTCCATCTCTGTCTCTGCCTTCCTTGGTATTGAATTCATTCTTAGGTCAAGAGGGCTTGACTCTTTTAGTCCCTGGCAGCTCTAGGTTCATATCCTTGCAATTGAATGACTCTTGATCATACCAGTAACATTTCTAGGATTAGCTCTCATTGGACTCACTTGTGTTGTGTTTCCACTGCTGAACCATTTCGCTGGTTCATTGTTTGGTAAACCATTTAACTAAAATGTATTGATTGCTTTCCATGTTCCAGTAGCATTTTACTGGGGATGTTCTGTTAAAAAGACATAGAAGATCCTTGAATTCATTATAGGAATGGTAAATACACAGACTCACACATCCACACGCATGCACATGTGCACACCCCACAGAAAATGAGTGAACACTAAGAGAAGACACCTGACAATGATAAGTGCTGTGTAGAAAATTAAAATAGAAATGATTACAAGTGGTTGGATTTCTACTTCAGATTGGGTGATGAGGAAGGACGCCAATCCCGTGGCCAGTGAATGGCATTCCTGATGGGTAATGCTGTGGTTGCCCCTGTATCACAGGGGCAGGGGAACATTCCCATCCAAACCAAGTGCCTGAGAAAGGGAGATGGCTCACTTCCAAGGGAAAACTGGAGTGCTATTTCCAGAATCAGAGGATATAGATGCTGGGTAGGGAAAAATCACAGTTGTAGACTACAGGAATCCTTTTTATCAACGTAATTTTTATGAGGAACTTTAAATATTAAAATAAATGCATACAGCAGTATTTTCTTAGGGTGAATGTATTTTGTAAGTTCAATGTTATTACATCAAGCGCTATGAAGTCAGGTTGTGGGAACAATGAAGTCGGTTTGATGAGCCTCAAAACTGCAAATTGAGGTACTGAATGACCTTTTCTTCTTTTCTCTGAGGAGCCCTAATGTCTCAGCATGCACCCATGTGTGGGGCCATCGTTCCCTTGAATACCTGTCAGGGTGGCTCAAGCTCTTGCAGGTTTCCTTCCCCGCGTGAGTCTGGGCGTCCCTGTGGGAATTCTGGTCCCATTCCACACATCATCCTAGTTGCCTCCCGCCTCCTCTGGCCCCAGGAATGCTGCTCTCTTCTTTCCATGAGCTACTGCTTGCTACTGGTGGCCTTGCAACTGGCCCAGGAAAGCTCTCTCTGAAGCTGCTGCTGTTCCTGCTTGTATAGAAGTAGGGATCCAGAACCTCCCCTTAGTTCCCTACAGTAATGGCGAAAATTGGGCCATGTCTTTTGACAGGGTTCTACATGATGTTTGGAGATGACGGGAGAGAACTACAAGGATGAGAAAAACACTAACGATAGGATTATGCTCAGAGGTTTATTTTCTGGGGTTCTCTGAGAGTTCTCTGCTCTCACTCCCTTCGCTTTCATCTGCTACCGACAGAAGTGTTCTCCAGCATGTCTGCCCCTCTAGGGCCAGGCCCCAGTGAGCGTAGCGCTCAGACAGATGAGCGAGTAAGTGACATCCTACTCCCCCACCCCTATCCCAGGCTAAGGCTCTAATTTCCTGTCTCAGTACCTGCTTCTTCTCAGCATGGTTAAAAATATGAACATTTATTCCCTTCAGGAGAGACCCACTTTGAGAAGACTTTGCCCTTTGGCCTTCAGTAGACCAAGGTCACTAATATATAACATAATACATATGTCAATATAGCAATCTATTTCCCAAAATGTAGGTCTTTCGGTCTTGAATAATAGCGCAGTGGGACGGTAGCAATAGGTCCAAGATGAGCTGCATCAAACACAATCCAATTCCTTTTCCTTGTCTCTCATCCTCTATGAGGGCAACAGGAGGGACCTTTGTCAGTTCTTCCCAAGTACCTGCCTATTTGAATTCTGGTCCTCCTGAAAACAGCCCTGTGAAGGAAAACATGTCCAACTCTGACAGAGTAAAAAAAAGTTTAGCTATTATAATAGACTAACTACTAAATCCATACAGTAAAGAAAGTTTTCTACCCCCAAAAAGCAATCGTGTTCACAGAGACATAGCTTTGGGAGTCTCTGAGTTCAACCAAATAGGTATTCAGTTCATTTGTCTAAATAGATATGTTTCATCTATTGTATTCCTGTCTTTCTCCAGATATTCTTGCTTTACCTTTGCATATTGTGTTAGTTAGGGTTCTCCGGAGAAGTACAGCTAATGGGAAACTTATTTATTTATTTATTTCATATTTCTTATGGAAATTGGTTTGCTTGATTATGGAGGCCAAGGCCCACCATCTGCCATTTGCAAGCTGGAGAACCAGGAAAGCTAGTGGTGTAATTTGAAGTTTGAAGGCCTGGGAACTCGGTGAGGGAGGGACGGTGTGCCAGGATAAGTCCTGGAGTCTGAAAGCCCAAGAGCTCCGATGTCCAAGGCAGAAGGAGATGGTTGTGGCAGTTCAAGAAGAGAGAGAGAGAGAGAATTCACCCTTCCTCTGCCTTTTTGTTCTGTTCTGTTCCTCTGCCATTTGTTCTTTTGTTCTGTTCAGAACCAAGTGATTGGATGATGCCCACTCCCCCTGGTGAGGGTGCATCTCCTGTGCTCAGTCCACCAATTCACATGCTAATCTCTTCCAAAAACACCCTCACAGACACATCCAGAAATAATGTTTAATTAATAATGTTAAAATTTAACATTCAATGACAATGTTTAAATAATGTTTATATGGGCACCTCGTGGCCCAGTCAAGTTGACACGTAAAATTAACCATTTTGCATATCTAAAAGGATCATTGATAGGTTTTCTCAAAAAAAAAAAAAACCAAAACAAACAAACCAAAAAACCAATCCAACAAACCTTAAAAAATGGATTGATCTAGCCCAAAGTGTGATCAGGTTTTGGTCAGATTCCTAACCTGACACATTCGGAGTCCTCCATGCACGATCCTACCCCAATGCTGACGTTTCCATCCTCCACGACTAGCCAATGCATTGTTGGCTCCAGCTAGAGCAAGCTCTTCGCTCTCCCTTGCATGTTCGGTGCCAATTCAGCCTCCACACTTTTATTTATGTCGTGATACCACTGTATACCCTCTCCAAATCTGTCCAAATCCCACCCATCCTTCATGGGCCTACATAAAGCCAACCTCGTCCAGGAAATGCTCCCAGACTAGCCCCTGGATTTCCATCAAGCTTTGTTTCTCTCAACAGTGTGGACTTATTTCAGTCATAGATAGGAAAAATGAGGTGAAAAGTCTATTATCTAACTTCATTATTTTTGGGGAGAACAGCTTTGACTAAAAATACCTCGATTTTTCCATTGAGGGGATCGACAAGCTAGGAAGACGTGGGTTTTGGTGGGCTCGCAGGAACAAAGTGACGTGGCTCAGTTGCTCAGCCTGAGGGGAAAAAAGAGTCATTTGTTTTCTGCTTCTGGGGTAGAGGGTGGTGGGCAGGGAAAAGAAGAGGTGATTGGAGGCATGGCGAGGAGGGGAGGGAGGAATCGGTGAGATCAGGTGAGGTGGGGCCTTTGGGCACTGAAGAGCAAGTTCCCTGCAGCGAAGGGCCTTTAAAAAGAGGAGTGTCTGATGTTCACTGGGAAGGTGTTTGTGCTTTGTTGATGTCATCCCCTTTCTCTGCTTTCCCACACCTTAAGGAAAGTCTGACACTCTCACAAGAGCTTTGAGCTGGCAGGTTTTGGATGAAGAAGGAGCCGGACTTTATAGCTGCATTGACGTAGTGTAAATCTGAACATGTGGGTGCGGGGAAGTAAGAAGCCGGACTCAGTGATTGCACCAGGAATTTGTAGAAATCTTTGGGAGGAATCTCTGGGGAGTTCCAGCCCATCGTAACCAAGTCTCAGGTGCTCACCATGGGGCTACCCTGATTACAGTCTCGACATCATGAAGAACCCCAGCAATGCATACGTGATCTTTGGTCCCAAGGTCCCACTCCTCCAGAAAGCTACTTCTCATTTTCTCCTCCTCCTCATTCTTTCTCACTTTCTGTGATGTCTCTTTCCCCTGCCTTCCACCTCCTGCCTCATCCCGTCTTACTTAGAGCAATTTGGCTTCTTCCATCCTTCTGTCTACTCTCTCTGTCAGCACAACAAAGACCTAGTAATGAACCAAATGATCAAAAGATCATTCCTTTTGGGACAGTGAAAGGTAGAGTGCAGAGGAGGTGGACTGGAAAGCTTTATAGTTTAATATATTTTTATACCCATCTCACACTCATCCGCACAAACACATATATACATACAGGTCTTATCAGAACCTCCAGTTTTTAAATTCTATGGGAGGAGGGACCATGTATTTTTTATGAGTACCCTTACCAATCATCCAGCACAGAGCTAGGCATGTAGCCCTTATTCAGTGAATCATAGGTGACCTTCCGTAAGTTACACAATATCTGTAGGAGAAGGGAGGAGGGGATGGGATTGAAATTTGTACGCCCTATATTGCATGCCAGGCAGAGTACAAGGCACTTTCCATGTAGCATCTATAGTATATTTAATGCCTGCTATTCACCCAATACTCTACATAAGTCCTATTTCACTGCAGGAACTGTGCAATATGGTGGCCATGATCATAAACCCTCCGATAACACAGATGTCGTGAGCATCATTGCACAGGGGAGGAGTCTGGGGTTCCCAGAAGTGTGAACCCTGCCATGTCCCCATAGCTAGATTTGCAGAAACAGAATATTTGCCCTGGTCTTTTTGACTCCATGGCTCATGGCCTTTTTCTCTCATTTCACCACAAAACAAATCTATTTCAAATATTTGATGACAAGATGTGTAGAAGCCAGGAATGAGAAAGCCTGTGCTCGTAGCCAACATGCTGTGGAGTACGAGGGGAACGGATGGACTCAGTGACACGCTCCACTCCAGCCGCGTGCCTCAGGGGAGACACTATTGACATTTTTGCCTGGACAATTTTTTATCACGTGGGAATGTTCTGTGCATGGCAATATATTTTATATCCTTAGTTCTTGCCCACTAAATGCCAGGAGTGCCCCTTCTGTTTGTAACACCCCAACAGTAAATGCTCTCAGGTGTTTCCACATCTCCGTAGGAGGGTGGTACCACCCCTCCCCCCTGAGAACCACTAGAGACCAAGTTGCCACCTTAAGTGATCTCCTAGATCCCTTTAGCTTTAGTATTCAATAACTTCGTGTGGAAATGAATGAATGAATGAGTAAAAGGAGAGAACATCAGGATTACTTGCAGGCATAGGCTGCTCTTGGGAGGGAAGGTTTAGATGGGCTAGTCCTCTGGCCTTGGAGTACTGACCACTGGGGGACTCAGGACAATGCCCACATGCAAGTGTTATGTACCATGCAGACGCGAGATAAAGGGGCCCCGCAGGCAAACTTCACCTACTCTGCAGCTTACCTCTAACCAGACCCTTCCTGGTGCTTTCAGGACTGTGAAGCGAAGGCTGTGCTTGCTCCACGGCAGCCCTGAGACGGGGCAGAGGAAGGGAGGGAGGGGCATCAGCCTCGCCATAGTAAAGTGGAATACCATCGCCCTCGACGCTAATGCAAACCAGCTGCCGGCCGGCCCCAGCTTGTGATAGAACAGGCGGAATTCTTGGACACTGAGTTATTCTTAGAAGCATGTGCGCAGTCCCCTGGCAGGGCTCACTGTGAACTGGCTGTTGCCAGCCCCCTGTCAGGATCCCGTGCCAGCAGACCCAAGAGCGATTGTTCTCGCTTATGAAAAATAACTTGGGGATTTTAATTTCAAATTACCCACAGAGATGGGGCCTGGA
This sequence comes from Propithecus coquereli, assembly GCF_000956105.1. NCBI lineage: Eukaryota > Metazoa > Chordata > Mammalia > Primates > Indriidae > Propithecus > Propithecus coquereli. The sequence goes on from NW_012146967.1 coordinate 732,365, forward strand.
TATAGAAAATGGGGGTAAGGGCAGAGAGGAGAGTGGGACAAAGGACAGAGAGTAACGACAGACAGCATCATCCATTCACTCAACACACGTGTCGCGAGTGTCTGTTCTGTGCAGATGCTGGGGCTCTCGCCGCCTCCAGACTTCCACGGGAGCGGGGTGGCCGTGGTGGACAGCTGCCCGGACCCTGGCAGTGGGCACTCCCACACGGTTTTAGGTTCCGTGCATTGAGTGCTTTCTGTGTGCAAGGCCCTTTACATAGATCTCATTCAGTCTTCACAGGAACACTGTGCGGTAGGTAGCATCGCTTCTGTTTTATAGGAAACTGAGTGTTGGAGAAGGAAGCTGCCTAAGGCTCCATGGCTATCAAGTGGCAGAGCCAGGATTTGAACTCAGGCCAGCTGACTTCTGCCTTCACGCCTGTGTTGAGCACGGACTAGATGCCAAGGCTGAGCTAGACATTGAGGTTGCGGAGCCAAGTAAAGGGGCTGAATTTCATTCCTCGAGTCTCTCTGTTGCACTATCTGTGGGCGACATGGGTGTATAACAAGGAATTATAACAACAGGATTTGTAAAGTGGGAGATCAGAGCTGCTGATAAACTCCACTGGGACACGGCAGGGATGGCACCAAAGAGAAGGGAATGGTTGCGTCTTACATGGAAGGCGATGGGAAAAGGACCAGCGTGTGCAATGGCACGTGGGCCAGCAGTGGCAAGGGGCTCAGGGGGCTGAAGTGCAGGATGCAGTGAGGAGACGGGAGATGACATGGCTGGAAGGTCAAGCAGGATCTGACTGTGAAGGGCCTTGTAGGACAGAGCAAAGAGCTGGAACTTTGTCCTGGAAGAACCGCACACTCATATGTCCATTCATTCAGTCACTCACTCATTCAGCATATATTTTATTGAGCATCCACTATATGCCAGGCACTCTACATTTAAAGAATTTTAAGCAGGAAACAGGCGAATGATTTGTACTTTAGGAGAAAAAAAAAACTTTTCCCCTGTGGTAAAATCATAAAGGGGCCTCCACAGTGGCCCAGGTGAAAGATGACCCAAGGATGACCAGTGGTGGCAGCCGGGAGTTTAGGGGCATGCAGAACAGTATGGGAGACCTCTCCACTTGGTAAACATGGGGGATTAACCAAAGCACATTTTCTCTGCAAAACACATGGGCGAATGCATGCCGCATCACGGGGAGCGCCTGCAGGTGTGGGTTCGTCTTCAGCACACCCACATAAGTCCAACCCCATCAGCAGAATTGCATGTCCATCGGGGATCATTTGTGTTTGGTTCCAAAGCCATTTCTGGCAGTCTTAGTTATTAATTACTTCATCCAATAATTAACCAAAAAATAAAAGAAGTCGTTCAAAAATAGGGAACCGTTTCTATAAATGCTGAGTGGAAAGCTTTGACAAGACTCACTGAAGAAAACTGCTAAAAAAATATTGCTATGGAATTGGGTCCGGATGAGACAATGAAAGAGTTGGGAAAATCATAAAATTCTAGCAAGATTCTGCACTCAGATTGGTTTACAAGGGTCTTGAAGGTCTCTTTCGACTTCAAAGAAACTGATGCTGGGAACTGCAGATGATGCATTCTGGGTGTGGTTTATGTAAGAAAGATGACAAGGGGCTGCCGTCAGCAGACCCGCTCTCAGAGAAAAGCCTTGGCTCTACATCAAAAGAGTGGTGAATGAATGTGCATTTATATATTTTAAGTTAAAATTAAACAGATATGAAGTATGTATGTATCATTTCTTAGCTTTAAGTAAATTTTTATTGAAGTATACCATACGTAGAGAAAAGCGCACAGATCTAAGAGTACGGCAGGATGTATTTTTATTAAGTGAACACCCAGCGTAAAGCAGCAACCAGATCAAGAAATAGAACTTTGCCAGGACCCCAGAACCTTTCCTTATGCCTTATTCCAATCATTACACCACTCCTGCCGCCAGTGTAACCATGGCTCTGACTTCTATCAGCACTGATTACTTTTGCCAATTACATAAATGAAATCAAGCAGAATGTTTTTGTATTTTGTTTTGGGCTTGACTTATTTTGCTTGGCATTATGTTTGTAAGATCCATCCATGTTGCTTGGAGTAGCGATAATTTGCTCAATCTCATTGTTGTATAGTATTCTTTGAGTTGCGTAGTGGTACACAGTAAGCACTCAATAACTGATAGTCAAATAGAGACATAAGTGACCTCTAGCAAAATGAGACAACGCCTGGAAAGCTGGCCACCATCTGACTTCAAATGGTGGTTTGGAAGTGTTGAATACCCAATTTATCTATTCATTCTACTGTTGAAGGATATATATGTTGTTTTCAGTGTGTGGCTATTATGAATAGTGTTTCTATAGACATTTTTATACAGGTCTTCTGATGAACATAGGCATACAATTTTGGGGGGTATCTAAGAGGAAAATTGCTGAGTTCTAAGTTGTACATATATTCAAGTTTAGTAGATACTGCCAAAGAATTTTCCAAAGTGGTTGAGTCAATTTATGCTTCCACTTGAGGGGTATGAAAGGTCTAGTGGCATCAACATCCTCGCCAACATTTGGTATTGGCTATGTTGTTCCTCCTTTCAGCTGTTCTTGTGGGGGTAAAGTGTATCTAATATGTTTTGTTTTTAATAAACCTTTTATTATGGAATACTTTTTGATTCACAGAAAAGTTGCAAACACAGTAAAGAGAGAGTTCCTGTCTAGCCCTCACTCAGCTTTCCCCATTTGTTAACACCTTACATTATCGCAGTATACTCGTCAAAGCTAAGAAACCGACATTGGTACATTACTATTAAGTAAACTCCATGCTTCATTTATATTTCACTAGTTTTTCCATCATTGCCTTCTTGCTGTCGCAGGAGCCATTCCAGGGTACCACCCTGCATTTAGTTGTTGTGTTTCCCCAGTCTCTTCTGGTTTGTGATACTTTCCCAGTCTTTCCTTTGTTTTTTGTGACATGATGGTCTTGAGAGATATTGACAAGTCACCCTGTAGCATGTCCCCCCAATATGGATCTGTTTGATGTTTTCCTTATGACTAGAATGGAGTTAAGGGTTTTGGAAAGAATATCACAGAGGTGATGTGCTCTTCTCATTGTGCCATCATTATGGAGTACATGACATCCACGTGGCACCACAGATGTGTCATCCTTCATCACTTGGTTAAGGTAATGTTTACCAAGTTTCTCCACTGTAAAGTCACTATTTCTTCTTTTCCCTATTCTATGGTTTGAAAGAGAATCACTAAGTCTAGCCCACCCTTAAGTAGGGGAGAGGGTGAGAGAGGGAGATTTAAGATCAACCTTCTGGAAGGTGGAATATTGACATAAGTTATTTGGATTTCTTCTGCAAGGAACGTTTGTTTTATCCCATTCATCCATTCATATCAGTAGGAACTCATGCTTATTAATTATATACTTTGGGTTATAATCCAATACTACATTATTTGTTGCTCAATTTTTTTCCAGCTTTGGCCATTGGGAGCTATTCCAGGGTGAAAGAGCTCCTGTGTCCCTTTAATGTGCCACCCTGACTATCCTCTTGCTTTTAAAGTTCTGTTTTACTTTCTGTTACTATAAGATACTCGAAGCTCATATTGTATTTTCCCTGCCCCAACCTTAGTTAGAGTTACCCATTTCTCTAAGAAGCCGTGATTTTTTTTTTTTTTTTTTTTTTTTGGAGAATAGTATTTAGAAACTCAGTACTTGTGTCTCATTGTGGCTTTAATTTGCATTTGCCATGAAGAGGATCACCTTTCCAAATGTCTACTGAACATTTAGATAGTCCTTTTAATGAAGTGCCCATTTAATTCATTTTTTCTGTTGGAATGTCTACATTTTTTTTCTTGTAGATTTGTAGACATTATTTCTTTTTTTGGTATATTCTGGGTTTGACTCTTTCATTGGATATGTGTATCACAGATATTAAATCTTCCTCTACTCTGTGGCTTGGCTTTTCATTCTGTTAGTGGTATCTTTGAAAAACAGACAATCTTCATATTATCATGGTATAATTAGTCATTTCTTCCCCTATGATTCTATTTATGAACATTAGAATGTTCTCTTATGTTCTCTTCTAAAAAATTTATTGTTTTACCTTTCATTTTTAGATCTCCAATTCACCTGGAATTGATTTGTGTGTGTAGTATGAGGTAGGGTCAAGATGTATTGTTTTTTCCCATAGGGATATCCAATTGACCGGGCCCCCTTTATTTGAAAAGACTGTTCTTTCCTCACACCATGCATTTTCATCTTTGTTTCTGGACTCCGTTCAGTTCTATAGGTCTATTTGTCTCTCCTCTCTATTTTAATTTTAACTACTGAAGCTTTATAAGTCTTGATATCTGGTAGTATAAGTCCTCCATTTTTTTTATTTTTTAAGATAATCTTGGCTATTCTTGGGCCTCCTTGTTTTCAAATAAATATTGAAACAGCAGGTCAATTTTCCCATACATATGCCCCACCGGCAGTCTATCTACTGGAAATTTCCTTGGGATTTCATCATATCTACAGATCAATTTGGGGAGAATTGACAGCTTTAAATTATCAAGTCGTCTTCTTCATGAAAATACAGCAAATTCCTCTTTTTATTTAGGTCTT
>NW_012146967.1:737109-741388 GCF_000956105.1 Propithecus coquereli
GTAGCTTCCTATCTTAATTTAATTATTTTCTACAGACAAATAATTATGTACTGGCTGCTTCAGCAACTCTCTGATACCTTCAAATAGTTTTACTTCTGTGTTTTAGTTGGCTTTTCCGTTTTTTTTTCCTCTTTGGCATTAGCATTGGTCTGCTGTGAGTTACCCAATATAGGTATAAGTGAATATCTGAATATATGTATTTTTTATTATTATTAACTTCTCACTTGAACCATATTTTTGAATTAACCAATTGACTAAGGGTCTTGGGTGATAAGAGGTAAGAGATCTGGTACTATGATGATACTGTTAATAGTAAATAGCAGCTTAACATCCATTGATAAGTCATTAGGTGCCAGACTTTGTTAATTATTTACAGGTACTCTCTCATTTTATGCTCCTAAGAGCCCTGGAGGTAGGTACTATTATCCTCATTTTTTAGATGAGAAATGGAACTCAGAGTAACCTGCTCATACCTGTCAAGGCCAATGAATGATCATAACAAAATATGAGACAAGGCTGCCTGATACCAGAGGCCACACACTTACATATTGTTCAAAAGATATTTGGAACGCATTTATCCTTATAGCCGATGTCATTGGGTTGGAGGGATGAGGAGAGCTAATTGGGAGCAGGGAGCTGGGAAGCTCTTTGGAGGTTTAGAACAGGATGCAAGAGAGCCAGACCAGACGAGTAAAGGGGTGGACTCCTGCCATGTGGGAGACTGACTTCTCACTTAAGGACGAGGGAGAGGCTGGTTCCAAAATACGATATTTTCCCCAGTCTGAAATTTAGTATTTCTTATTTTTACATTTTAAAAAGAGGATGCATCTTACAATATTTGTCAAAAGCAACTCATCAGCTGCCCAGTACTGGAGCCAACTGCAGCAGAATTATCATTGCCAGCACATCTACAACCTTCCTCTATGCGCTGATTGTCATTTCACTTGATTTATTTGATTTGGTAGCACCTTACAGGATTAATGATAACTTCATGCTGCCCCCTATATAAAGCTTCTTCAAAAAAGTTACACTAAGATTAAGCACTGAGACAAAAACTTGCCGAATTCCTAGGTTTTCCATCACAAAGGAAGTGCCATTAATGCAGTTGAAATTACCAAATATTTTGGAATATAGCATAGACTTTTCAAAGCCAAAAGTGGTTGGTGTTGCAGACTCATGTGTCCTGAAGGACATCAAGCACCCAGTGTCAACTGTCAAAAGCTTCCGGCTGACTTTCAAGAGAAGCTAATTAACTTCCAGGAATGTGTAATTCCATTAAGGAAAAAAACAGAACAATAAATTTAACCAAATCAGAAATGCAAACAAACTCCAGTGTTCTTTGATATACCTGGAAATTGCTCCATTAGTTAAAACGTTCTACAAAGGTCAAGATCAATGATTTGATCATAAGAACAATGAAAGCCTATATGTTAAAATGCAGATCTAGCATCGTACTGCCTGGATTTAAACCTTTGTTCTGCCTCTCAATAGCTTAGGAATCTTGGGCACCTCTCTCTGTCTCAATGTACTCAAGTATACATGGAAATAATATTAGCACTTACCTAATAATGTTGTCATGAGGATTAAATGAGTCAGTCCAGGTAAACACTAAGAAGAATGCTTGGCAAAGGATAAGTGCTCAGAAAAGGCTAGCTATTAGGACAAGCAGCACATCACTCTTAGTATTACGCCTAGTGTTTTGCCTGGCTATCCATGGCCAAAAGTGATTACGATAATATTTAGTTTCTGAATTTAAAGAGGCCTTAGGGGTTAATTTTGAATGTGATATGGATAAAGCAAGGGGTATTTAAGTATATGAATAAATATGTGCTATTGTCAACCACTAAAGGTTTTATTTGTTGTTACTGTTTTTTGTCTATGTTTAATGTAGTATTTCTTTTGTGTTTTTTCACCAAAGCTGGTGTTCAAGTACATTTTTTAGTAACAGAAACCTGTAAGCCCTTCTCCACCACCAGTCCTATGGTCCATGCCTAGGCTATTGCAGTTAACTCTCTAAAAAGTGCCTCCCCTACCCCTCAGAGGGGTTCTGTCTTTCACAGCGCAAATGGCCCCTAAGAAGGCCACGTGAGTCAGTCCGGAATATATGGCTATGAACATAGGTCTCTGTGTCTTCTGGGTGGGAGGCGCTGGGCAGTGCGAGTTGAAGATAGAATGGCTGTTGCTGAACATAACTTAGCCGCAGGGACGAGGCTCTGGTTCGAGTGCCAGGGGACTGATGCCTGTGTTGGGAGGGGAAACTGGGAGAAGCAGCAACCCCAAGGGGAGAATCCAAGCTGGATATGGATTGGGGATTGGGGACAGGGGCAAAACCAGTAACCAAGATGCAGGAACTCAGGCTCCAACATGGAGTCCAGTAGGTCCTTTGGGCTGTGGCCTCACCAGTCTTAAAGTGTCAAAAGTGTCACCTGACTGAAGGAATATGGGTTGGGATCAAGAAAGAGGGCACAAAAGGGGGTGGTCTGGGTGGCACTGAAGACTTGCTGGTTTCAGATTGTGCAACTGCATGTGTGTATGCATGAGTGTGAGTGTGCATGTGTACACATGTGAGTGAGCATGCACATGCGTGTGAGTGCACATATGTATGTGCCTGCTTGAGTGTGCGTGCATATGTGTATATGTGCACATGTGTATATGTGTACGTGTATATTCAGAGACGGTGGCAAGACACTGGACCACCTGGAGACATCCCAGCTGATCCACCTTCTCAGCTGGGCAGGGAAGCTTGGGGCCGGGCCATCCCCGAGCCTCTCCCCTCTGTGCACTGGAGCTCCCCTGTGCTGCCTCGCCGCCGCCAAGCCGGTGCTGGAGCCCAGCGGAGCGGCATGTGCTGGGGGCTGACGTCCTGGCTGCACGCTCCTGCGTGTCACTCCCGGCTGGAGCAACCGCACATTCTTAGACGCTCTATGTCATGGAAAGAGAGGTGAAGGGCTCCATCTGCTCTGCTCTCCCTGAATATTACCACTGTGGTAACAAAAGCGGGCGGTGGGGGGTGCACAGCGGCTAGAGACTCTCTTCACTTGGAGGGTGGGGAGATTCTTTCAGATCCTGCAGTCCATGGTGATACTAAGTTGGAGGAATTTTTCAAATCATCGTCATAGAAGCATCTGTTAACCCCCTTCTGCACATGGTACACGTGGAGACTTGGTCTGAGAAGAGGGATTTGGCTGGTTATGTTTTTATGGAATTTTGCACCAAGAGACAGAGAACGCGCTTTCTCGTCCATAGCTGTTTGCTTTCATTGATGAACATGTTCCATTATCGACCCCCTACTACGTGCTGGGCGATAGAAAGCAAGCAGTGGACAAGTGGGGAAGGTCCCTGCCCTCAGGAGCTGAGGCCTGGGAGGGGTGGGCACCTGCCCGGAGCCAGGTCCTGTAGAAGGTGCTGTGACAGGCTCCCAGGTGGCTGTAACTGACTCATTGCTTCCACCGTCCCAATTAGTGTGCCCTTTACAGAGTGACTTTGCAGCTCCTTCCGTTAAGAGGGGGAGCCTATCTGCTCATCCTTGCATCTGGGCTCACCTTGCCACTTGCTTTGGCCATGAGAAGGTGAGGAGGGGGGCTGTGCCAACCGTGAGCCCTGGCCTCAGGAGACTGGGGGCATATCTTCCCTTTCTTAGAACCCTGCCTCTGCCTGGTGAATGAGCATGGCCTACCCTGCTAGAGGACATGAGCCCACGTGGAAAGGAGTTCATTTGTCCAAGTTGAGATCATTCTAGAATCGACTCCCAAACACAGGAGAGTCCGGCTTGGATGGGCAGAGATGTCTTCTCTACCTGCAGCTGACCACAGACACATGACTGTGCCAGCCAAGAGCAGCAGGGCTACCAGCTCCCCATGACACGTGAGCAGTAATTAGCCTTGGTTTCTCACTGAGGGAGGCTCTCCACATTTACTAGTGGCTGGTGCAAGGCTCTGACTTTCTGGAGAGCCAAGAATCCCCCAGTCCCTGTCAGAACACCCTGTCAAAGCACCTCCCCTCTTCTTCCTTCCAACCCCAGCTTTAAACCATCGCTTGTTCAAGGCAGCAAAAACCATTGCAATGATGTTTATAGCATTTCACACATCGTTTTACTGGAGGAGAATGACACAGCAAAATCTACACCCTGGATGTTTATCCTCCTAACACCACTTATCAGGTGTGGGTTGTGGAAGAAGCTTGTCTGCTGGACTCCTCTGCAGCTGGGGGGAAGGGTGGGAGCACGGAGAGGAGCTTAAAGAAGAGAGGGAAGCAGGAACCCCTCTGTTTTTGCAAAGGG
>NW_012146967.1:741943-747754 GCF_000956105.1 Propithecus coquereli
GCCAGCATGATGTTTGATATACATATACATAGTGAAATGATTACTGCAGTCAAGCCAACCAACATACCCATCTCTTTACATAGTTACATTTTTTTGTGTGTGGTGAAAACATCTGAAGTCTACTCTTTAGCAAATTTCCAGTATAAACACAGTATTATTAATTATAGATTTTATGCTGTACATTAGATCTCTAGACTTATTCATCCTACAGAGCTGTGACTTTGTACCCTTTGACCAACATTTCCTCCCCGACCCCAGCCCCTGCCCCAGCCCTTGAGAACCACCGTTCCACTCTCTGCTTCTATGAGTTAGACTTTTTTAGGTAACATTATGCAGTGTTTTTCTTTCTGTGTCTGTTTTATTTCACTTAGCATAATGTCCTCCAGGTTCATCCATGTTGTCACAAATGTCAAGGTCTTCTTTTTTTAGGCTGAATAATATTCCATCATATGTATATACTACATTTCTTTATCCATTCATTGATAGGCAGACACTTAGGTTGTTTCAATATCGTGGCTGTTGTGAATAATGCTGCAATAAACATAGGAGTGCAGATACCTCTTCAAGACCCCGCTTTCAATTCCTCTGGATACATACCCAGAAGTGGGATTGTAGAATCATATAGTAGTTCTATTTTTAATTTTTTTGAGGAATCTCCATATTATGCCCCATAATGGCTGCACCAATTTGCATTCCTATCAACAGTGTATAAGGATTCCCTTTTCTTCACACCCTCACCAACACTTGTTATCTTGTATTTTTGATAATAGCCATCCTAATAGGTGTGAGGTGATGTCTCATTGTGGTTTTGATTTGCATTTCTCTGATGATTAGTGCTGTTGAGTACCTTTTCAAATACCTTTTAGCCATTTGTATATCTTCTTTGGGAAAATGTGTATTGAGGTCCTTTGCTCATTTTGTAATTGTTTTTTTTTTTCTATTGAGTTGTGTGAGTTCTTTATATATTTGGGATATTAACCTATTATCAGATATACGGTTTGCAAAAATTCTGCCCCAGTCCATAGAGTGCTTTTTCCTTTTGTTGATTATTTCCTTTGCTGTGCAGAAGCCTTTTAGTTTGATGTAATTCAGCTTTCTTGAGCACTCACTATTATACTGGGCAGGTGCTAAGCCCATGAACAAGATGAACATCATTTATGTCCTCATGAAGCTTACGTTCTAGACAGGTGGATCTCATTGTGTAAAGACAAACATGGTGAGAACTTGCACGGAGACATCCGGGAGGCACCTGGACTGGGAGAGTGCCAGGGCACGTGGGATGTGGGGGTGGAGGCTGGGCAGCAGTGGTGGTCATCAGCAGCTGCTCAGTATCTTGCCCCTATTTTCTAATTCCAGCACCCTGATTTCCTTTAGGGGAGTCACCTCTTCTCTCTCTTGTGCAGTCATGGTGGGTAAAATCAAAGTGCTGTCCTCTTAGCCAGTCAGATCCTCCCTCTCTTGGGACTTTGAATTTGGAACCCAATGATGCAAAAAATATAAACCAACAGTTGGGATGCAGCAGAATCCTGGTGAGGATGTGAGTCACTTCTACTATTTATACTCCTAGAACGGTCCAGGTCTCTGTCCTTTTCTAAGAATAAATCACCAGTATTTCCTCTGATTCTGTGAGTTATCTGATAAGCTTTAAATATATTCCTTTCCTGGGTAAACTAACTAGAGTCAACTTCTGTCATTTGCCACCAAAGAAATATCACTGGTTCAGTTGCCGTCATGGGCCCTGATCAGCTGTGTCACATGCTCCCTTATGTCAGTGTCAGTGGCTCTGATGCTGCTGGCTCAGGGAAGGGCCTTCAGACATTCTCAGTATTTCTCTCCCTGGGTGTTTTGAAAACCCCATATACTCCTCATAGACTCGTTTTTTTTTCTGAATTGTGCGTTAGTGCAGGGATTAGCAAACTTGTCCTATAAAGGATCAGAAGCTTTAAATAACATCCATTTGTTATCTCATGGTTTCAGTTGACCAGGGTCTGGGCATGGCTTATCTGGGTCCCTTGGTCTGGGTCTCACAAGATTGCTATCAGGTGGCTGGCCGGGCTGCATTCTCATCTGGAGGCTCAACTTGGGAAGAAGCCGTATCCAACTTTGCATGGTTGTTGGCAGAATTACGCTCCTGTGGTTGTAGGATTGAGGTCTTCAGTTCTAGAGGCCACAGTTCCCTGCCATGTGGCCCTCTCCATTGGGAGCTCACATCATAGTCCCTCACTTCTTCAAGTCCATAAGGAGAGTCTCTTTCTTCAGTCTCCTAAGACAGAGTCTCACACAAAGTAACATAACCAAGGGTGTGGCATTCAATCATTTTTGCCATCGACTGTTGGTTAGAAGCAAGTCACAGGTTCCACTCATACTCAGTGGTGTGACTCATTGGGGGTCACTTTAGGATGTGTCTGCTATACAAGGTGTGTTGCGACTGATTCAATTTTGCCTTTGTATTGTGAAAGCAGCTATAGACAATATGTAAACAAATGAGCATAGCTATGTTCCAATAAAATTTTATTTACAAAAACAGGCTGCAGGCCAGTTTTGGCTCATGGACTGTAGTTTGTCAACCCCCCAATTTTAGAGTAATACTGTTGCCCTGCACCCAGAGATTTTTTTAATAAGGATGGTATTAATGACCTCACTTAACATCCTCTTTATGGAAAATCTTGGAATTACTTTTTTCTTCTGGTAACTGTGCTTTTCTTGAACAACTGGTTGGTTTTAATCTCATGATTAAACCATGAAAATTATAATTTATGAAAAAAAAATGGAAGTAAAATATACTTCAATATATACTGACAAAAAAATGTACTGAGCACTGATGTTTGAATTTGATTGGATTTCCTTCTTCACTTTGGCTGCTAGGATGCTCAGAGCCACCAAAGTAGAGCCATCCATATCAAGTGTAAAGGACTCCATGGTATACATTTTTGGTATTTGCTTTGTTCCTGGCTCCATTTAATGTTCCAACCTCGATTTCTCTTCTTTCTCTCCAATATAATTCATGTGATCTTATTGCATTGCGTGTGTCTAAATCTTAAATCCTTTCTGAATAAGGTGAAGAAAATGTTTTATAGAAGAATATTGTCCTTTAGTATGTGTGGTGCATGGGAATGTGAATAACCTCTATATTCAAATTAGAACAAATAGTAATTCAGTGGAAGGACTTTCAAGTTCTTTTATGATTTTAAATCTGAGGTGAGAGTTGCAAAATTCATCCACAGTGAATACCATTGATTCCAAGCCTTGGTTTGGAGGATTAATCCCAGCTCATGGACATTGCAGGCTGCATTGAGCTGCACCTGGATGAGGCTGGGCTGGGGCAGGGATCATGGTTCAGTGTTTCTGGACCCATGAGATCACAAGCTACATCTCACAAGAGTACCATTGTGCCTGGCGCCTCAGTGGTGATTTCACTGCTGGGCTATCTCCCGCCAAGGTTTCTTGCAGCCTGGGGAAGGCAGCTGTAGAATGGTTCTCCAGTGAAATCATCCAGCCCAAACCGCAGCTGTCAGCCTCACCCTGCACACCCAGGCCCCATCCTAATCTCCCAGGGGGGAGGTGCTCAGGGGCAAGTACACTGCCTTAGTCAGCAGAGGCCTGAGGTAGCTTAGCTCAGGTGGCCTCCCTAGAGAAACCTGGCCCTTCCTATGGAACTGGGTCATGAGGCCAGCTTTCTGAGGTCGAGGGGCTTCTCGAAGGGCTGCTCTTCTCTTCTAAGCCATGGATGCCCTGGACTGTTGGGATTTTCCTTGGGGGCAATGTGAATTATAGATGTGTTCATGACTGAAATGACTCCTAAGTATCTAGCATAGTGCTTGGCATATAGTATGAATGAACCAAAAATGAGCTCATTTAGCAAATAGCAGTTTCTTGCATCTAGCAAACTGATTTGCCTAGAGAGGCAGGATAGCTTGATGGTTAAGAGTCAGACTGCCTGGTTCAAATCTTGCCAATTATACTAACTAGCTATGTGACCCTGGGCACATTACCTGACTTCTCAGTGTTTCCTAGTGTAATAAAATGATGATTAAAACAGATGTTGAATCTTGGTTATGTCCTCACTTTCTTTCTTGGTTTGTTCTCCCTTTGGAGACTCTAGCTGCCATGTCATGAAGACTTGTGTGGTGAAAAACTGAGGCCCCCAGCCAATAGCCATGTGAGGGTGCCATCTTGGAAGTGCATCCCCTAGCCCTGTCCAGCCTTCAGATGACTGTAGCCTTGGTGACACCTTATCTCAACCTCATGGGAGACCCTGAGCTAGAATCACATACTTAGGGCACTCCTGGTTTCCTGATTCTCAGAAACTGTATGAGATAATAAATGTTTGTTGTTTTAAGCCACCAAGTTTTAGAGTAATTTGTTATGTAGCAATAGATAATTAATACAGATTTTTTAATGTGCAAGACAAACATGACTTCTGCCATCGTGGAGGCTAAATCCTAGTGGAGCATGGACGTGAATCAGCTGACAACTCCAGTACAGGGTGAAAAGTGCTGTGGGGAGAGTACATTTGCTGTGGGAATACATGGGAGGGTACCATGTATGGTTCGAGAGTAGCAGTGGTCAGGGGAGGCTTTCTGCAGTCAGCAGTATCTAAGTTGCATCTTGAAGGATGAGCAGAGCTGGTCAAGCAGGTAAAAGGAATGGGGAAGAGCATTTTGGGAGAAGGAACAGCATGTGCAAAGGCCTGGGGGTGAGATATGGCAAGCAGGGGTGGGGATGGGGAAGGAGCCAAATGATATTGGGCTTTGGTCTCCATGAGAAAGGAATTTGGACTTTGAAGTGTTTTAGGCGAATAAGAAATGTCACCCTGACTGTGGCATGGAGAACAGATTTGAGCAGGACTACAAAGAATGAGAACCTAACCATTTTTCCATGTATTTGTTCTATGATTACAGTATATTGCATTACCTGATATATGTAAACTTATTTTTTTAAATAGAGGTCACTTGGAATATATGAATATATTTGCTTTATTTAAAATAATTTTAAGTGAGGATTTCTCATGTTATTATAAATGAAGTCTAGCATGGTGGAATAGTGCAATTGAATATACCCCAGTTGATTTAACAAATCTCCTGTTGGGGGGTATTTAGATTATTTTGAATTTTTTGCTGTTATAAATAATTCCAGGGTTCATGTGAGAAGGGTCTCCCAGAATCTTGCACAGTGAGTTTTATTTTCTGGCGTATTTTAGTGGGGACTTGAGGGGTGTGTAAGGGCAGGAGTACGTAGAAGGGGTGGCAGATGGAGCCCCTAGATACCCAGTATATTAGTGACATCATTTCTGGTATTCTCAGAGACATTCCTGATTTGGAACATTCCGCCTCGCTGGGGCCATATATCCTGAGGTTTTGTTTGGAAAATATTCTCACTCCTCCATGCCATGAACATCACACTTCAGCAGCACTGACTTGCTTCTCACAGCCCACAGCTGCTATGCTGTTCTCACTTCCCACCTTCGATCACACTCACCCCTGTGCCTGGAATGCACACCCTCCTCTGTCTATTTCCTTTGAATCATTCTTTAAGACTCTTCTGAGACTTCTCCTTCAAGCAAGTTTTCCTAATCCTACGCCACCCAGACTGGGTTGAGGTCCTTTCCTCTGTGCATCCCTAGTGTCCTGTGCTTACTTCTATGTCCTACCTTAGCACGATATATCACATCAGTCATTTCATGGCTCTCCCCCACTCAGCCATGAGCTCCTCAAAGGTAAGTGATCATGAGTTATAAAACCAAACAAAACACAGTAACTCTATTACTTTATATAATGACTGGAATAGTTTGGGTGTTGAGCAAAATTGTAC
>NW_012146967.1:748144-862962 GCF_000956105.1 Propithecus coquereli
TCTCTTAGTGATTCTAATCAGTAGGTCTGAGGTAGAGTCTGAGATCCGCATATTTAGCAAACACTCCAAGAAGTTCTCATCCAAGGGGTCTGCGCACCACCCTTGGATACTTTCTGAAGTGAGAGGCTTTCAGGAGAAAGCAAGTTGTCTGACTTTAAGAATTCAGAGGTGGAGCTGTCCCTCCTGAAGTCAAGGTCAGGGGTGGCCACAGGAAGCCATGATTGGAGCAGGAGTGTGTTGAGGAAGGTGGAGATGAAGGTCAGGGATGGAGTGGACCATTCCTGTGTACGTGACGGTACCCAGAATGGTGGCCACACTTGGGGGAGGAAGGACTCGGCGCCATGTGTCAAAGTCTTCCACGAATGAAGTGGAGTAACCAGAGGCGTGTTAGATGATCTCCATGATAGGGTGGAAATTTTACAAACAAGAACCACAGTTCTTGTGTGAGACTGCCTGTCTGTACTGTGGTGAGGGGCTGGTATGTGTCTGAGAAGAGAGCAGGATCTGTTGGAAGCTTTTTCTTCATATTCCTAAGGCTCCAGACCTGCCAGGGCTGGGGTGGGGCACGTGACTGCAAAGTGGTACAAAAGGCTGCAAGAGAGTAATCGCAACCACAGATAACAAAGGCCCTCTCGAAAGGCCACTGGGGGTTGAGATTAGAGAAGAGGTTCTAGAAGCATCAATGGATCCCACCACATAAACAGTGCCAAAAGAAACCATCCTTGGTCAATAATCTAAGCATCTCAGGTCTGGCGTCACTGGAGATTCGAGGTACTACTTAACCACACTTCTTCCTTCCAGTGGATTCTCATCAATCTGAGAAATAGGAGTGATAAATAAGGATTCAGATACTGCTTTTGTTTTATTACCCATAGTCTGACTGGATTATGTGGCTTAGAACTGAGGCTGAAATTGGATAATAGGTAATTAATACAGATTTTTTTAATGTACAAGATAAACATGACTTCTGCAATCATGGAGGTTAAATCCTAGTGGAGCATGGACATGAATCAGCTAACAACTGATTTTGCTCCCCCAAATCTAGTGCTTACATGTGGGGTGAATTTAGGTCTGCAGAGCTGACCTTGCCCCACAGCTGTATCCTGGAGGACACTGCCCGGCCCCAACCACATCCACTGCAGGACAGTGGCAGATGCAGAGACCCAGACCTGTTCAGTGTAGCCCAATGGATAAAGGGTTCTGCCTGGATCACTGAGGAATCATGCTGTCCCTACTGCCCTGAAGAGGCACAAGAGGGGATGAAGAGGACGGCTCTCCGAGGGACTCAGGGTGTTTGAGAAAATTTCCATATCATGAACCAAGTTTTGTGGGGAGAGAAGAACAAAAGCTCCTCCTGTGACTCAGACTGTAGGAGAGATGCCACAGGTTACGGCAGAGAGGAAGCCGGGCCCTCGAGAGCCGGGTCCTTGTCGATTTTCCTGAATTCTATATAGATTCTGGTTATCAGCCCTTTATCGGGTGTGTAGCATGTGCCCCAAGTGCCCATCGATACATGAGTGGGTTAATAAAATGTGGTATATGCATACCATGGAGTTTTACTCAGCCACAAAAAACAATGGTGATCTAGCACCTCTTATATTATCCTGGATAGAGCTGGAGCCCATTCTGCTAAGTGAAGTATCACAAGAATGGAAAAACAAGTACCACATGTACTCACCATTAAATTGGTATTAACTGAGCAACACTTACGTGCACATATGGTAGTAACATTCAGCATGTGTTGGGCAGCGGGAGGGGGGAGAAGGAGATGGGTATATTCACACCGAATGGATGTGGTGCGCACTGTCTGGGGTATGGATGTGCTTGTATCTCTGACTCAGGCAGGGCAAAGGCAATATATGTAACCTAAACATTTGTACCCCCGTAATATTCTGAAATAAAAAAAAATAAGCAGTAAAGAAAGATTATACATTAAAAAAGAAAAAAAGAGCAGGATCCTACAGGGTGGGAACTTGGTAGGATTTATGGGATCTTGTAACTCCTAACGTGGTTATCTACTGCTTGATTTCTTGTAATTTTTTTTTCTTTTCTTCTTCTTTTTTTTTTTTTTTTTTTTACCAGTAAATGCTTTAAAAGGAGAAGGACTCTAGTCCTTGGTTTTGGATTCAGTGAGCATGGTGTTGGTGAGAATGCCTCTCTCAGATCCACAACCCTGGAAGGGTCATTGACTGAGGGCTCAAAGATCCATTGCAGTGTTTGTGACAAACTCATGCCTCCCAGATGGCTCCCAGCCAGTGAGTGAGCCCAGTGACAGGGTAATAAGACATAGGATTTCTCTAATGGTCGACTCTGGCTCGATGGCTCTGATAGCCTTGCCAAAGTCTTCTTAGACAGCTCGGACCTCCAGGACACTTCTACTCATCCTTCCTCCCTCTCCCCTCCACTCGGGGTCAGACCTGCACTGTGGTCCGATGGCTTCCAGCCTCACTCAGTTCTCTTTCCATTTTCTCACAGGCATTAATCCTAATAAAACTCTAACACATTTAATCCTCTCTTAATGACTGTCTCTTGGAGGACCCAGACTAATACAACAAGTAGAGTGGGAGGGGTGCGGTGGCCAAGGACATTTATCTTACTGAGTGAAAACTGTCTCAGGGAGTATGAGCTCTGAAAAAATTCAGAGAAGCTTAACCAAATCACTGGTCATTAAGAGCGAAGATGTTAGACAATGAGAGTTTACGCAGCAACGACAGGACGCGTTCATGATCTCCGGAAGCCCTGGCTTTACAGAGCAGGACCTGCTACTCAGGGAGATTGAGCGCTGGACTATGACCCTACAGCTCCAAGTGAGAAACTCTCAGGTGAAGACACAGGACTCTCTGGGCTCCAACACCCTCCCCTTTCTGCTGCATCAAGCTACCTGCCGGGAGGGCTCACTTCCTAGGACGGAGATGCAACCAGGAGTATACTGGTGTCTAGGAATATCTCCAGAGGTACTTCTCACTTTAGGCCACTCCTGCTTAAAGTAGCCACTGGCACTTAAAACTGGTTTTTCTCAGGCCCCTTAACTCAGGTCAAGATCAGAGTTAATGGGGCCCCTCACGGACAAGATCAAAGTCATGATCAAATGGCAGGTTGGTGCAAGTATTAGGACCTGCTGCCAGTGAAAGATTCTCTTTCTCTCTTTAATCTCATCCAACTAGGCAGATCAGCTTGACTTGGCACATATCCCAGAGCTGTCTGCTTCTCTCTGTTGCCACTGTCCATGCCACTGTCTCCTCTTACCTGCAGGAGCCTCCTAACTGGTCCCCCTCCTTCCATTCAGCCCCTTCCAGCCCATTGTCCACATACAACCAAAGTGACAGCTCTAAAAGTAAAATCAGATCACAATCCTTCTCTCCTTTCAACCCCTGTGTGGCTTCTCACTACACTTGGGGAAAGAGCCACTCTCCCTCCCATAGCTCCAGTGGTCTCTGTGACCAGGCTGCTGCCCTCACCCCTTAGCCCTCTCCAGCTGAATCTCCTCTGCTGCTCCCCTGCAGCTCTGGTTATGACAATGCCTGTGTGTTTCTGGAACAGGTCAAGTTCTTTCCCACCTCTCGGTGTTTGCATGGGCCGTCCTGCCAGCCTGAAATGTTCTTTCCTCTCTTTGCCTGCCTTGCTTCTCCCTCCACCCATGACTGTGCAAGCTAAAGCCAGCTCTCCCCACTCCAAGGTGTTTTCTCACAATCCTGCTTTGTTTTCTTCAGAGCACAAGGAGAAATTACATGATTTCCTCATTCACGTGCTATTTTTTCTGTCTCTTCCCACTAAAACACTAACTCCACGGGAGGAGCCCAGTGTCCATCTCATTTAATTCTGCCCCTTGGCACTGACAACAATGCAGGCACACAGTAGATGCTCAGTAGAGACTTGCTGACTGAATGAAGATCCATCGGCAATGAAAGTAGAGCACATCTAAATGGAAATGTAAGTCAATGGGGAAGAGGTGGTTCAAGCGTTTGTGCTACCTGCAATGCCATATTTTAAATCCATTCACTCCTGGAAAAAACCTACTTCCTCTTGCCATAAAATTGAGCTTGAAGAAAGAATTTATTACAAAGATGTGAAGGGTCGATTTAAGATGGGAGGGGCTTGTTGCATATGTCTCCAGTCAGGTTTATATCAGGGAAATTAGAAGGGAAGGGAAGTAACATTTAGTGGAGACATACCAGAGGCCAGACTGAGATGGAGTCATAAAAATAACAAATGGTACTTATTGTGGGTTTACTCTGATACTGTCCCTGCTATACACATGGCATTCCTTGTGTCAATCAGTCTTCACAATGACCCTCCATACTTGGCACGGTCACAGCCCCCATTGTACCCACTGACACGAGAACTTGCTGGAGGAGCCACTGCAGGTGATGACTGGAGCAGGGATTTGAAGCCTGGTCTGTTTGATTTCAAGGTTGTCCATCCTGCACCTTGCGTATAACCTGCACAGCTGCCATTCATTGTACGTTCACAAGGGCCAGGCCCAGCACCAAGGCTTCAGTATAGGTATATTCATCAGTCAGGATTGGAACCCAGAGCCTCTGCTTCCCACCTGGGGCCACCCGGCCTATTGAATAGCTTTGCCCATGCTTTGCCTTTGGTCTCTGCCTTGTTCTCCTGTGAGAAGATGCCACTGCAATTGTGTGATTGCCTCATCTGCTGCCTGCAAACCAAAGGCCTGGGAAGGATTTTGCCAATTCATGTGAATGCGATGTTGGCTGCTCAGCATTGGAATAATATCTGCCATTTGCAAGGGTGGCTCCGATGGCCATTGCTAGCTCACCGACTTTCTGATGCTTGCAGTAGAGTGCAGGGCTGTGCCGTCGGACCTGGAGTCAGGCAGAACTAGGTTTGAATCTGGCTCTATCACTTATCAGCTGTGTGACAATGCCTCTAGAAGCCTCCCTTTCCATATCTGTGTGTGCAGAAAACAGCAGCTGCCTACCTCATTGCTTGTGATTTACTGTGATCATGCATTCCACATGTGCCTATACTTACCTCTCAGTAGGCGTTAGCTAGTGGTGATATTTTTATTGTCATTATTGTATCGAACTTGAGGACTGTCAGAGAGGACTGAGGAGAGACTGATGGGAGGTATCTGTGGCCTGACCCCACACGGCAGCTTTTCATTAATAAGCACAAGATCCCAACTGCTAACAGTTGCTACATCTATAAAATAGCAGTAATCAATGTCCCTCATGGGTGTGAAATTTGAATAAAAATGCCTTTAAGGATAATGATAGTAATGGTTGTAATGACAGTAATGTAGTAACGGTAGATATCTATTGAACACTTACGTCCAAGCATCGTCTAAGAATTTAACGTACATAAGTCCACGTGGCAATGCCCTGAAGCAGGTTCTGTAATAATCTCCATTTGAAAGATGAGGGACTGCAGGCACGTGCATGTTGGGGATATTGCAGGGAGTAGTTAAATATTTATTAGGTGCTGAGATCTTTCAGGGAAAGAAGCTTTTCATTATCTCCAGGGCCCAGTACAAATAGGTGCTCAATGTATTTTTATGGTTGAATAAGTGATGTAGATCAAAGGTTGGCCAGCTTCTTCTGTGAGGCCAGACAGTAAGGAGGTTAGGTTTTGGGCACCGTGTGGTCTCTGTTGCAGCTTCTCAACTCTGCCATTGCAGTGCAAAAGTGGCCATAGATGATATGAAATAAATGAGCATGGCTGTGTTCTGATAAAACTATTTCTAAAAACATGTGGCAGGAAAGATTTGTCTGCGGCTTGTAGTTTGCGCATCCCTGACATGAGTGATGCTGGTGTTGAAAGCAATACCATTTATCGGATGCATACTGTGTGCCAGGCACCGTTGTGAGTACTTTCATGCGTTGTCTCAGGAGATGCAGATAGGCTCCTGGGGTCTAAATAACTTGTCTGGTCTGTGGGACTACAGAGCTCAGACTAAGGAGACGATGTTCAGGATTTTAAATAGAAGTATAAGTATAAGTTAATTCTAGATCTTTACTACTCAAAGTCTGGTCCATGGACTAGTGACATTTGCATCATCCGGGGTCTTGTTAGACATGTAGACTGTTGGGGCCCTCCTCAGAAATCTTGGATCAGAATCTAAATTTTCACAGGATTTCCAGTGATTAACACGCAGGTTAAAATTTGAGAAGGAGATGAAGGCTCCAGATCATTCACGTTCAAAGACAAACACTGCTCAATATCCAGAAAGGTTTAGCTTTTGTGAATAATACGGGGTTTCATCTCGTGGGAGTAAACCTGCTATCATTGTGTTGCTAGAAGAACAAGAAGTAAGAACAGCAATGAGGAAAGGTAAGTTTACACGCTCAGTAGAAGCTTTATTGTCTAACAACTTTTAGAGCCTGCTTGGAAAATACAGTCTCCATGATTTAGTGCTCCTTCACTTAAAGGCATTAGAAATATGCAAAGTGAGCCAGTCAATTTCACCAAATGGGGTTAGAAGTTGGTTTTCTATAAAGAGATGAACACCCAGGTTGAAATTTCTCAGAAGCTCCGAATTGGAGTCAAGCGTATTGATGATCCAGTTGGCTTCTTTCTTGAGATTGGGACAGACCTGGGAGCCCCTGCATGGCTCTCCTTGCTGTGGTTTAATCTGATTGACAATCAGATCAGCACACAAGGGGGAGCGAGGAATCATTCCACTAACAAGCTCCCTGCCCTCCCGTCTCTGGAAGAATGTTGGCTGACAGGGACACAATTAAAAGGGGATTGATTTATTGAGCTGGAATGCTCCGGCCCCCCTAATCTCAGCATCTCTCTGCTTCATGCAATCACCATTTCCAAACAAGAGTCAGCCTACACGAATGAAACTGTCCGGGGAGCCAAAGCTGCTCTTAGTTTACCAAAGGTAGCTCAGCCCTAGAAGCCCGTAAAGAAAAACCACATGAAAGAAGTCCTTTCCTGCACGAGCGCCTGGATAAGGATCTGGAATTCAGCAGGGAAGGATGATCTAAACAAAAAGTAAGCAGTGGTAATGAAAACTGCTAACCTTGTCTCCGAGGGGAACATGGGTTAAGAAGAGTAAGTGGGCAAGGAGCCCTGTTTTTGTCTTTTCTATAATGAAACTGTAAATTTCTGTTAGAAATCACAGGATCATCAAGTCTCTGGAATGTTGATGGGGATGCCGGTGGGATTCAAGGGAAGAACAAAGTCCGTGGATTAGAATTCAATTCTCCCTTTGAACTGTGTCGTTGAACAGCTGCGGTCAAAGCTCAGCTGTGTGTATGCATATAATTATTTATAATTGTTGGGATTTGAGGGGGGCCCCGATAAATAGCAACTCTCTTTTTCACCAGAGTTCTGAACTATTTGAAAAGTGAAACAAAAGACTCAGCTGCTGGAGACTGAAATACAGCATCATTTTTGTTACTGATATAGTGGATGCTGGAAAACGTAGCTTCTATCCGTGGACTGGTACGTTTCTTGATACTGAACTCTCGACCTAAAAAGAGTCACCTGCTCTGGTCACAGCAGCTCTGGACAGGCCTGTGAGACGTGGTGTCTGGAAGGGCAGCAGGACTCCCACAAATAAGAAAGAGAAAAGAAAGGGGCTGGGATACGCATGCCCAGTTTCTCCCTGCAAACTTACCATCATGAAAAAAGAAATCACGTTCTCATTTGGAGGGAATAAATGAGGGAGCAGAGAGAAACAGGGAGGAAAGTAGGATCTCGCCCACATAGAAGGAATCATTATGAGTGAGGAAGAAGCACGCTTCACCTTCACACGAACTCTTTTGAAATTAATAATAATAATAACAGAAACGATAATGTTCATAATAATGACAAAAGCCAACAATTTACTAAGTATTTGCTCTAATCAGGTTCTGGGCAGAATACCCCGTTTTATTTCATCTTCACAACAACACACAGGTAGTTTGATTATTTCTCTGCCACAGATGGGAAAGTTGAGACTGAAACATTGTGTAACTTGTCCCAGGACACACAGCTAGCAAGTGGCAGAGCTACAGAACAGATACAGCTTCACCCGACTTCAGAGCCTGAATTATGCAGCACACTCTGCTCTATTTGTTGAATGAATGAATGAAGCAAATGAATGGATGAATGCATGAGGTGAGTTTGAGGATAATGGGTCTAGAGGTCTGGCCCGCATGGGGGAATCTGTGTGCAGTGTTGCTAGGGTTGTCTGTCAGCCCATCTTTTCCCCAGCTCAGGGGCTGCCCTGAGGGCTTTTCCCAGGCCAGGCCAAGAAGTACCCCAGCTGGTGGACCCTGGAGCTGGTCTTGCTGTCCCAGGATCCCGGAGTCAGAGTGTTCAGGAGGCAAGAGCCGGCGTCTTGCTCTGTCCACCTGGCACAAACATCTTTTTCACTTGGTCTCTGACTTGCATTCTAGATTGCCCGGTAGTCTGGGGGGTCTGGATGCCTTCTAGGTGACCAGGGACCTAAACACAACCGGCCAGAGGAGCACTTCGACAGCCCCTCCCCAAGGGGTGGGAAAAACCCATCTCCACTGGAGCTAGAAATCCCACCGGTGGATCAGGGAAGGGCACAGCGCACTGATGCTGCGGCTCAGCTCCCCACTCCTGGCGGGAATGTTGCCGTCTGCTGTGCCTCTGGCCACCACATTCCCAGGCGTCCATCTCACCACTGGGCAATAAACGCAAAACAGAGACCCCGAGACCTCATTTTCCCCGACTTGTCCTCAACGTCGTGTGGGTTATTTAATCCTTGGAGCAGTGTCGTCATTATCTTTGTCAGAGCCCCTGCCTCCCAGCGAGGACCCCTGCCCTTCTCCGGGCATCCGCTTCACACACACCCGTGGTGCCACCTCGGCCTCGCCGCTCCTTCCCTGTGCTGCCGCCTTGTGCCGACATCCATTATGTCGATCTCTCTCTGTGGAAACTCCTGTCACTTGTAATTTTCCCCAGTTTCCTTCCTCTACCTCTGCCCTCTTCCCCTGGTGCCCCCTCATCTTCTCAGCTTTCTTTTCGAAGATGACATATTTATTTTTCTCCTTATTTGGTCCGATGTGACCCGACAGGGTGGCCGAAGCAGCAGATTGGGGACAGAAACATGTACCAGTTCTCCACAGGCTTTTTCGAATAGGCATTCACAATTTATGGAATTTAGCGGAAAGGTTTAGAATATTCCACTTAAACATCAACCTCCCCAAATGAAAATTTTTGGTACCCTTTCTTTTCATTGTCATCCAGGTCTCCAATTGCCCCCACGCATAGAGACTATTCTGGAAGGGGCTTCCAGAGAGATGCCTGTCAGTGCACACCGCTTGTACTTGAGCTGATGAACATCGGTTTCGTGGACAGTGGAGAACATGTTGTCTTTTTGTCTTCTTTGGGATTTTCTCTTGAGAAAAGATGTCAAAGTGAGGCAATTCCAATGGCGCCTGGGTGGGGACGAGACTAAGACGGTGTCAGGCCAAGATCCATGTGCATTTGAATCTATCCAGGAGAGGCCTCTGTGGACACACACGTCCATGGAACAAAACAAGGCGAAGCGACCTTGAATTAGTAGCTGAAACACAACTTCAAACCTTACTGTAGAGCTCAATGAACCCAGGGTCTACCTCATGGAGATTTCCTTTTCTTAAGCTCAGTGAGTGGCCCTGCAGACTCTGGAGCAGAAGCTGTTGGTACGCCCAGATCCCGTTACCGGGCTGGTGCTCCCACACTCCAGCTGCTCCAGGTGTTGCAGGAGTCATGCACCGGGGAGAATAGGTTTCCTCCCACCTGTCCCTGCAGCCTGAATCCAATGATTAACCAACAGGGGATACAGAAGGACATCCCTTGTTTCAAAGTGGAATCAACTCTGTGGCACAGTCCACACCCCAGAGCTCCCTGTGGGATCAGGCTCAAGCTAGATCCCAGCTGAGACCACATCGTGGCTTTGTTCCTCCCTTTCTTGGCCTGCTTTCCTCACTTCCTCAGCAAGTCACGCTACCCAAATCCTTGTCTCAGGCTCTGCCTCCAGGGACCAGATCTAAGGTAGACCCCAACGCCAAATCAGCTGGAGGATCTGCCCCATCAATGTCCAAGCCTGGATTGCAGGTCTTACCATTTGGGGTAAGGAAAGATCCCGTGCACTGAGAGAGACAGGAGAGACAACAGTGGCAGATGCTCGCCCAGTGCTGGGATGGTCTAGACCACTTGACCCAGGCTTGCCGGAGCTGCTGCGGTGGGAGAGTCGCAGGCCAGTGTTGCTACACATTGGCAGAATCGAGAAAGAAGGTGTATCAGCATAGGAGGGAGATGGCCAAGGAGGAGGAAAGACAAAGATGACCTTCTCTGAAGGGAGCTGGGCTCCAGGTTCCTAAGAAGAACCAGTAGCCAAGAGACAGAGGGGAGTGCATGGGGTTCCCTGCAACCGTGGGAAGAAGAGAGACACAGAAGAGACCCCCACTGTTTATTCCTGGCCTTTTAGGCATGCCCAGGAAAGCTGCACCTTGTCTGGCATAAGCGTTTCTCCCCTTTGGGGGTGGGGTAGGGTGGATGAAAAGGGATCGGGTGCAGGCGTGTCAGCAGTGGGTAGATGAAAGGGGAGGTGAGGTGATGGTCTCCCTCCAGAGCCCGCGGTACCTACATCTGCTGCTCTGCTTCATCTCATGTCTTGGCCATCAGATTCTCATCCCCTTCTCTCTGGAAGTCTGGGCCCACAGCCGTTTTTTGCTTCTCTCAGCTCCTCTTTCACTTTCCTGCCTGGCCCAACTTCTTGGCACTCATTCCACAAATATTTACCAAGTGCCTAGTAGGGGTCAGGCGCTTTTGCAGACGTTGGGGAATTACTAGCAAATAGCTGTCCCCATTTGTCACCAGTGGGGAAAGACACAAGCAGCGTACAAACAGCCAGGACGGATGAAGCTGGGGTGAGTGCTATGAAGAAGATGAAATAAGAGGGCCATGTACTCATTATGCTAGTGCTTGTTTGGCTGTGAGTCTTGTCTGCCCTGTGAAGTTGCAAGTGCTTAGGGGGCAGAGATCTCAGCTAACACCTCTTTGCTTCCTCCGAGGCAACTGATCCAGTGCCTTACCCATCCTAAGAAGTCAACACAAACTTGTTGATTTCTGGACAGTGATTACACTCAGGCTTTTCAACACTGGATGACTTTAGGTTTCAATCCCTTTGCCCTTGGACTTCACCCATTGTGTGATTTGCGTGCAGTGGGGCAGGTGTGGTCTCCGAGGGCCTGCGTTTGAGCCTCGGGTTGCTCGCTGGTGTGCGACCTGCACCAAGTCTCGACTTTCAACAGCCTCAGTTCCCTTCTGGGCAAGACAGGGAGGGTGAGAGGGCCCACTTCACAGAGTTGTGGAGGACAGAATGAGAGGATCCGTCCTCCGTGACAAGAGGGTGATGGGCCAAGCACTCGCCAGCACCAAAGGTGTGACCAGCCTCAGAGGATCTACAGGAACATGGGACCCAAGGCTCTGGCTGTCTGGACAGCTTCAGGGCAGTCTTGGCCCTTGGTTTTGGGCTTTATCCAGGTCCTGAGCACAGGCCTTTTGGAGGCAGCGGAGGCAGATGGCAGGAGAAGGACTCTCTCCAGCCTTCCTGCTGCCACAGCCTGGGATTCATCTTTCACTCTCAAACTGATACCTTCCCAATGTCCCCATTTCTCTCCTCACAGAGGCTTAAAACCCCGGATTCATCTTTGTTTTCCCCTTTCTCTTACCGTATTCTACCCAGAAGCCAAGTCTCCCAGGTCTTGTGCTTCATTTTTTCCAACTGCCTTCATTTCTTTCCTTTGCTCTTGCTCTGCTTCCAGCCCCAGGTCCTCACTTTGTATTTGGGGGTGACTGGTGTGACTTCCCCATCAATATCTCTGGCTCCTGCCTCTCCTCCTTATGGTCCCCCTGGCACACTCGAGAGACCCAGCTTCTTAGAAGAAAATAATTCAGGCCTCTCATGTGGCATTTGGAGACCTTTGCTACTGCCCCTCTCTGCTCTCATACCTTCCACCCTCACGACTGCAGCCAGACTCATCCGCTAACTGCTGCCTGCACCCATCCTGCCTCTTCTTGCCTCTGAGCTTCCCCTCATGCTGTTCCTCCTTGTGAGGATGCTGCGTCTGCCCTGTTCTTGAAGGCCTGGTGCAGAGGTAGCCCTGGGGGTACCACTGGTTGAGAACTGGTTCTCGCCTCTGCACATTTGGACCCCTCATCTTGTACCTTTCCTTTGATACTTATGTCCTGCTCGATGCTCTAGGGATCCTTGCACTTCTGTGATACTACTGAGGAAGTTTAATTTTCTTAGACTCTGATGTGAGGATTCCTATGGGGTGAAACCTTTATTTGTCGGGAACCTGCCTTAGTGAGTTCTCTCCAGCAGCAGACACCGAGCTCTGCAGGGCTGCGTCGGGTGGGACACTTGATGTAACACAAGGGGATGGCTTGGAGGTTGCACTGGGGGGCCATGGAGGGGTAACCGGGGAGATGGTGGACCATGAAGTGTCCTGCACAATGTTTTCTCTTGCTGGGATTCTCCAAATCTTCAGTAAAGATGAAATTATTGAAGCAAGAGGCATTTCTGTGGGACCAGGGAAGGCACTGGCACTCTGAGATACTCAGAGGCAGGTAGTGATCTCTTTTCAGGGGAGTGCCTGCTACTGGCTAGTTTGTTTCTCCTGCTTAGTATTGCAGAATAGACTTTTTCTTCCATTTTTCCATTTGATCCTTACATTGAGCACAGGTGATAGACTTTGATAAACTTGTAGACAGATCAAGGAAATGGGGCTCAGAGGGGCTGAGTGATTTCCTGAAGATCACACAGCTAGAAAGTGGCAGGGCCGGGACTTGAACCCAGAGTCCTGGTTGTGAGTCCAGTGGTTGGTCAGTCTTCCACGCCAGGCGACCCTGTGAGCTCTTATTATAAATCAAGTCAGACTGAAGTGGCAGAGTCTGGGGAGCTGGGGGGCAGAGCTCTCTGTAGTAAATCCCAAAGGGAAATTATATAGTTTGAGAGTATCAGCTGATGCTAAGACCCTCTCCTTTTTCTGACATTATCTTCAGAAAATCTTTTGGTCATGCACAGACAGGTAAGAGTCACCAGAGTGGCTCCCAAAGCGATGCCAAGATCCCAAAGCCTGGAACCATCAGAAAGAATCCATCACATGGATCACCGAACCAGAATACTCCTTTGGAATGTGAAGGATTCTCACACGGTGTCCACCCCAGCTAGAGACAGTCGTCGTTGCTGGTAGGGTGTAAGCTACAAGTTCTTGCCTTCACCATCATGTTGTGCATCGATCCTGACCTCAAGCCCCGCACGGAGTATGTGCCATTTTCTTCCTCTTTACAAAAAGAGGACACGAGGCTCAGATGAAATTACTTGTCCGAGTTCATGCAGCTGGTAATGCAGAGATGCAGTATACAAACTCGTATCATTTCTTAATCCAAATGCCACGTCCTCAGCCACTATGCTATTATAT
Source organism: Propithecus coquereli (assembly GCF_000956105.1). Taxonomy (NCBI): domain Eukaryota; kingdom Metazoa; phylum Chordata; class Mammalia; order Primates; family Indriidae; genus Propithecus; species Propithecus coquereli. The sequence continues at coordinate 761,545 of NW_012146967.1, forward strand.
CATGCTTCCAAATAGACATTTGCTGATTGAATGGGGTTGGATAGCGAGTGTGGCCAAGAGCCAAGTGTCTAGCATGGAGAGAAATGCTGTAGGAATTGAGCAAGAGGGGATTGTCCTCGAGAAAGCATGGTGCTGCTACGGGGCTGTCAGGTGGCCTGGCCATTGGATCAAGCCAGAGGTTGCTGGCGGGGAGGATGAGGAAGGCACATGGGCCTTCCCAGGCTGCCCCAGAAGGATTAGCCCTCATAGGAAAACTGACTTACGACGAACTCTGCCAGAAACGGCCACTCCGTCACCAGCCCCGTCTGAGGTCATATTTCAAAGACTGGCTCAGGGCCACTGGCTGGGGTGCAGGGCTGTGAGATCATGGCTGAGCAATCTGACTTTAAAAAATATAAGGACCAACTTGGGAGTTTTATCGTGTTTCTGCCGCCCAGGCATGAAGTCAGCTGGCCTGCTCGTGACAGGGAGCGTTTCACTCGTAATTAGCTGGCTGTTTTTCCTAATGTTCTGCCTAAACCGCGGTGTGCTGCGAGCGAGCCCGCTCCCTTGGAGCCACCCCACAGCAGTAGCGGGGGTGAGTCATGACCATAAAATCTGGAACGCTCATGGGGGGATGGAGGGCGGTGGAGAAATATAAATTACTGTGATCATCTTTCAGGCGCGCTCGAGTTAATTATTGCATTTTCGCCAGCTGCGTTGCGGCTTCGTGAACACCGAGCCAGAAGTGATGGTTTTAGTGGGGAAAGAGTCCTTCTCTGATGGAGCAGAGGCTGGAAGCCGTGTGTTCCTTTGAGGGAGGTTGGGATGCATGAAATTCCCAGCCCCAGCTGGAACCTGTGCGGATTTGCTCCGAGACGCCTGGGTGTGAGCGGCGTCATGTTTTCTTTATTTTTCTAAAGCAAATAAATCTGGCTTGGTTCTCCACCTGCCAGGGCTGGCAGGAACCCCATTCTTAGTTACGTCTTTTTCTTGGGGGGCGTGAAGGGTTCTTTTTCTCTTCCTTGGGAACATAAAGAAGACCTGGGAATTAGGTAATTCAGCAAGATCTCGTGGCAAGTTTCTGGCCTTGGGTCCACTATGGAGAAATAATTGCTCATGGTCTGCAAGTACTGTTTTGAAGGAGGCCCCTCATCTTCCTCCATCCCAAGCTTGGCCAGGGGGTCTTGGCAGAGGCTGTACTCCCAGCAACATCTTGGGTACGCACGATCTGTGACACAAATCGAGACATAACCAGGCAAGGAGGACTGCAGATCTGGTCCTGCTCACTCTGAGTACCAAAATCTTGCCAATGGATAAGGAGACCTGAGCATTTTTTTAACAAGAATATGTTTCCCCATTGTCCAACTTTTCCTGAGGCCCCATTTCTGGGGTTTTCTCTCTGATCCTACCCTTGGTTTCAGTGAGGGCTATAAGTCCCAAGTCATTGACAAAGTGGGGGTATGCTAGAAGGACAATTTGATGGGGCACAGAGTGGTACTGGTAAAAGAAATCTTTGGGCTCTGGGGCCTTCCTACACCTCTGAAATAAAAAGGTGGAGGCAGTCCAGGGATATTTTTCCTGATCTACATTGAAAATAGTAGAGAGGATGGACTCTTTCTGTGCACCTGCTGTGTTCTTGTCCTTAGTTATGTGGTTCATGATATCTCACTTAATTCTCACAATAAACAGATGGGTTGGACCTATTTAATATATCAGGAAGGGTGTTCTGTGAGAACGGAGAAGTCACAGCATTTTACAGATAAGAATCTGAGGCTCAGGGGAGTAAAGGACCTTGCCCAGGTGACACAGTGCCCGAGAGGCAGAGCCTGGACTCACGCCCAGGTTTATGGGACTCTCCAGGGCCCCTCTTTGACTTCTCAAGCTGCTGGGGGCTGTCTCTATTTCTGAGAGTCCTCCAGCACCTCCGAACCCCTTCTTTCTGCTCCTGTCTCCTTCGATGTCTTGTTTTCTCCATTCCCAGTGGATAAAGAAGCACCCAGGGGACTCCTAGGAGTGACGGGGCTGGAAAACCTGGATGGAAGTCTCCGGTGGAAGGGACCTCATAGGGTCCCCAACCCTCTGTGCCAGCATTCATGAAACCCCAGAAGCTGATCCAAGGGACGCTGGCCTCTCACCCTCATTATTTGGAAGTCATCTCGTTCAGGTCCATGCTATGACTTCCACGAGCTTGAGGCACTTTTATCTTTGTGGCCCCTTCCTCCATGGAAACATATGAAAATAATTTCATGGATTTTTAGGGGCCCTAAACATTTCTTTTTTCATTTTCCTGATGTGAGAAAAAAAATTAAAACATTTTATGCAACCCTGTAAGTTCCTCTGTTTTTCCTTTGGATTTTAAAGGAATGAAAACATATTTGTGGGCCCCTAGAGTATGGCAGCCCTCGGCTCTGAGCCCTCTCTCCCGATGGAGAAGTCGGCCTGGTGCTCACGAAGGAAGAGGTGATGTTAAAAGTCCGGTGGAAGCTGCTGGGGCTTCAGTATCTTGGTGCCTGGTGTCTAGATGCAACTTCCCTTGGTTGAGATGAGGTGACTGTGAGGTGGCCGTGGCAAAGGCAGGAGCCAGGGTAGGGCCAGCCTGGACTCTCCACAGGCTGCGGAAGCCTCTGTCCCGCAGGCCACGGCCTGGCTCCCAGCGTCTGCACGTGCCGTTTCTTTGTCTGGATTTCTCTGCCCCAGTTTTTCTTTGAGCCTTCCCTGAGTCATGCTGCAGTTTTGGGACATGTGAACACACCCCTGGGAGGCTTCTGTGGCACACCTTGAAACCTTGTGCTTCATTTAGGACGAACCATGTGAAATTGCCATTTCTATGGGTCACAAGTGTTTACTGCCAAGGACAGGTGATTCCACCTAGTCCACGTGGGTTATGCAGTCTTGTGCGCTGATCTCTCCATCCGGGGTAAGCCCCGAGTGTGTAGAGACCGGGATTGGAACACGGCTGTACCCCCAGCCGCTGGTACGCCGTCCTCTAAGACTTTGTTGAATGAATGGATGATTCAACCTGAAGGGAAGATGCCCACATGCTTCTCAAGGTCCTCAAACTTGAACAGGCATCAGAATTTCCTGGAGGACTTGTGAAAACACAGATCACTGGGCCCAGCCCAGGGGTTCTGGTACCGGAAGCCTGATAATTAGCATTTCTAACAAGTTCCCACGTGAGGCCACTGCTGGCACCACATTTGAGGACCACTGCTTCAGATTACTGGTTCTTTCCTGGGGATGGGAAAAAGGTCAGTCATGAATACTTAAAAAAAAAAAAAAATCCCCTCTGTACTGGATTGAATGGTGCTCCCCCCAAATTTATGTTCACCTGGAACCTATGAATGTGACCTTATTTGGAAATAGTGTCTTTGCCGACGTAATCAAGTTGAGTTGAGGTCATACTGACTTACAGTGGGTACCAAATCCAATTATGACTGGTGTCCTTATAAGTAGAGGGCAATTTGGACACACAAGACACAGATACATGGAGAGACGAGGAGAACACCATGTTAAGATGGACACAAACTTTGGAGGAATGTACTAAGGAATGCTGAGGATTGCCAGCAGCCACCATGCAGAGAAAAGCATGGAACAGACCTCCTTAGAGCCCCCGGAAGGAACCAATCCAGCCAACACCTTGATTTTGGACTCCTGACTCCAGAACTGTGACAGAATACATTGCTATTGTTTTAAGTCACCTTCGTCTGTTATAATTTGTTATGGCAGCCCTCAAAAACTAATAGACACCCCCCTCCCAAAGGCCAAACCAGGGGGTTTAGCCCTTCTCTCCTTCGCTGAGAAGCTTTAGTGAGGATTGGAAATCACCTAGTGGATCAGAGTCCCCAGGTGAAGCTGTGCAGGCTGTTCCACCTGGCCAAGGAGGTCCAGCCACTCCAGGGTGTGCTGCCCACGGGGCCACATCCACCTGGCGGCAGCACATGGGACAGCTCTCCTGGGAGCCATTGGTAGCAAAGACTCCCAGGTTCCAGTCCCAATATTCTATTTTTGTAGTTTGGATGTAGGTCCTGGGAATCTATATTTAAACACTCCCCCCAACCCCCAGGTAATTAATCGATGGCCAAAGACTTCATTTAATGAAACACAGGTTGGACGGGGTTTGGTTTGTAAAACTGTAAAGCAGGTAGACCATACTTTCACTTTCTAAACCGGGGGTTCTTAACTCTTTCGTGTGCGGATGCCTTGGCAATGTTTTGAAGCCCGTATGCCCTTCTCAGAAGAAATTCCTAAAAGATACAAGGGGTTACAAAGAAAGTCAATTATGTTAAAATACAGCAATAAGAATATTAAAAACTTTAACTACTTTTTTGATTAGTACTATGAGTAGTTCTTTTTTAACATATTAAGTAACAAGAATTATCAGTTGGTCTAATAACTACTATGCTTTCAAAGTGGTGGGGAGTCCAGGGAATATTTTGAGGTGCTCTGACAACTATAGAGTAATAAAACAATCTGTGATTTCTATTCATGCGACATCACAGGAACTGCTTGTACAATTGTGGTTTGCGGCCCACATTCATAATGGAATACATTTCAGTTAGAATTGTAGAAATAAAGATGTAATTTTCCCCAAGTTGATGGGCCCTCTAAACTGTCTACAGATAATTTGAAAGTTGATGGACTTCAAGTTAAGAGCCCCTGGAGTCTAGCTCTTCATCTTCATCCCCTCTTGGCGGTGCCCCTGTTCCGTGCAAGCCTGGAGCAAATGGAGATTCTCCTCCTCCTCCTCTCAGCTCACTTGATTCACTCCACCACGAGGGGCTCACTGGCTCATGCATTACCACATCTAGGTCCTTCTCTATGAGAAAGAGTGGGGAGCAAATGAAAGGTGCTGAAACCAACAAGCAAATACCCCCTGTCTTGACTTCTTTCTGCCAAGGCCACTCAGGAGGAGCCCAACTTTTTAATGACATCTTTTTTTTTATTGGTTCAGGATTTATTACAAATATGCTTCCTTTGTTTCTCCTATAGTTGTGCATCGAGTGGCCCAGAGATAAATGTCAACACTGCAGCCCTCTGGCTGGAAAGGGGCCCAGGATGCTGGGGCTTGTCGTGAAGGAGCCCTGATGGTGGGGACAGTGGGGCACAGGGTGGGGCTGACAGGCTCAGCAGAGGACATGGGCATTAAACCATGGAGGGACAAGTGGCCATCCAAGCCAAGGTCTGGCAGAGTTCACAACCATGTTGTAGGGAGCAGAGAGCTTTTGTATCTCAGGAAACCTACTCCTCAGCCATTAGGTGAGTTTTCTCTGGCTCCTTTGTCAAGCCTGAGCTCTTTAGCTTTGACATTTGTTCTCTTTCCTTTTGGACTTTTCCTCTCGTTACAAATAAGTATTGTGAATTCGAAGCCTTGGGAATCACTGTTGCATTTAAGGCATGGAACGGTGGTGGTGTATGGGACCTGAAAGGGAGGCCAGTGTGCTGGAGCCATGGATGCAAGGCCTGGGGTTTTGTCAAGTGTGTTGGGAGGTGATGCAGACAGGTCAGCACTCGGCAGTGGGACACGGTTTCTCAACTCTCCAGCCAGGCTGCCAGCACCGCAACACCAAGGGCTCACGGAGACAGTGTCAGCAGTGGGCTCCCAAGCCAGTGCTCCTTCTTCCCTCTCAGCCTTCCTAGTCTTAAGTGGCTGGACTAAGTGCCAGTTTCCCTGAGAGCTTGGCTTGGATCCAAGGAATCCTGGGGACTTCATCAGGAATCCTGTTATGAAGGCAGATGCTGGGAAGCTCGGTAGTCAGAACTTTCTCGGCAAGGTTAAACAGGGACTTTGCTCAAAATAGCTCTGGGTAGGAGCCCTTCTTAGGACTGAGTGGGAAAATTGGGGCAGATTTTGCTACTATTAAGGATGTCTGTATTTACCTTTCTTCCTTAATTGTTTCTTCCACCAATGTGCCAGTGTTAGGGTTACCACGCACCAGTGTTAGGGTTACCACGTGCCAGTGTTAGGGTTACCATTTGCCAGCGTTAGGGTTACCATGCGCCAGTGTTAAGGTTACCATGTGCCAGTGTTAGGTTACAAAGCTTGATGATGATGGAGTTTGGAATAAGGCGTAGGAACCTGGCCCTCACCATTCATGCTTTTGTGCCTCTGGGATTCCTCATGGAGAGATCTTAACTCCCGAGGGATAAGCACTGAATGGAAACAAAATACTACTCTAGTGATATTAATAGTCGGGCAAGTACCTCACGCCTCTTTCCTCCGCACACTGCCCTCCCTTTCTGCCGCCACTACAGGGCTTTCTGGGATGCCATGCTGGGACATAAGACAGACCTGGTGGCCCAGGCAGGTTTCCCGTTGCCTCCCTCAAAGCCAAGAGAGATCTATGAAAGAAGCCTGTTTGTTTATCCATCCAGTGGCAGAGATGTCAGAGCTGGAACAGAGCTGATGAGATGGGTTGGCTTGGCCTACTGTGTAGGAAGATGCCTGGCATGAGTCCTGCCCTTGGGTGTGCACGGGGCCCCCGATCATGGTAAATTACGGCCCAGTAAATGTCTCGTCACCGGTATCACAAGCTGGGAGCCAAGCTGGACTCCTTCCCCTCTTTCAATCCCATACCCACCCATTCACCAAGTCCTACACATTCCACCTCTAAAATATCTTTTGGATCCATCTGCTGCCTCCATCCCCTCTCCACCATCCCAGTTCAAGCCATTGCAACTTCATCTCCTAGCAACTGCATCTTTCTATGTCTCCCCAATCCTCTCTGCCCCACCCATCATCCACATTGCTGCCAGAGAAGTATCTTGAAAATGTCTATCTGGCTAAATATTCCCCCACTGAAACCCTTCGATGTCATCCCTTTGCTCTTGGATAAAAACTTTTTCACTGTTTCTCATCTTTCATCCTCCCCCTTATATTCTGCGTTTCAGACATAACAAACTACTTCCCTTTTTCCCAGATGGGTCATGCTCTTTCTTGCCTTTCCTGGTGCTATTTCCTCTGTGAGGAACTCCTAACACTCCCCATCTCCACTTTCAGCTACGTCCTGTGCAACCTGTGTGTTCTTGGTTTAGCCGTCGCTTTCTCCAGGAAGTTTTATTTTCTTTGGGTCTGTCGTCCTCTTATGTGTTTCTGCAGCCACATAGATCATGTATTGTCATCTCCTGTTTCCTTGCCACGCTCCCTGGCTTCTAGAGTGACTTGTATCATTAGCAGGAACCTCCTTGACTTCTGCTGGGCTAAGGAGGTGCAGTCTTCCGTCCATTCCAGACCACGTGGATTCACTTCTTCTCATTATGAGTTTGCCTAAAGCAAAAGAAAAGGCACAATGGACATCAGAATAATGTCCACAATAGCAATAATTTCTTTTAATATGTAGTAGTACTGATTGTTTTATTGGCTCTTGACTAAGTCACAGGTGAAATGAGATGTCAGCTCTGTAAGTAGCAATTCTGTAAGGTAGTGGGTTAGGGACTGCTTTTAGGCTATATCTGGAAACTCCCATGTGGAACACAATTTCACATTCTCTCCTCTTATTTAGGGTAGAAATGTTGGAGAAGCCTTGATGATTTTTTCCTCCCTTCCATGGAGCATCAGTAGTATAGCCAGGCTTTTGACAGGAGCTGTGTATCAGATGATTCACTGCAGAGCCATTGGGCAGAGTCTAAAATGATGTGCTGTTAATTAGGAAAAGATCTGCATACTCTAGACAGAAAAATGTACCTCTCCTATAACCACTGTTGCCTGAGCACCTACCCTGTGCCAGGCTCTGCTGGGTGCTGGGGTACAGAGGTGACTGAAGACCCATGCCTACTCTTGAAAAATCTCACCATCCTTAAATTCTATGGGAATGGTGTGAACAAAATGTTAGGAGTTGAGAGGAGAGAGAGAGCACAGATAGAGACACAGCAAATCACAAGGGGCAACAAGAAGGGTGGGGTAACATTTACACAGGCAAACCTTATGAGTGACAGCATGCAATGGCCTTGGAAAGTGTCTCTCAGGCCAGAGCAATGTCAAGGGCTGATGTGGCATTGGGAAGCTTTAGGTTTCCAGTAATCTTCCTGAGCATCCCATGCTTTTTGTACGATCAACTCTTCCTTCATGCTTTGTAAAGTGTTACGCAAACACACTCTCAAGTCCCCTCCACCCCCCATCACCAGATTGTCCCCCAGGCCCTTGCTGTAGGCATTCCCTCTGGTTTCTTGCTAATTTGCAGAAACCCAACAGTTGATCCTCAGTTGGAAACTGGGACACACTGGGATTGTCAGATACATGGGCACAGACAGATGCAGGCATTTGGGCTGTACAGACACACACGCACTTTTTCTGTGTGTGCACAGACACACAATCTCATACACCCTGTGATGTGCTGTATTATTGTTTAATTCCCTGACTTTGACAGATAGGAATGTCTGCAAGAGACTGAGCAGGCTTGTGGGTAAGCCCTTTCCTTCTTCTAGACACTTGGCAGGCTTTTGCAAAGCTGACCTTTCAAGGGCCTGGCCCAAGACAGTGGGACAATGAGGACTTCAATGTTATTTATGACAGCCTCTCTGTGTATTGTAAGTGACCCCGGTACGCTGCTTCTGAAGGAAGAGTTTATATGCTGAGAAGTCAGGAAGATATGTGGGTGTGGAGTGATGGATGGAGTGTTTAGGGATGAGGAGTGGGAAGGAGTTGGGGTGAGGGGACAGCTGGGGATCTTGAGGCCATTTGCAGTGGTCTTGGGACCAGTGCCCGTCACAATCCCAAAAGACATAATCCCCAAAGATCAAACTCCCTAATGTCTAAAATCCCTAACATTTAAAATCTTGAAAATCATAATCCCAAAAGATTAAAATCCGAAATGTTGAAATCCTGAAAGCTGAACTCTGGAGAAGGGATTGGTGTGTTTCTGGTTATATATAGGATAGTTGCATCATGTTAGTTGCATCATAATAGGAAGAACTCTCACCTTGTTGTTGCCTTTATTTGCATTGGTGCAAAACTTAGAGGAGTGGATTGGCCACGTGACATGGCACTGATGAAAACTTTAGTTTGAAAATGTGTCATTTGTGCATTTGAGTTGGCATTCCTTCCAGCCGATGAAACTCTAGGAGCTTTTAATGAATTATGGCCACGTTTGCCTGAAGAAATCAGTGAAGTTACTGACTGGTTCAAAAATGTGCACGGGAGGATGTGAAGACACTTACACAACAGTGTTGCTGTTGCGTCACCAGTATTGTTTCCACCAAATTTGGGATCTGTATATGAGTGCATGTGGAAAGGCACAGAATATGGGGAAATTTAATAGGGAATGCCCACATCGGTGTATATCAAATTATAGAAGAATTTCAAAAAGATCAGAACCATGCAGAAAATGACATATTCTCCTAGGAGAGCCATGCCCTAAAAGAAAAAGTGCAGTGATTTACTGTGATGCAAGACTTAAAAATATACTTAATGATCGTGAAATTCAGTCAATTCTTAGGGAGGATTCCCACCCAATTGTCCCTAATCTATCCCTGTAATATACTTTTTCATATATTGAATTTTCTTTTTTATTTTTTTGCCACTATTTTAAATTGTCAGCATTATTTTTTACACTTTGCTATGCTATGTATTTAATCTTTGCAGCAGTTCCAACAATGAAGGTAATAAATTATGTAAAGATTTTCAGAGAGTTCTAATTTGTATTATGAATTTTGGGGGGCAAATTTGACTCCATGAAAGTGCACGCCATTGGCTTTGTGTGTAAGCATTATGAGTGTATGTAAAAATGTTGAAACTTCCTCAGTGACTGAAGAGGTGTCCTTTTTGGACGTCTGTATTTGTGAAAGACAAAATTTCTCAAGATCTTGGCTTCTTGGGTGACTGAAAATGTGATAGTGACCCATTGCGATTTTTGATCAATCTTGTAAAAAGACTTAGGTTGTCCATCGTGGTATTTCAGATGACCACAGTCATAAAGCTGGGTGCACACAATTTCCAGCCATAGTGACAGGCACTTATACAATTTGTTTTTTGACCTATTTCCTTATAAATATGGTTCATCTGCTCATAACTGTTATACTCGTGCTACTATTGTTAGTATACCTGAGTGTTTATGATTGCAAAAATATGTATGTTATTGTGTAAAGAGGTGTATCAAGTGTCCTGTTTTTTTATGTTTCTCAAATAAATCCTCTTTTAAAAATGCATAAAGAATTTTTAAAAGTTATTTTTTCCACAATTACACTTGTAGGATTTTGATCTTTTTCGGGATTGTGATTTTGATCTTTGTGTTTGGGATTGTGTCTTTCTTGATTATGACTCAAGCCCATTGGGACATCTCTGACTAAACCAATGGAGATGAAAATCCTAAGTCTTCGCTGTTCATAGATCTGCCTCAGAAGCATGACAATGGTGATATTAATAATGACAACTGTCATTTTTTTTTGTAACTGGGATTTTGAGGAAGCACAATCACTATCTCCTCTTTCTCTTCTGATTCTGAACTGAGACAAAGGAGTGAGGTGAATGGGACTGAGTGGTCACCTTTATGACCGGAGCTCGTACTTGGAGTGAGCCTAAGAGGGCTTGACCTCCCAGCCCCTCGACTGACCTTGGGCAACCAAACTGAAGGGAAACTGGAATCTGCCATACACTTCTCCAGGTAGGGAAGGATGGAGAGAGGTCAAATACCCTTCTCGGGATCTTGAATTAGCACCACTCATTGAAAAACCTAGACAATTGGCTGTTGTTTACCAGCCGGGTAACTCAACTCACTCTGTCTCCCCTGTGAATAACAGAGGTGGGACAAGTGGCCAGGTGTGTTCAGGGGAAATGCCCCCTCATTGCAGTGAATATCTACAGTGGGGCAAGCCTATCTCCCCCGCATATTCCCCATGTTTTTGTCATAGTCGATCCCTAGTAGGTGTGGGGAGTGCCTGTCCCTTCAGGGGAAATCAGTCCTCTGTCAGGAAAGCTCTGACTCCCTTCAACAGGCTGCCCTTCCTGTACATCTTCTGCAGCTCTGGGTGTTCTCCTTGGACTGCCAGCGGGCAGCGTAGACTTTGCCCATAGGAGGCTCTGAAGTGAAGCAAATCATATGTTAATTAAGTCATCTCCAAGGACGCCCTCTTCATGGCTGAAAAGTTATTCCATTTTCTACTTCCTATCCCAAATAACATCTATCTCTGTTGCCTAATACAACAGAGACGTTCTTTTTTGTCCCTGCCAAAGAGGTTCTTGTCCAACCAAGAAACAAGAGTGACGGAGGAGTCCGCCAGGACAGAGCACTGCAGCAGAGCCTCAGAGGTCGGGGAGAGAACTGGTGCTCAGGGGCTTCTTGAAGGGACACCTGCTGCTTCCACAGAGGAGTGCTCTTTTGGATTTTGGGCCTGAAACTCCATTCAGGACAGGAATGAGGGTAGAACTTCTCTCTCTTGCCCCCCTCCCTTCCTATACCCCACCCCTCACCCCTCTCTCCCCTCCTCACCCTTCCTGGATTACTGACCCCACTAGGACTTTTTCCTGAGAAAAACAACCAAGTCAGAAATCACCCAGCTTCTCTGACAGCCCAGCCCATCCCTACACACTCGTATCTCATGGGCAGCCACTCCCACATGTCACCCGGCCACCTAGAGACTTCCTGTTCATTCCACTGTCAGGGACATTAGTTGTCAGCACTTCTTGGCAAAGGATCTTGACAATTGCCTTGGGAAGGAAAACAGCACCATGGGTTAGTGGAAGGAATGTGGCTTTTGGAACCCGGCAGACCTGGGCTCAACTCCAGTTCTGCCACTTAATACCTGTGTGACCCTGGGCAAGTCACTTAACCTCTTTGAGTTTCAGTTTCCTCATCTGTAAAATAAACAACACGAAGATGATAATAGTGATCTTAGGAACTGCTTTGAAAGCGATTCAACATGTGAAATGTGCCTGTGAGACCCACGGGAAGTAGGTTTTAATAGTTTGGGAATATTCCATCGTAGCCTAATTTCAGAGTTTTATGGGCCTCTTCCTTTTGATAAATAGCAGGACTTATCTGAAGACTCTGAAATTATAGAAATCATGAAGTGTTTGTGCTGCACAAAGAAGTTCTTAAACGAAGTCCTCATTAGGCTTTCTAATGAATCTGCCTTTCTTTTGCCCTGAGCCCACGCTCACCCACATCCTTCTCAGTGGCAGCTGTTCATTAAGGACATTTTGAAACTACCCTCTCACAGTGCCCTTTCAGACGTTCTCTTGCTAAACTGGTTTGTCATGAATTGTTTGTGTATCAAGGGTGCCTATACGTGGCAGTAGAATGTACGCTGCGGACAGAGTCCACAGAGCACAGGAGCCCGGCTGGCCCACTATCCCTGTGATCATTGTTATGGGTCTACCCTGTAGGCAACTCAAGTGCTTTGGAGACTCAAAACCTTCCAGACTTTGGAGCTTGGATGGAGCCCAAGCCAGACCAGTCTACCCATAAACCCTTCTTGGAGGCCAACTATGTTAGAGAGAACATCTCAGAATGTCATGTGGATGTTTCCTTGGCAATACCACTCAGGGCTACTGGATGCAAGCAACAGGTTTTAATAAGAAAATGCATATATTGAAAAGGTATTGGGAGCTTCCAAACTTGATGGAAGACCAGAGAAGCAAACTTAGGAAATGCGTATATCCCAAGGAGTTAGGCCACAGCTGAAGTCCCTCAGCAGGAAGTGCTTGCTAGCATGCGGCCACTAATCACCATTGCTGCCACCCCTGGACCCTCAGGAGTCTAGCACTGGACCTTGCTGCCACATCTCAATTTTCTCTGTGTCACTGAATTCCTTGCCCAACAGGCACAGGCCTGAGTTGGAGTATCCCATGGACTATTGTTAGATTGTGTGCCTACATTCAGGAACCAGAGAGCAGGGAGAGTCCTCTTTGGCATTCACAGTCAGATCACATACTAGGTAGTTCTTCCAAAAATAGAAAGGTATTCAAATGATTAATGTCTGGTATGCTAGAAAACTAGCAACTTTAATTTATTATCTTTTAAATACAACATTTAGTCCAAAAGACAAAAGATATAATTGAAATCTCCTGCTCACTCCTAAAACTTGAATATAATAGAAAAATACCAACTTGAGCTCAACAACACTGAACCTCAGTTTCTTCTTCTGTGAAGTGGGAATTGAGACAACTGTCCTGCACACCTCTCTCAAGGTTGTTATGAATTTCAAATAATATGGAAACATAGCAAACTGCTGAATGCTGTATCAAAGGAACAGATGGTATGACTATTTTCCCCTACTATCTGATAAACTACTGGCAAACAATAGCATTTATGATATGGGCTATTAATTTTCTGGAGTTTGGTGATGTGTACAGGGGCATGAAGATCTCATTCTGCAATTAAGTTGCTCAAAACTCAGGAACATGCAATGCTAAGTGACTCACATGAAGCTGTACAGCTGGTAAGTGGCAGAGCCAATATTTACTCCCAGGTCTGTCTGACTCTGAATTCTACCTTCTTTGCAGGAGGCATGGTTCTAATTCCCAAAGTTGGGGAAATGACTGGAAGCTCAGGAAGGAGGCTTCTGGCAGGGAAAGATGAAAATCTATTTCTTGGATTCTTAGATGATGATTATTTCATAAGATCATGTTGAAACATCCAAGTTGCAAGAAAACCACAACCAACTTTCCCAACATACCCACGAGCTCGTGCACTGAATGCTTTTCATTTTGTAGATGAGGAAACTGAAGCTGAAACTAGTTAAATAATTTGCTCAGAAACACCCAGCTAATATATTAAGGGCCTGAGACTCAACCCAGGCATATCACCTTGGATTTTTAGTTGCAAACAATAGAACCTAATATTGGTTAGTTGAAACAAAGAAGTATTTCATAAAAGATATTGAGTGACCCTGGTAAACCAGGCATGGAACAATATCTTGAATCATGTCACCAAATTGTTTCAGCAGCTTATATTGCTAATGTTGCCACTAGGTCACTCATGCCAGAACCTCTCCCACTGCTGCCTCTGGGAGATGAATGTAGCTGCCATCACTTTTCTTTAAAAAGGTCCTTCCTAGCCCCACCTTCTTTGCATCAGATAGTTTATAGTAGTGTCTGATTGGCTAAGCCCAGTTATATGCCTGTAATTTAGCTGCAAGGGAATTCAAGAAAGGGAGCATATGGCTTCCTTAGAGGGAAGAAATGTGTCCTTCCATCAAGGTGAGGAATTTCGCAAACATGGGGAAGTGTTCCGAGATGTTGGGGGAGTGTAAAGACTTTGCTTGTTATTAGGTGAATTCCTAATGCCCAGAATAGTGCTTAGCACATGGTTAGGTGTGTAATAAGAATTTATCAACTTATTGATCAAATAGTTCTATCTGATCTTAAAGTCTATGCCCTTAGCTACTATACTGTACCTCTCTATAGATGGTCCTTGATGTGATCTAGCACAAAATATTTAATTGCACATTAATGAAATCATATGACGTCTCTATCCTGTATAAAGCTATCTTTATTTATGCATCTTATTCATTCATTCAACAAAACGTACTGCTGTGGTTTATGACTATGGGCTCTGAGAGGCAAGGACCGAAGCTGTCCTGTTTATTGTGTTATTCATTTTTTATCCAGTGTGGCAAAAATAAATGATTGCTAAATAAATATGTGGATTGATACATGAGTGAGCTTAAGAGGTGAAGTTGTCAGAACTTGGGAATGGATGGGTCTGGTGGGTAGGGGAAGAGAGGTAGTGTTAAAGATGGCTTCTAGGTTTTTGGCTTGAGCACCTGGTGGGATGGTGGCTGCCATCTATGGAGCACAGGAGCACAGGAAAGCTCTAGAAGGAAGATCATGAGTTTAGTTTTGGACCTGCTGAGTTTGTGTGTCTGGGAGACATGAAAGTGGGGACGTGGATTGGGCTGCTGGATATATGAGTCTGGAGCTTAGGAGCAATGTCTGGAATGGAGATATAAATTTGGGAGTTGTCAGCATTTAGCTCGTAACTAAAGTTACAGGCATAGACATGTAAATATATGATATATACAATATATAAAACTCTATTAATCTAAAAGCATTTAAATATAAAGTTATATACATGTGTAACCATGCATATAGTAGAATTAAGTTACTGGTAATATTCAGGACTGAAGAACACATGATATCACCCTTAAATTCTGATTACTGACTAATGTTCGGTGGACACCAAAATGGTAGAAATTATATACTGGAGGTTGGAATATATACTTGGAGTTTAATTCTCAAGCTGGTCTGTCTGCAAGGACAATATCAACACAGAATCAGTGGTGTGTCTTTTTATTAGAGTTCCTCCTGCTAAGTTACTGGACACAGAATTTTAGATATCTCAGTTGGATGTTAGCCATGGCTAAGGCATTTCCTTTGTGTCAAGGCTAAGAACTTTCAGGGAGGGGACCAAAAAGGCAGAGTAGTGGGAACGTTAAGCTGAGACAGGGTGGAGTGGGAAGGGAATACAGGGAAGCCTGCAGTAAAGCTCTGTGGGGACAGAGTCTCATTGCTACCCAAGGAATGGGAGCCTATGACCGGGGAGAATGCCCTATACCCTTTCTCCAGTCTGAAAGACACTTTCAAGGGAAAAGGCAGTCAAGAGATTAACATTGATCCTCCCTGAGCCTCCCATCCTGGGAATGGGCTGAGAGCACCTGTGTTGTGAGGTCCCTGATCTCTACAGTACAGTGATTACGGGACATCCATTCATCACTGTGATTAGCAGCAAGAGTTGTGGGTTTAGACAAATGAAGCTCAAACCCTGGCTCCTCCACTAACTTACTGGGCAACCTTTGATAAGCTACTTATTCCCTCTGAACCTCAATTTACTCATCCTGCTGAAGGGAAAATAACAGTATAGACAGGGTGCTTTGAATATAGTGAACATCTAAAAAAAATCCTTTTGGTGACAAACTTGAATCCAGCTCTGCCACTCTATTAGATGGGTGGCCACTGGCAGGTTTTAGATATGGAGGTGATGAGATCTTATTTACCACTTAAAAAGCTACCCCTGATGCCCTATGGGTGGTTGGAATGGACACCAGGGGCCAGATAAGCAGCTACTGCACCGATCCAGGCATGGAATGATGATGGTTTGGAACAGGGTAGAAGTAAGGTGGGGATGGGGTGGTGGAGGGGCATTTCTGGATTGTTTTAAAGATTAGTGTTTCTTAGGAGCTTGATAAATGATAATTAATGTAATAATTATCATTATGGTTATTACTCCCATCCTTAATACTAGTCAATTACAGAAATATATTTGGAAATATGGCAAAAACATATACATTTTAGTTATCTAGTGTTTATATATTCAATAAACTCCTGTATAGTACTTACTATGTGATTGGCAGGTTCTAAGCACCTGTTTCAGTCCAGGTTCCCCAGAGAAGTTCCAAGATTTGCAGTCAGAAAGCTGGAGACTCAGGAGAGCTGACAGTATAGTTCTAGTCCCAGTCCAAGTCCAGAGGCAGGAAAAGACCCATGTCCCAGCTCGAAGACAGGCAGAGAGAGCAAATTCTCCCTACTCAGCCTCTTTGCACTCTTCAGGCCTTCACTGGATTGGAGGAGGCCCAGCCACATTGGGGAAAACAATCTGCCTTACTCAGTCTTATCAATTCCAATGTTAATCTCATCCAGAAACTCCCTCCCTCATAGATACACCCCAAATAATATTTCATCAAATATCTGGGTACCCCATGGCCCATTCAAGTTGACACATAAAATTAACCATCACAGCACTTTATACATATTAGCTTATTTAATACTCGTAGCACTTCTATTATTCCCATTTTGCAGAAAAGGAAACTGAGGCTCAGAGATGTCACACAGCTAGTAGGTGGTGGACCTGGGTTTCAATCTCATGTAATCTGGGTCAATATTAAACTTGAAAACTTGGAACTAGTTTGTGACCAACTCTGTTTTTAGGCCTCCAGCAGGAACTGGCTCAGAATCTCTTGCCTGGGGATTGAACAAAGGTCCTATACAGAATTCAGCTATCTCCCCACTACACCCCAAGGCCATTTAGGGCACCCCCATTTTGATAATGATTATGTGAACATTCGAACTAGTGGGCATTTGGATTGAAAATTTCTTGGAAAACTTCTTGTAGTTCTCTGGGTTGTATGCTTTTACCTCAAAAACTAATCATGAAACAAAATAAAATTATAATGAAAAAAATTACAAATTGCCTGACCGTTCAACTGCCAAGAGCCCAATTAGTCAGAGAAGACTTTACAATAATACCAAATCGGGTCGTGCACACACTGGAGGAAGTCTGATAAGAAAACACCACCTAGGATGATTTCTAATTGGCAGCGAGAAAAGAGCTTGAGAACAATAGGTTGATGGTGCCAATTCCCTTCCCATTCCTCACTAAATCAATGTCTCTTCCCCATCCGGAATGCTCTACACTGCTCTTGGCCCACCCATTTGCACAATTACCTTTGGGATTTGGCTGAACAGTTAGCTCCTGCTAAATGCCTTTCCCACCTAAAATCAATGAGCTTGGGCTTGATGGATTGAATCATTAATTCCTCACTCTTTCAGTGAGGATCTGTCTGGTATCAGATATTCCGCTGCCTGCTGAGAACACAGTGGTGAGTTGGGCACCATTCCTGGCCTCTCATGGCTCAGAATTTTCTGTGATGGTGGAAACATTTCATGTTTGTGTTGTCTGATCTAGCAGCCACTAGCCATGCGTGGCTACTGTGTGCTTGAAAATCAGCTAGTGCAACCAAAAAACTAAATTTTAAAACTTATTTAATTTTAATTCATTTCAATTTAAATAGCCACATGTGGTTAGTGGCCACTGTGTTGGATAACACAGATCTAAAGCAAATGACTGATAATAAAGAAAAGACTGCAGCAAAGTCTTCAGGGGCTGTGAAGAAATCTCTATAAGAGGTTGAGGGAGGGAGCCAAGGTGGGCTGGTCAGCTCTCCCGGGCAGAGTCAAGGGTGTTTGAGGGGCAGTGACGCCCACCCTCTGGACTCAGCTACCTGCATTCAAATTCAGGTGTTTCCCAGTTGTTAACGCCATGATTTCAGGCAAGTTACTAAAATCCTGTTTTACAAATGAGGAGTCTGGGGCTGAACCAGGGCGGAGGGGAGTGGAGCTGGGGACGAGGCGGGGTCAAGGGCTGGCCAATCACTCATTAGCGTGCACGACGAGGTCCCTGAGCTGTTCCTTGACAGGGTCATTCCTCTAACTCGTGTGCATGCTCACGCCGAAGTCAACTTTATTTTAAAGATAGAAAAAAGTAAAGCAGCTTTATTTTTTTTTATGTGATTACAAAACATACTTTTGTTCATTATTATTATTTTTTTTTTTTTTGAGACAGAGTCTCACTCTGTTGCCCAGGCTAGAGTGGCATCAGCCTAGCTCACAGCAACCTCAAACTCCTGGGCTCAAGCAATCCTTCTGCCTCAGCCTTCCAAGAAGCTGGGACTACAGGCATGCGCCACCATGCCCGGCTAATTTTTTTTTCTATATATTTTTAGCTGTCCAATTAATTTCTTTCTATTTTTGGTAG
The DNA here is from genome assembly GCF_000956105.1 of Propithecus coquereli. NCBI lineage: Eukaryota > Metazoa > Chordata > Mammalia > Primates > Indriidae > Propithecus > Propithecus coquereli. The sequence goes on from NW_012146967.1 coordinate 779,991, forward strand.
AGACAGGGTCTCGCTCTTGCTCAGGCTGATCTCGAACTCCTGAGCTCAAACAATCCGCCCGCCTCGGCCTCCCAGAGTGCTAGGATTACAGGCGTGAGCCACCGCACCCGGTCCATTATTTTAAAAAATACAGAGATCATGGAAAATTATATAGAAGAAATCACAAATGCTACCACCCAGAATTTCAGGCATCTGGTGAATGTGCAAATATTCCTATTTAGAGATATATACATTTACAGAAGAGAAAGCATACTGTACACCATGCTTTGTAATTGCTGCTTCACATTTTAATGTGTTAACGTGGAACTTCATAAACACTGTAATAACTACATAATATTCCATGGTGCCACTGAGATGGCACTTAGGTTGTTTATCATTTTTCTCTGGTCTAAAACCTTTTGTGATGAACACCTGTTCTTACATGCTTGTGTGATGCTCTCATAGGATAGGTTTTGAAATGGGGAATTTCAGTGTCAAAAAATACATTTAAAATTTGATACTTAATATCTGCCTTTCATACCTGCCTTTCAGAAAGTGTTTACTAATGTATGCTTAGTACCCCTTTCCCAACACCTTGTTCAAAATTGGGTTTTGCCACTCTTGCTAATCCTTTATAATCTGTTGGGTAGGTGCAACTCTTTATTATTTTCAAAATTTATAATTCTTTTTTATTGTTGAGGCTTTTTATGTTTTTGTTTCTTATGTTTTATGTTTCTTATGCTTTTGTTTATTTGCCACTTGTTTTTCTTTTTGGATGTCCTATTTTTATCTTTGTCATATTTTGTCTATTACTATGCTCAACTTTTCTTATTGATTTCTAAGAGCTATTTATATATCTTATTATCATTTCTCAAATGATGAGTATTAAAATTTATCTTATTTATTTTTAAAAAGAATTAAAAGTGTAGTTGATAGTATTAAAACTCATAAAACATAGAATCATTTTTAATAAAGAGATGTTTGAAATCATTTAGGAGAGATATAATCATTTCAAGATTTAAGACATTTGTGTTCTTAGTTTTAAGCTACATTTCCTGGAAGCCAAAACAAAAAAGGGACATTGATGGTTTTACATTTTTCGTAGTTCAATGAAAGCAAAGATGAAAGGAAAAACAACCCCATTTTTTCCTGACCCTAATTCCTGGAAAGAATCTTCCTGAAGACAAGCCCATGCCCTACTAGCTCTCCAATTCTGCAGAGTTCTCTGCATATGAAGGAGGCAAGTGACTGAACCAGAACCATCCTGGGGCACAACAGTGTGACCCCTGGAACACCTGAACTAATGAAAGAAGACCAATGAAGGGCGTTTTGCTTGTTCTCAGAGTGTGGCTGTGGGTCAAAGATTTTAGAGCCGAATATCGGGACATGTGGGTTTTGGCCCCCAGCTTTGCCACTGTATGGCTTTGAGACCTGCGACAGCTTAAACCTCTCCTGGCACAGTGAGCCAAGTTCTCTGCCTGATTAACCCAGAGCTCTTCCTCCTAAAAGAGACCAGATTTAGCCGGCACTTTCATCTCCCTTTCCCATCACCATCCAAAGTTTCAGCCTCTCCCATCCGGGATCTCCACCTGTGACTTCTACCTGTGGTCACAGAAGTGCCTTGTACTTTTTTGCCCCACAGCTCTCCTCTCCCCCTGCACTTTCTAACCCCTTCTGCTCTGCCCTCTGGGCACCACTTCTGCAACATCTGACTCTTCTTTGCAGTCAACTCCATTTCTCAACTCCACAACCAGCAACGTGCTCCCCCTCAGGGTGGGCTTCTGCGTAGCCCTCCTAAGTGATGGCTCTTTATTCTCAAGCCTCATACACTCTGCCAGGTCTAGAGGTGGTCTCTTAAAAATCTCTACCCTTTGAGCTTCGTTCCATTTAAGTAAATCACTCTCTTCCTCATTTTTCCTAGCTATGTTGGACATTCCTCTTCATTCCCTAAACACATTGACACCTTGTCCATTGACTCTCCTTCCCAAGTCTTGACTCATCTGGAATGACTTCAATTCCTTGATATTCCAAGTTCTGTTGACTTTCTCTTCCACTGCACCTGTGCTATGTAATTCCTTGTTTGAATGCATGATCTAGTTATTACTTGAATCTTCTCTAATTCATAGATTCAAACATCCTTTTCTGTTACTACAACCTCCTACCCTTCTAACTAGCTTACTCAACAACTCTTCATATCCTTCATGTTCTTTGACTTCATTAGTAACTACCATCACTGAGCCCTTCACATTCTTCCAATCCACTAACTCCCTTATTTTTAAATTTCTCTCCAATTGCAGAAACTGCCATTTACCTACCTAACATTCACTCTTGTCCTCTTCCTGTGATTTCTGTGATTATATACACCACGCTTATTCTGGGAGGCACTATGCTTAATTAAAAAACTCAACTCCCCAGCCTCCTTGTATCTTGGGATAGCCAAAGATGTAATAGGAAGTTTTGGGTGGAACTTGCAGGATGTCAGCTCTTAAAGAGGTTGTCAGACAGCAGGCACATGCCCTTTGCAGCCTTTCTCCCCTTCTTTCTGCCTCTTGCTTGCAATATGGCTGTGCTGGCTGGAGTTCCAGTAGCCATCTTGGACCATGAGTTGACGTTCAGGCTGGAAATTGTACACAAGGGCCAGTGAAGGAAAAAGGTGAAAGGAATCTGGGTCCTTGGTGACAAACCAGTCCTGCATTGTCTACTTCCAACTTCTTTTATGTAAGACAGAAATAAACTTCTACCATGTTTAACCCCCTTTTATTTCTGGTTTCTTTTACCTACAACCAACGGTAATTCCATACTAACATACAACCTGCACCAGCACATGTGTCTTAGCGCATCCATAGCTCTTTGTCCCTCTGCTTCTCATCTCACTCAGACCCTGGGTGAACCCAAATAATATCTGATTTCAAACGCAAGTGACTGGTGCATGGCGAGAAAAAAATGGCATAGCAAGGCAGTGTGGCATCATTGTGATGCTTAGTTAACAACCACAGGTGGATTGCTTCATCCTTCCATTTTTCACAGTGGCTATTGCAAACCTTTTGCTCTCTCCTCACACTCGTCTCAGGCCATACCTCCTACCTGTGCTCTGTATCCTCACTCTTCCCCGTTCAGGAGCCATATGTTGTGGGTCACCCGTGGGTTCCATCTCTCCCGCCCACTGGATCCTTCCCACTGTCATTTAAATATGTCCAGATCTCTCTCATCTCAATAACCACCAAGAAAAAAACAACACAAAACAAAAATATTGTTCCGTGACCCTCTGTCCCCTTCAGTTACCACCATATCACCTGATGTGTCACAGCTGCATATACATTTATTTTTCTAAAAAAGGAAACTGAACTCTTACTTCATGCCATACACAAAATTTAATGTGGGATGGATAATAGACCAAAAAATGAAGGCAAAAACTATGACTATGAAGCTTTTAGAAGAAAACATAGGAGAATATCTTGGCAGCCTTGGGGACACAGAAAGAATTAACTCTAAAACAAAAATAAACATTTACATTGAATTTTACTAAATTTAAAAACTGCTTATTAAAAATACCATTAAGAAAATTGAATAAGTAAAATATAGACTGGGAGAAAATATTCACAATTCATATCTCTGACAAAGGTCTTGTGTCTGTAATACTTAAAGGAGTCTTAGAACTCCATGAGACAATTAATTAACCCAAGTAAAAATGGCATAAGTAACTTGAACAGTTACTTTCCCAAGAAGATGTTTATAAAGCCAATAGGCACATGAAAGAGCATTCAACATTGATAGTTTCCAGGCAAATGGGTAGTTTGCATCAAAAAGCCTACCTCATCCCCCAACACACCAAAGGATCAACGCCACTGACTGTGAGTGTGATGTGGAGCAGCTGGAACTCTCACACATCATTGGTGAGAGTGCAAAGACACACCTCCACTTTGGAAACCTATGTGGCAGTTTCTTATAAAATTAAACATACATTTATTTATTACCCAGAAGGTCCACTACTATAGTTTGGAAGTTCGTTGCCTCCAAATCTCATGTTAAAATTTCATCCCCAATGTTGGAGGTGGGGGCCTAATGGGGGATGTCTGGGTCATGGGGGTGGATCCCTCACGGATAGATTAATGCCCTCTCTGGGTTAGGGGTGAGTTCTCACTCTATTATGAATAATTCCTGTGAGAAGTGGTTTTTAAAAGAGCCTGGCATCTCCCACCTCTCCCTTGCTTCCTCTCCATGGGATCTCTGCACAAGCTGGCTCCTTTTTGCTTTCTGCCATGAGTGCAAGCAGACCAAGACCCTCACCAGCAGCTGAGCAGATGCCAGTGCCATGCATCTTGTACAGCCTGCAGAATCACAAGCTAAATAAACCTCAAGGTGTTCGTGGGGGCCGTGGTCTCCCCTGGAGCTTGGGATCCTCTTCCAAACTCATTGAGGCATTTGGCAGAATGCATTTGTTTGTGGTTGTAGGACAGGGGATCCTATTTTCTTGCTGGATGCTGTCCAGGGTTTAATCTCAGCTCCTACAGCCTGCCATCAGGACCCAGCCACGTGGCCACCCCACCCAGGCCATCCACGATGTGGCCAGCAGGGAATGTCCACTGCTGCTGCTTGTGTTTTTTAAGGGCTTGCCCGATCAGGTCAGTTCTGCCCAGGATAATTTCCCTTTTGGTTAAGTCAAAACCAACTGATTAGTAATCTTAATTATACCCGCAAAAACTCTTGCCATTTAATGTAACATAATCGCAGGATTGATGTCCCATGATATTCGCAGGTCCCTCCTAGTCATATTCCAAGGCGGGGAGTGCAGGGTGCAGGAATCCTGTGCACCATCTTAGGATGCTGCTGGCCACACTAATCCTTCAAAGCTCTGTCTGCACAAGCCTCTTGCCTCCCTCTCTGGTCTCATCTTGCCCCACTCTCTGCTTCTCTCCCTCTGTGCCAGGTCCCCACCTGTTGGCTGCTGTCACTTTCTCAAAAGTCTCCTGCTCTCTCCTGCCTCAGGGCCTTTGCATATGCTTTCTCTGCCTCTGTATCCCCAGCCACCACTCCCCTTCCTCTACTTAAAGCCTGTCCTGTCTTTAGATCTTAACTCTGAGAGGACTTTCCTATAGGGCTGCTTTGACTAGGTCAGATCTGCTAGAAATAAGTTCTTAGTGCTCTGTGTCCCTCTTTACAGAAGTCACCCATTTGTGTTAAATGTTCATGCATACGATTATCCAGTCAATGTCTCCTTCTTTTCCCCACTGTACTGCAGGCTCCTGGAGGCAAGGGCTGTATATGCTTTCACTCAACATTTTATCCCCAGCACCCCACACTTTGCCTGGCATACAGTAGGGCCCAAGAAACACATGTTGAACACACGGATCAGCCTCCAATGTGCTATGAAGGGCCTACCTTAGATGACCAATCATTCTCTAATAGTCTATGATTCCAAGATCCTGTCCAACCACCTCAATTTACAGTCAGGAAAGTAGCCCAAAATATGAAGTAATTTCCAAATATTTGGCAGGGCAGAGCAACTGCGACCTTGACCTCTTCTGCACTGTGTCTCCATGGTAACCGGGGCAGCCAACTGGCCACCAAGGGTGCCTTTTCTTTTCCAACCCCTGGAGCACCGAGTGAGATTCCTCATTTGCAGATTGACTGGATCCTCCACCACGATGAGTGTCCAACAAATGTGGACACAGCCCTCGGGAGGGTTCTATTGTCCAACTCAGTGTGACCTGCTTGGTGAAGAAAGGCAGACCCTCCTCCCGGGCAGCTGTCGGGCTGGGTGGTGCTGTGGGAAGACGGCGAGGCGTGCCGGCAGCCCTCGGGGGAGGACAGCATCGCCACCATCTCGCCCGGAGACGTGTCGGCCTCCTTGCTGGACAGCTGTTCTTGCTCGCCGCTTTGCTCCTTGGCCTGCAATGCACCATGAGCCGCAGACCACCCAGACGGAGGCCTGTTTCCTATTTGCCTGTCGCCACGCGGCCTGTCCACCTCAGCTGCGTGAGGAACGCCAGATGCCTGAGGGACTCTGCAGACAGAGGGAAGCGTTTCGATACTGGGTTACTCTCCTTGGCTCTGGATTACTGGCAGGGCTTGGAGAGCAGCAAAACGTCAGGAGAACGGACAGTGTCACGTGACCGGTACAGGAAGCCGGAAGCACCAAAGGAGGGACCAGATTCTCAAGGGAGGGAAACAACTTTGTGAGAAAAGGAGGAAACAAGAAGTCCAGGTGTGCTTCTCTAGGTGCGATATGGCGTTCCCAGAAAGCAGCACTAATGGGTATTTCTATGGCGAGGTACTGTGACTCTGACTCCCAAAATGTCTGACATCTTTAGGGATAGAAACAGGAACAAACTAATATTTTAAAGCTTCCAACAGTTAGTTTCCCTGTCAGGATAGAAGCAGAAATCATCCCCGACGTAATGCTGGTTTTTTGTTTTGCAAAAAAACCCAAAATGTCAGGGTATACAAAGGTCAAGTTAAAATCGTCTTCTGGCGTGGTGGAGTTTGGGGCAGAGAGCTCAGCAGAATAAATTATTCTACATAACAATGTGAATTAGTTGCAAAATAGTTGCAACTCTGGAAAGTATTATATGTTTGAGGGGAGTTGGGGGCTTGGGTTTCCGAACACGGCTGATGGTGGTCGGGGCTGGCCCCCAACATGGTGGGGGGCAGAGAAGGGGCAATGCCGGGAGCGGGCACCGCTGACCGACCCCAGGGGCAACCATACCTGACTATCCACTTCGCAATGTCCTTTCTGCTCACTCATGGGAGTTAGTGAAGTTTCTTTACTTGTTGGCAACAAAACACGAGGCTGGCTGACTGAAGGAAAACATTCTGGAGAAATATGTAAGGAAGCCCATAGAACTGGAGGAATAGACACTCAAGAATCAGAAAGGCAGAAACAGCCCCTGAAATGAAGAAGCAGAAGTTTACGGTCCCTCTCACTAGGATGGGCTCTTAATGGGACCCAAGGGTCCTGATTCTCAGTCTGTGTCTCTCTGCTCGAACTTCAAATTCCAGGTGGACAGAATCTGCTTGCCCAAGCGTGGGCAAGGTATTTCTGTGCCTGCGTCAGCTGGCCATGGGGGACTGGGGGTGTCGCAGGCTTGGCTGCTGAGGCATTGCTGTGTGCCTGGCAGCCACCCCAACGTGGTTTCCCTACCATAAATCATCAGTCAGATTTTGTTAAAAACTACCTTCCTTCTGTACTATGTGAAAATAAGGACAGGAGAATTGACTACTGACAAGGGCTCTCCAAATCTCTAAAATTATGTTATTTAACTATTCTCTAGGTTTGCTCTTACAGCACAAAACTGAATCGAAAACATATTTCTAAGTTCATTCACTTTTATAGACAATGATGCAGACACATGCTATATGTTTTGTGTTAAATATTCCACCCATTTTACCTATCGTCATCTTCATCAATTCAATAAAGCTTCTTTTACAGCTATTACATACAAAACAGTGTGTAGTTCTCAGTATATTTTATTTTAAACCCACAAAGACTACCATTTTTACATGAGTCAGAAATTTTTTGGATGTAAGTGACAGAATCTAGGATGAGGCAGAAGCCCCAATCAGAGTTTATTGACTCACAGAACTGGTCCAGAGGTCTCTGGCTTCAGGCCCACGTAGATCTAAGAACTAGAAAATATTACTGGGGATTGATTTTTTTTCTCTTAGCTCTGATTTCCTTTGTATGTTAGCTTCACATTGGGGACACCCTGTCTCTCTAATATGGGGCAGATTGCCACTAAGAGGCCTATACATACATCCTCTAGCTTAGGAACTCCAGTGTACAAAAAAGACTTCTGTTTTTCAACATACATGTACAAATTCAGGCAAAAATTTGGATTGAGTCCCGTCCCTGACCAATCACTGTTGAAGGATGGTGGAAGCCTACAGTTCAGCCTGGGTCACCTGCCCACTTCTGTGGTGGTGACAGGTTGCTGGCTGATGTGAAGGCCATGAATTACAATGATTCCAGCCCATCAAAACCACACGAAGTGGCAGGAGTTCCATTCCCCCAAAAGAAAAGGAGACTCTGGGAAGACAAAAACAACAGGCTTCCACTTCAGTTATATTCACAGACTCCTGAGTTATAGATTTGGGAGGGATCTTAGAAATCATCTTGTCTGCCTTCGCAATTTTAAAGATAAGGAAACAGACCCAAAGAATTGAAGGGGCTCCACTCATTCATTTGTGAATTCAGCAGTGCTATGCTTTGCAGGTATAACTGTGCCCAAGATAATCGTAATCCTGACCTCCAAGAAACATTTTGTCCAGTAGGAAAAAGATATAGACAAGTAAAGTGTGGAACACAATATAGCATGCTAGGTGTTACTGAAGGAGTGAGAATGGGAGTGTTTAGGAGGACATAAGAGGGGCTGCTAACCCAGTTTGGGGGCCCTCTACAAAGAAGAGATATCAAAGCTAAGACCCAAAGAATGGGTATATTAGCTAAGTTAATGCTAGCTGCTGTAACAAACAAACCCCCACATTTCAGTGACATAATTGAAGTTTCCTTCTCATTCACATAACTGCCAATGCCTTTGGTTTGTGGGTGGCCTTCCTCACAGTGATTTAGGGACTCAGACTCCATCCATCTTGTAGATTCATTATCTCCTAGGACCATAGAGTCTTTTAGTTACAGTTGGCAGATGAATGGACAGGGAGAAGAAGGCGCACCTGCTTCATGACCACTCTGGCCTGGAGGTGGCCTGTACACTTTCACTCACATTCCACAGGGAGGTCTAGTCACATGGCCCCACCTGCATGGAAAGGACTCGGAAATACAGTCACCGACTTGGTAGCCACGTGCCAGCAATAACTCTACACCGTGAAAGATGAACATGAAGCTCTGGTGTCCCTGACTCAATGAGTTAGCCAAGCAATGAGACAGAGAATGCTTGGTGTTCTAGCTATAGGCTGGTACATTTTTTAAAAGGCCTAGAGGTGACAAAAATCAGTATCCAGTTTGAGTAGGGATGCCAGGTTTAGCCAATAAAAATATCAACCTTCTAGTCAAATTTGAATTTCTTATGAACAACAAATAACATTTTAGAATAAATATGCCCCAAATATTCCATGGGATATATCATACTAAAAGTTATCTATCATCTATCTGAAACTTACTGTTAAGACAGATCCTGTATTTTACTTGGAATCTTACGTTTGGGGAAAGAACAAATAGTTCAGAAAGATCGGTGTGTAGAGTTTGCGTGGGTGCATGTTGGGGATTATGAAGCTGGAAAAGAAACCAGGCTTGGGAAGGTCCTTTTAAGTCATATTAAGAAATTTATTCTGATAGCAGTGGAGGTCATTGAAGGGATTTGGATGGAAGAGAGGGTGTGAGGCATGCTTAGATCTGCATTTTAGGAAACCCTAGTGGTGGTGAAGAACATGGATTACAGTGGGAGTGAGAGAAGGGTTTCTTCCGTACTCCCAAATATTGAAAGTCTGAGTCCTCCACTGTTAAAAGTCAGACCATGCCCGGCTCTGGAACTTATATAACTGTCAGAATCTCCATCATGCTTTTCTTCCATCAACAGTTTGGTGCTATCAGCTCCAGCTGCCTTTGGCAAATCCATCACGTTAAGCCGAAAGAAGTCACACCTGCCAGGCCCGAGCTGTTTATCTCAATAATTTCCCCGTATAAAGCACAAACAGGGGACTATTTATTTTCCTTCCTGACATACATGAGGCTGTTAAAAGTTGAGTGCACTGGCAGTTTACATGAAACCAACGTTAATTGCATACTAGAGATCCATAAAAGGAAGACCGGGGCCTCATTAGCCAGGGACCAATTTCACATTTTTCTCCTCTGACCAAAACTGTTTAAAAATGTGGGGTACTATCTCATCCCAGCCAGACATAAATTTCAGGGCTGTCAAAATGCCCTTGCTGAATTCCAACTTTTCCATGTTTGAAAATGTTCATGTGTTAACTTGGGCTGCAGAAGTGAAATGTCCTATCTCCCTTAGCTCCCCACCCCCAAATGAATGACAGTCTCTCTCATATATACCCCACAACCTCGGCTACCGGGAGTATGTGATCCTGATCATTTTTTTTTTTTTTCATGAATCAGGATGAATCAGTGATACTTTCAGCCCTCCTTGGGGAGAATTTTCCTGGCCTTCCTGGTATTTTTGAAGCACCTATGCTGTGCACTGATAATGCACTTTTATATGCCGGATCTCAACATCCACAACTGCAGCCAAAACGTGTGGCACCTCCACATCCTTCCCATGCCACAGCAGGAATGAAGCCCAAAGCACTGTGCCTGAGTCTCGCCTCGTCTCTGGGCGCTCCCAAGCCAGCCCAGCAGCTGTAGTCACCAGCAAGCATCACTCACAACCTGTCTTCTGCCTCAATTCCTTTCTCCTTGACTGGTGCCTGCTTGGCTATTAGGAGAATTCTCCTTCCTCTACGGCTAATGCCACCACTGTTTGCATCAACTCTACTTCTGGCTCTCACAGAGGGAGCTGGGTCACGTTTGCAGAGTCAAGGAGAAGCACCTCCTCCCAACTCTACACCCCACTTCACCACTGGGCCCCAAGCCAGCTTTGCTTGTGCCCAGCATCCCAGCGAGTCCCCATCGGCTTCTACTCTGCCTTTCCTCCCCACTGGGTGCCCAGCCGGACTGATGGACGTGGACTGTGAAGGAGGCTTCCAGCTTCAGCATTTCCCTCTCCTATCTCGGTCCCCTCGTCACTTCCAGCAAGCTTCTCGTTCCTTCCCTGGCCATGTATAAAATTAAAGATACAAAGCTTTATACCTGTATAAATATAAATTAAAGCTTCCATCTGTATGAGTAGAGTGTATCCAATGGCTAACACATACATGGCACATGCCAGTCACCATTCTACGTGCTTTGTATGTAACAACTCATTTAGTCTTCACAGCAATACGGGGAGGTAGGTTTTGTTGTGATCTCTATTTATAGATAAGGAAACATAAGGTAGAAAGATGTCAGTCACCCAGCTGGGAAGTGGCAGTGTCACATTTGTGCTAATAAACACCATGCTATGTGAGTGGCTGGAGATACCATGTTATCGACTGACTCAGACAATGGGGTGTGTGTGGTGGGGGCAGGAATTAACTACACTATTAAATAACGGCCAGCAAATGCCGGATCATACCAACATCTTTAAGAGAGATAATGCTGTGCCCATTTTATTGATGAGATAACTGAAGCACAGGAAGGCTAAAAACCTCAAAGGCAACTAGTGGAATCTGAAGCATCAGGATTCAGTCCGGCACGCCTTACTCCAGACCCTGAGCCCTCTGCCTTGTACCCACCACCTCCCTTTCTAAAGCAGATTATTCTATCTTCCTCCTTTAATCACTGCACTGTATATAATTCAACCGAGTTCTTCACTGAGAAGCTAAGATTTCTGGAGTCTGACTTTGTAAGCTGAAATCTTGGCACTTGTGAGAAGAGCTGTGACCCCAGTAGGCCACCGAGTGTCACTAAGCCTCAGTTTCTCCATTTGTGAAAGGAGGATGAGACATCAGCGTCTGCCCCGAAACCTTACAGCGAGGAGTGATGAGAAAACAGCACACGTCCAGCCGCCACTTCGCAGTGCTTGGCTCACAGTCAGCGGTGGACAAAGGGCAGCTATTTTTATTAACTCAGCCTCCATCCACTGGGGCCCCGTACGTGTCGGGCGCCGCATATAGAACACTTGAGATAAATGAGGACACAATCCTGTCCTTTCTTACTTTGTTGAGAGATGGGCCCATTAATCCTTTTTCATATTCCTATTCGCACCTTTCAAGCAATTAACAAGGTCCCAACACCCCGAAGGCTCCCCGAGTTATAGAGGCTTGGCCTGGTGCCTGCTGCTCTCCACAGAGAGGCTGCCAGTGGCCTTGGAACTCCCACCTAGTTTGCTTCATCACATGCAGAGCCTCAAATTGCCACTGCTTGCCCTCTGGCCTTCTAGCCCTGGGATTCTACCTGGCTGGTCACACCTCAGACAGGCCTAGGAAAGGGCGTAGGTTTCTGGCTTAGAAAGGACCCAGGCCGTATAAGGCAGTATTTCAGGATCCCTGAGTATGCTCCTAGCTCTCCTTTTTCCTTTCTCATTCTCCCATTTTCTGCTTTCCCATCTCTCTGAGTGTCGTTCTCCCTTCTTCACCCCCTTTTACAGTCAGATTGTTTGGTGTCACATACAGAAATGCGGAACATCTGTGGAAGAACAGTGGTGTGGTGCTTTTCTCTCTCTAGAGGGTCTGAACTATGAGGTATCTTTCCCTTCCTTTCCCCTTCCTTCCTTCCTTCTTTCCTTCCCTCCTTCCCTCCCTTTCTCCCTCTTTCCTTCCTTCCTTCCTTCCTTCCTTCTTCTCTTATTAACCTATAAAGTGTAAGAACACAGGCTTTGGAGACAGAGACCTTGGTTCTGAATTCTGAGAGCTGTGTGCTGTGTGACCCTGGGTGTATTACACAACTTCTCTGAATCTCAGTTTCTTCATTTTAAGAGTGACATCATCCACATTTATGCTGTAGTGACTGCCTTCTAATGTATTCTCCTCCAAACCACTCTCCCAGGGCAGGTGGATGGAGCTTTAAAAAATAAAGCAAATCTTGTCGAATACAGTCATGGTTTTGTTCAATATCCATCCATGGATTCCCAAAACACTTAGAATAAATTCCAACCTCTTCTTCAGGGTCCGTGAAGCCCTGCATAGTGTCACCCTGCATCATGTTCCCCTTACTCACTAGGTTCTCCTCCATTCTTGCTGCCCCAGGGCCTTTGCATATGCTGTTCCTGCTGCTCAACATAGCCTCTCCTTACACTTTCCCTGGCTGATCCTGCTGACACTTAGTCTCAGCTTAAATGTTACTTCCCCAGATAAATCTTCTTCGACTCCCCCAAGATAATGAGGGGCTCCTGGTTATGTTCTTTTTATAATTAATTAATTAATTTTTCTTTTAAAAAATGTGGTAAAATATACACAAAATTGATCATTGTAACTGTTTTTTTTATTTCTGCATATTATGGGGGTACAAATGTTTAGGTTACATTGCCCTTTTCCCCTCCAACAAGGAGCTTCAAGCATGTCCATCCCCCAGATGGTGCGCATCGCACTCATTATGTCTATATATACCCATCCCCTTTCCCCCCACTCCCATCTGCCCGATACACGATAAATGTTATTCTTACATGTGCACTTAGGTGTTGATCAGTGAAACCAATTTGCTGGTGAGTACATGTGGTGCTTGTTTTTTCATGGGATACTTCACTTAATAGAATGCGTTCCAGCTCCATCCAGGAAAATACAAGAGGTGCTAGATCACCATTGTTTCTTATAGCTGAATAGTACTCCATGGCATACATATACCACATTTTATTAATCCACTCATGTATTGATGGGCCAATTTTAAGTGTACAGTTCAGTGGCATTAAGTACATTCCCTTTGTGCAACCATCACCGTCACCCATCTGCAGAAACTTTATTCATCATCAAAAACCGAAACTCTGCATGAATTAAACGATAAGCCCCCATTCCTCTCTCCCTCCAGCTGCTGGTAACCACCATTCCACTTTCTGTGTCTAAGAATATGACTACTCTATCCCTTATGCATGTGGATTCATACGGCATTTGCCCTTTTGTGACTGGCTTATTTCACTTAGCATAATGTCTTCAAGGTCCACCCATATTACAGCATGTCAGGATTTCCTTCCCTTTTAGGGCTGAGTAATAGTCCATCATATGGGTATGCCACATTTGCTTTTTCCACTTGTCCCTTGGTGGACACTTGTGTTGCTCCTACCTCTTGGCTATTGTGAATGATGCCACTATAAACATGGGCGTGCGGTTATATTCCTTTGTAGCACCTTGTACTTTTCCTTCAGAACATGTGTGTGTTGATTCATTTACTCTCTTAATTTTCTAGTAAGCTTTAAGCTACATGACAGCAGGGACTGTTGTCTGTTTTTTTTAACTATAATATACTGACTGTCCTCCACAAAATCTATTATAGCATGCAGTGTTAAGATTCTACAGCCAGCCCGTTTGTGTTCAAATCCTGCCTCTCCTACTTAATAGCTTTGTGACCATGAGCAAATGCCTTAACCTCTCTGTGTCTCGTTTTCATCACCAGGAAAATGAGACTATTGAGAGTGCTCACCACCTAAGGTTACAGGAAGGAATAGGTGGAAAGGGCTGAAAAGAGTGCCTGACTATTCATTTTATGTTTAGTAAATGTGCACCATTAGTACTGTCCTAGTTGATGCTCAGCTACTTATCGAATCAATATGTTAGATGAATAAGATGCCACTGGAGATTACTCTATTTGTGTCCCTTCTGATAATCTCTCTTTCACATGCGCCCTCATCTTCCTGCTCCTGGAAGGAAGTGCAGATGCTAATGGAGGCAATTTTCCTGGGTCTTGGTATGTGCATTATCAGGGCCGTAATCAGGGCCTCGCTCTGGTGCTGTGGTTCTCAGCCTCGCTGCGTATTAGAACTACCTGGGCAGTCTGACACCCAGAACACACCTGGAACAATTAAATTGGACACTCCGGAGGTGAGACCCAGGCTTTTTAAAGCTTCCCAGGTCATTGCAGCATATAGCTGAGGTTGAGAATCATTGATCAACGGGGGAAGGTGGGATTCAGCACTTTAGGGCTGGAGGTGTGGGCTCTGCTGTTCGGGATATAGGCATCACCCCACCCAAATTTGGGGGAAATGTTTGTAACCTTAAAAAGTAGACCTACACATAGCCAGAAGTCATAGGAAAACACGTTCAGCCTTACTATAAAATCAAAGTAGGGCAGATTAAAAGACTGGGGAGACTATTCCTTTGCTTCCCATCAAATTGGTACAGATTAAAAAAAATAAAGCCAATAACGCCTAAGGTTTAAGGTTATAGGAAATTGAGCCCTGTTATTCACTGCTGGTGGGAGTGTAGTTGGGACCACGTGTCTGGAGAACACTTTGGCATTAAATTTCAAAATCTTTATAGGTTTTGCTATTTAGACCCAGCAGTTACCTATCTGGGAAGTTATCCTAAGGAAATAGTCACGAATGTTGGCAAATGTGATCTTCAAGGATGATCATTGTTTCATTCTGCATAATGGAAACAATACCAATATCCATTAAATCATGACTGGATTAATAAATTATGCCTCTCACCTTCCCCTGCCGCCATTATAGAATGGCTGAGCAGCATAGGTTGAGTCTATGGTCTTTGAATTCAGAACACTTGGATTTGCCGGTCCTTCCTTCCTTCCTTCTTTCCTTCCTTCCTTCCTTTCTTTTTTGAGACAGTGTCTCACTCTCTTGCCCAGGCTAGAGTGCAGGCATGATCACAGTTCACTGCAGCTTCAAACTCCTAGGCTCAAGCAATCCTCCCATTTAAGCCTCCCAAGTAGGTGGGACTACACCTGGCTAGTTAAAAAAACTTGTCTCTTTTTGTAGAGACAGGTTCTTGCTATGCTGTCCAGCCTGCTCTCGAACTCATGGCCTTCAGCAATCCTCTCAAAATGCTGGGATTACAAGTGTAAGCCACTGTACCCAATCTGGTTTGCTTGTTACTAGTTAAGTCCTCTGGACAAGTGACTTAACCTTTCTGTGCCTCAATTTCTTCATCTAGTTAAAAGAAGATGACAATAATAGTATCCTTCATAGTGTTGTGAGAATTAGATAACATAATCCACATAGAGTGCATAAAACAAAGTCTGATCCACAGTACGCACTTGATTTTGACATATGTTAGCTGTTTGTCTATGGTTACTATGTAATAGTTATTAAGCCAATCATGCAGGAGATGATTGAATGACATGACAAAAATTTATGATGTAACATATTTCCTAGATTTCTAAGATGTACATTTTGACAAATTTAATATCTCTATAATTGGCATACATCTGACGATGGATGGTCTCTAATTGTTGTCATTTGGCTGGAGACAAAATGTGGCTGTCATTGCCTATCCATGGACAAATGTCAAAAATGTCAGCTGTAGAACTGGTAGAATGGGTGACAATGGTTAAATGGAAGAAAATCCCAGAGACAATCCTGGAACACTCTTTTAACCCCTAGCAACCAAATTGATGGATGTGTTGAATCCTAGGGAAATAAAAAAATAGTCTAGGTCTATATAATTGCACAGTTGGCTTAAGAACCTAGAGCCAATGTGTCATGGATTCTTATTAGAAATATGACATCACCAATATTCTTAATGTCACAGAGTAGGATAAAGTTTGGAAAAACACTGACACCGATAACTGAGACAAAAAGGGACTTAAGCAAGTTGGACCCGGAATGAGAAGCAGTTTTAGGAGTAACCATATTTTCCCTATTTTTATATATGCAAAAGTGACATAGTTGATGATCTGCCTAATTCTATATAAGCTCTTTCAATGATTTTAAAGTAACTCTAAGTGATGTGTATTGTGTCTGAATTTAATAGGCAGCATTTTTATTTTAGTGACACATAAAATAATGGTGTGTCTTAGCACTGATGTTGTTTCAGAAACATTGAAATATGATACTAAATGAGCAACGTAGGTCACAGAACAGCACGTGCAGCAGGAGCCAGATTTTTTAAAAATATATATTATCTTAAAAGATAAAAGTGTATGTATATATATTCATACCTGGTGCTGTTAGGACATTCGAATGGAAATAATGCAACGATGAATTGCATTCAAGTGGAATTATACTATTCATCTGCTTATTCAATAAACTTTTTCTGCGTGGCTTCTATAAGCTGGTTTCTACACTAGGTTCTAGGGGTTACAGAGATGAAACATTCTTTCTGCCTGTAAGGAGTTGAATCTGGAGATTAACAGATAGACATGCAGTTATAATACAATGGGAGAATTGTCACTATCAAGGTAGTCACAAGAGGAAGGTTCTGGAGGAGGCGATTTGAGAGTTGTACATAGAGAGAAAGGGCTAAAACTCTAAAGGGGATGAAGTTACCCAAGAGGGTTTAGCCCAGAACCTGCGAGAAACAAAACAAAACAAAACAAAAAAACCCTTATACTTCCGGACCAAAGGTAAGAAAAGAAGAAAAGGAGGAAAAGGGACTAACATTTGCTGGGAACCTTCTAGTGTCAAGTGTCACACTGTTGCTTTACATCTGTTATCCCATTTAATGCTCACAACCTGCGAAGAGTAAGTATTATTACTTCCTTTTGTAGATGAGGAAACTGATCCACTTAAAGCTTAAGAAACTTGTTCAGGGGTTTGCTCAAATTTCATCTTCTCAATGGGCCTTCCCTGATCATCCCATTTGGAACTGCAACCCACCCCATACTCCCATGTCACTCTTTATCCTTTCCCCCCACTTTTTTTAAAAAACCAGAGCATTTGTTGCCATCTGATATACTGTAAATTTTATTTATTGTTTATCATCTGTTTCTCCCTGCTAAAAATGTCAACTCCATGAATGTAAGATTTTTTCCCTCTGTTTTGTAATTGTGATATTCCTACCACTTAGAATGGCATTCTCTCACACAGCAGGTCCTCAATATTTCAGAAATGAATTTATGTAGCTGAAGGGCCATCACAGGATTCGAACCCTCGGTTATCTCATGCACAAGGCTGTGAGCTCTGCACACTGAAGATGAAAGAGACCAAAAAGATGTTAAAAAGGCAGGAGCAAGGTGAGCACAGGAGAGCTCCACACAGGCTGGTGATTCAAGAAGTAGGCAAGTGAGCATCAGTGACTAGAGAGGAAGGAAGAGCTCCAAGGTCACTAGTGATCCAGAAGACCCCATTGGAGAAGAGAAAACGAGAGTGTAGAGGGTTAAATAGTGGGAAGTGAAGAGATAGCGGTAGAAGGTCTAAAGCTGTTAGCCGAGCTTGACCTTGAGAGGAAGGCCCTAAGAACTACTGTGAATAAGATCCACTATTCCCAGAGATCCCCCTACAATGCATTCCCCATCCAAGCCAAGTGCTTCGCATGATCTCACTTTTAATCCTGACAACAACTCCGTGGGGTATATGCATGTTTTGCACATGAGTGAACTGAGGTTGACTAACTCATCCAAGGTCATACAGTGGGAAAGTAGAACTCAAGTTTATTCAACCTCAGAGGCCCAGCTTGCAACCACTGCACTATACTATTAGTACACCTTATAGATAAATCCTGGGGTATGCTCAGTTATATCCACAGCTTAAATTATCAAAGTGGAATCGTTGGGATAAAGAATATGCACCTTTGTAAGACGTTATTTCCTTCTTAGCTATCAAAGTTTTTTTTAAGTGCATCTGGGTGTGATAGTGGTAGCTAATAGGACCCTCACCATAGAATCTGCATTTCCAGTGGTGGCCAGTGGAGTTAGCAAGCCATTAGGACCAGGAGTTGGGTACCCTCAGGGCTATAGGTGAGACTTGTCTCTGCCGGCCTAGGCTCTCTAGGAAATTCCCAGCTGGGCTTTTTCTGGCTCCTCTTGTCATCTTGTCCCCACTAAGGGGAATTTAGGCTATCAAGAATCACCAGAAAATGACCAATCAGGGGTGGGGGCGCCTCCATCAGTTTAGGCAAGAAAAGAGGAGATCTCTCTCCCTCCCATGAATAGGTTTCCAAATGCTTTCCAGAAGCCACTTTTCTTCCTTTCTTCCTCCCTCCCTCTATCTCTTTTTCTTTCTTCTTCCTCTTCAGGCTGAAGCATTTTCCAAAGAAGAAAATGGAGAATTATGTGAATGAGAAAAAGGTCAAATCTAGTGCTAAATAACAGGGATAAAATACCAATGTGCAGCAAAAAGCCTCTGAAGCTCTTATAACATCTGTTTTTTGGGCAGTGGGGAGGCCCTGCTTGTAGCTTAAACCCAAATCATGATCTTCGGGGGCTGTCGGGAGGCAGCAACTGGAATAATGAGACACACACGGGGCTTAGGGAGAAAGCTGAAATCCAAGTGGCAGCCCCAGCTGTAATTCCTCATGAAAAGCCAGAGACAAAGACAGGTTATTTATTTGATTTGTAATCATAAAAGGCCTCTCTAGGTTAGTTGATTTGGAGCCCAGAGATAAAGCTGGCTTTCTTGTAAGACGACTGTGAAAACATGCAAGGAAAACCACTCTCCTCTAACCTGGAGGCTGATTGGAAGGGTCTTTATCAAAATGTTATTTTTTTTTCCAAAAGGCATTCATCATTTTCAACAAGGTTTCATCCTGGTGTCGTAAAGCAAACTCTTGCCGGAGGCAGGTTAAACTAGCAGCATTTAGGAAAAAAAAAAGAATCCTTCTGACCTGCATCCAGGGAGCTGTCACTATGATTAATTAGCTCCGACAGTCCCAGGTGGGCAATAAGGACCAAGGCATTCTCGCCTACTGTTTGTGCTTAGTCAATGATATGGCTTGGGCTCAGGTCCCCCACCCGTCATCTTCGCTCTGCAGAAATGGCTGCCTTTACTTCTGTCTTTGGGAAGTCAACGTGCAGGTTTCGGTTTAAAACCTGGAAAGGTGGGAGTCCAGGCAGGCTCTGTGCCTAATTTGCTGTGTAACCTTGAACAAGTGTCTTGGTCTATCTTGTAACTCAGTCTTCTCAAACTTAACATGGCTCCTAAAGCCCCTCATTGTTGGGCCGTTGTCTGTCTGCCTCTCCAACTTCATCCCTCCGGCTCTTCCTCAGTAGCACACTCACGCCAGCCTTAGGGAGCTTCTTTCAGCTCTGTCAACTTTCCTTTCTTCCCCTTGCCTCCAGCCATTGCCCAGGACCTTCCCTGGTATATTCCAGAATATGATTTCGTCTCCTTTTTGATTGGCTAATTCCTGCATATCCTTCAATCTTGAATTTAAGTAGAGCTCTCTTTGCAAAGTCTTGCTGCATCCTCCTCTGGTGAGAGACGTTCCCTGTCCCTTAGCCTCTGTGTTTCCCTACACTGGTGCCTGTCACTGACATTGTAATGACCGAATCTGTGGCTTCCCCAGCTGGACCTTGAGTTTCTTGAAGTCAGGAAAGTGTCATCTTTCTCATCACAGCAGGTGCAGCACTTAAGTACCGTGCCTGGCACATGGGAGAGGCCCAAAGTGCAGTAGGACATGAGATGAAGTAAGGAGAATCGTATTAGATGAATAGCACAAACTTTTTGAGTATAAATGCTCTATCTTAATATCCTAAAAGCTGCATTTCTTTCCCCCATTCCCACCCCCACACACATGCAGGACAGTTGCTGGGCTTTTGATACCCACTTATTGAGAAATAGGAATCGACAAAAGATCACTACAAATTAGCAATGTCTTTAAATTAATGTGTATCTTATTATCACCATGATATCAACATACCTTTGAAAATATTCATACATATAAGTAGTGGAATATTCCATCAGAGACTAAAGTCATGTGTTTTTCCTGTTTTTTTCAGTGAAAGAGATGCTGTAATACTGCTTTGTAATTGTTAGAAGCAGTATTTCCTTCACTCCTCTGTTCTCTCTTCTTCTCTCCCCAGTTTTCCCTGCTGGAGTGGGTATGGCTATCTCACTATCACTTGGAAAGTTTCTCTTGGAAGAACAAATCACTTTTGAGTCCCCATGACTATTATTATTAGTAGGAGTGGTAGTACTGTGATTATTATTACTCACTTAGAAGACAGTATCCAGCCCCACATTTGAGGAAAAGGGTGTGGTTAGATTCTCTGTGTTTTGAAAGTGTAAAGAAGGGCTGCCTGGCTCTCAAGGGAAAAGAAACAGCAGCTCTGGGTTCACGAGCTGGCAGATATCATCAGACATCCTGACATCTGGGAGGATTTGAACCTCAAAAGCTAAGGCTAAGAGCTCCCATCTTGTAAACCTGAGCGTTTCAGTGCTTAGCGCTGAATGAACAGGACCACCCTGTTCCAAGGAACCACAGTGACCATGGTGAGTTGCCACAGCAGCCAGAATCAACACCTGCAGTCACTCAGTGGTGACGTAGTGGCATAACGAGGAGCCACAATGGCAGAAAACTGGTCAGTCCCTAGTGATCTCTGTCCACTTGGGTGAGAAACCAGATTACATCCTTCTGGACTGCAAAAGTCCCTGGGGTTCTTGGACAGCATAAACGAAGGGATCCCTGAAAGGAAGATAATGAATTTTTCATTAATTATTTTGGTAGGGTTTGCTCATGAAAAATCAAAAGAAATGAGTTCTATAGGTGGGGAAAACAGCATGAACAAAGGCAAGGAGGTGAGAAAATGTGGGTTGGGAGGAAGTAAGAGGAGCTCAGCTTAGTTGAATTCATAAGGAAAAGATAACGTGAGAGTTGAGAGATTGGGTCTTGGAGCCAAACAGATTTCCTCTTGGATAGTCATGGCCTGGTTTTAATTTTTTTCCTCAACAGTTTATTATGAGAAATTTTAAACATACAGAAAAGTTGAAATAATTTTACAGTGAACACATATACTTGTCATTGGATTTTGAAATGGACAGTTTACTGTAGTTGTTTTATTAACACCATTTTTCTCTCTATCCATCAATCCATTGTTATGGATATATATATATATATATATATATATATGTATATTTCTATGTATCCATCAATCCACAGTTAAGTTTCGGACATCAGATCAATCTCCCCGAAATCCTTTGGATGCATGTCATTAACTAGAGTTTAATATTTGTAGTTTGTTTAAAAATTTTCCTTGTGAGATAAAATTTATATACAATGAAATACACAAACCTTAAGTGTGCCATTCAGTGAGTTTTAATGAATATGTAATCCAATGCTCTGGCAAGACAGGAAATATGACCCCTCGTGACTCTTCCCAATCATTCTCTGCTCCCACACCCCCGTAGGCAACGTTGCTTGGATCTTTTCCTACCATAGATTAATTTTGCCTGTTCTAGAATTTATATAAATGGATTTGTATAATTGGTACCCTTTTGTGTCATATTTCTTTCACTTAGTACAATGTTTTTGAGATTTATCCATGTTATTGCATGTAACGGTACTTCATTGCATTTTACTGGAGTATTATTATTTTGTATGCATACATTATACCACAGTTGGCATATCCACGCTCCTATTGATGGAAACCTCAGCTGTTTCCAGTTTTTGACTATTTATAACAAATGAAGCTGCTATGAACATTCTTATATAAGTGTCTTAGCAGAAATAGGTTCTTATTTTTCTTGGGTAAATACCTATGAGTAGAATTGTTGAGTTTGTAAGGTCAATGATGTTGGGAGACAACATGATCTCTCACATTTTTGTACAACTGACAAGCAGAGGCACTGACTGAATTTATTTTAGAATGTTTTTTTCAGGGATGTTTGTGTTGTGAACAGTATTGGAAGAGAGAATGTATCCCTTCCAGAGTAAGGATGCAGCTAATAGTTTTTTGGTGCAGTCTTTAGGTTTTACTAAATATGAAATCATATCATCTGAGAACAAGGATAATTTGACTTCTTCCTTTCCAGTTTATATGTCTTTTCTTTTTTTTCTTTGTTTAATTGTTCTGGCTAGGACTTCCATTACTATGTTAAATAAAAATGGTGAAAATGGGCATCCTTGTCTTGTTCTAGATCTTACAAGAAAGGCTTTCAGTTTTTCCCCATTCAGTATGATACTAGCTGTGAGTTTGTTGTATATGACCTTTATCATATGGAGGTATGGTCCAGTTTGTTAAGACTTTTTATCATGAAGGGAAATTGAATTTTATCAAATGATTTTTTGGCATCTATTGAAACAATTATATGGTTTTTGTCCTTCATTCTGTTTATGAGATGTATCACATTTATTGGTTTGCTTATGTTGAACTATCCTTGCATTCCTGGGAAGAATCCAACTGGATTATGATGAATGATTTTTTTAATGGGTAGCTGAATTTGGTTTGCTATATTTCATTGAGGATTATTGCATTTATGTTCATCAGAGATACTACTGGCCTGTGGTTTTCTTTTTTGTTGTTGTTGTATCTTTGGTTTTTGTATTAGGGTAATGCTGGCCTCATTGAAGGAGTTTGGAAGTATTACTTCTTCCTTTTTTTTTTTTTTTTTGGAATAGTTTGAGTAGAATTGGTATTAGTTCTTCTTGAAATGCTTGGCAGAATTCAGTGGTGAAACCTTTAGGTCCTGGGCTTTTCTTTTTTGGGAGACTTTTTAGTACTGTTTTTATCTTGTATGATGTTATTGGTCTATTTAGGTTTTCTATTTGTTCATGGTTCAATCTCAGTAATTTGTATATGTCTAGGAATTTATCCATTTTTTTAGGTTTTCCAGTTTATTGGCATATAGTTGCTCATAATAGTCTCTAATGACCCTTTAAATTTGTGTGGTATCAGTTGGAATGTCTCCTTTTTCACCCCTGATTTTATTTATCTGGGTCTTTTCTCTTTTTTTTCTTAGTTTTGTCTGGCTAGAGGTTTGTCAATTCTGTTAACTTTTTCAAAAATCCAACTTTTCATTTTGTTGATCTTTTGTATTATTTTGTAGTCCCAATTTCATTTACTTCTGCTCTGATCTTTATTATTTCTTTTCTTCTACTAATTTTGGGTTTGGCCTACTCTTGCTTTTCTAGTGCTTTAAGATACATCAATAGTTTGTTCATTTGAAGTTTTAGTTTTTTAAGGTAGGTGTTTATTGCTATAAATTTCCCTGTTAGTACTGCTTTTTCTGTGTACCACAGGTTTTTTCATGTTGTGTTTCCATTTTCATTTGTTTCAACAAATATTTAAATTTACCTCTTAATTTCTTCATTGAACTAATGACCATTATTTCTTAAAAATTTTCTTCTGCCCATTCTCTTGATCTTCCCATTGTTGAACTTCAACTATATTCATGTTAGACGTTTTTATATTGTTTCACAGGGCCCTAAGATATTCTGTGTGTGTGTGTGTCTCCATCTCTCTCTTTCTCTCTTTCTCCTTAAATTTTTTTTGTCCTTTGTCTTAATATTGGGATAATTACCCTTGATCTATCTTTATATTTCCTGTCTACTGCTAATCATATCTGGGGAATTTTTTATTTTAGTATTTTATTTTTCAGTTCCAGAATTTCTATTTGGTTATATTATATGTTTTCTGTTTCTCTACTGAGCTTTGCTACCTTTTCATTCATCATGCCAAATTTTTCCTCATACCTTTAAATAGAGTTAAAGAGCTGTTTTAAAATCCTCATCTGCTAATTCTGATATCTGGATCATCTCAGGGTGCTCTTTATTGATTGTCTTTTCTCTTGAAAATATATTACATTTTCCTATTTCTCTGTATGTCAGTCAGTTTTGGACTGTATCCCAGACTCTGTGAATGATATGTTGTAGAGGCTTTGGATTTAGTTCTATTCCTCCAAAAAGTAGATTTCATTGTTGTTGTTTTTTCTAGTGGGCACTTAACTTGGTTGTACTCAAATTACAAACATTGTTTCCACTGTAGCAGGTGGCAGATCTAATCTCAGTTGAATTCTTTCACTCTTCTGTGACTGGTTGGAGTCCGCTTCATGTATTTATAATTCAGGACTCAGCCAGAGATTAGAGCAGGGTTTATGAAAAGAATTTAGGGCTCCCCATTTCTGGCTCTTTCCTCCTGGGATTGTACCCTACACCTTCCAGTGGCTGCAGTTGCCCCGTAGTCTGTTCTCTGGTTCTCTCAGCCAGTAAGGCTGGGTTTTCTATTGGAATTTTAGCTGGTCCTCAGTGTCACCTCCACTACCCTCCAGTACCTTTTTGCTTTTAGTTATTCTGAAGTGCCTTCAAATATTTGTTTTAAAATTATTAGCAAAGCTTTTTTTTTTGTATTATGTGAGAGGGTTGGTCATACTTGGCTATACAGTAAGGGGGCTAGATTTGAATTTGATTGTCAAATCTGCCACTTACTAACATATTGACCTCAGACAAGTTGCTTAATCTCTGGGAGCCTCAGCACTCTGATCTATAAAATGAGGATAATAATCATAATATATATCACATAAATTTAGTCTGGATAAAATGATTATTTAATGAAGATTGAGTGAAATATTAATAACTTAAAAGTGCTTTGCAAAATGCCTGATGCGTGGTAAATGCTCAGTAAATGGTAGTTGTTATTAATAAGTATTAGTGCCAATACATAAAACAGTGGAAGATAGACACACGGACTGAATATGGGGCTAAGAAATTTGAATTTTATTTGAAATGCATGATAAGCCATGGAGTGACATTTTTTTCTACTGTGGTTTAGATCTATATAATCAATTCTTTTGGAGCTGAAAACCTTCCTTAACTTCAGATGATTTTGCCCTTCTGGAGTTTCGGTGGAGGCAGAGTTTTCTACATACCATTCTAGGTATCTCCTCCTTGTGACGTAAGTGATGCTACCTGTAAGATTTGTCTCTGCTTCAGGAGCAACCATTTTTCTCTGTCCTCAGGATGCCTTGTGTGTTGGCATACTTACAGTGCTCTGTGGGTCCCAAGCTGGATGGTTGAGAAATTTAGTGTGAGTTGCAGAACATGGGTGCTTTTAAAACATATCCAGACTAGACTCACAGCCTGGAGCCCAGTTGGAGTTGTGTATTTCAATCTTTACACTGTGTGAGGAAATTCACATCTGTGTGCAATGGGAAATCAAGGCAGAAGGTCAACATCCAGTGAGTCATCAAATTGTGACCTTTCTACCTCCCAGAAATCCCTCAAATCTTGCCCCTTCTCTATATCTGGACACGGATATTACTCTAGCTCAGATTCTCTTAACTTTCATCAGGGCATTTTCAATTGCCTTTATTCTCCCTTCCTCTAACATCTCATTCTTCTGTTCTTCCCTCCATATCACTATTATAATTGCCTCTAGATATAACACTCCCTTGCTCAGAAAACATCAAACATTGCAGACCACAAATTTACAAACTCCTGGATATTGCACTCAAGGGCCTCCCCAGACTGGTCATTTTATTGTCCATTTACTAGTCTATTGGTCAAAGTCCCTTCCCATGAGATGTCTCCCTGTGTCATTTCTTAACTTTAGATAATAATAATGATATTTCTTCAATATTCAGGTATCACCTATGACAAGATGCACTCTCAATTTATTAATAGCTTTTCATGGAGAAAACAAACACTACTACACTAAATCAATGAACATTTTAAGACATAAGCAGTTCCAGAAACATTCAAATGTGAAAAAGTTGTAGGTCTGGGAGTTAAAGACATATGCTAATGACACCATTTTTTAAATGTCAACAAAGAGCTCAGTAACGATTTAGCTAAAGAATCTTTTCTTGCTTCATTCTGCTTCCAAGGAGCTCTCAACCATGTAGTCCTGCCCCTCTCCTGCATAAATTTCTGGATTTTTCTGTTGTGCCAAAAGCAACCTTCACATGCCTTAAGAATGTATTTTGTCCAAGCTCGTTGGCCTGCAAAGAGAATAAGGGGTTTTCCTATTAGCTGTGTAATATTTGATATATTTTAAGAAGAACCTGCTGTTGAAAATTGGACCAAAACCAAACAAACAAGCCTAAAAAGCAAAACAGAGCCCCCAAATGTTTGTTCTGTGTTGCTGGGAGCAGAGCATTAATTATTTCTGCTTCCCAGGAAGGGTGTAGGGAGTGAAAGTGGGAGGTCGGCTCTTTTTGTCCAAGAAAGTCATTTTCTTTCTTTCAAGTTATTACCAGTGCAATTATTTCATCAAGGTGAATTAGTCTTCTACTTGGGTCCCAGGCTAGGGTTTCACTCAGACTTTTTCTTTACCACTTCTGGCCACTAAATATTTGACCCAGAGTTTGAGTTCGGATTAAGCTGTCACAGATCCTGGTTTGATAAGGGGAAAGAAATGAAAGTGGACAAAAAGACGTGAGACTAATTGGCATTTCCAAGTGATTTTCCCTTTACAATTGGCCAAAGAAAATTCCATGAGGGAGAGTGGTGCTTGCTGTCTCACTGTGGCCTTCTTTGTGTGTGCCCAGGAGACCCCTGCCCAGGCCCCTGCCCTGTCAGCGTGTCTGAGCACTGTTGTTCTTGGGATATAATTGAGTTGGGCTTCATTGTGAGCATCTATACACTTTTAATGAGACTTATGTGTCTGTACTCAGAGGATTCCAGATCCTCTACTACATTTCATTTGGAATTAATCCGATGTGGGCTGTTCTCCAGGCTTAATGGCTGAAAGGTCCTTTCCAAAGGGAAAGAATTCAGTGATAGAATTTAATAAAGTTTAGTATGAAAGCTAATTCTTCATAAAACATTGAAAATTTTTCCCCAAAGTGCAGACACCAAAACCATTGTATACCCCAGGATTTCATTTCTGCCTGCCTTCCTTGGGGCCCATGCACTGTAAGCAATGAATCTGCATTTGTAAATAAAGAATAACTTCATGACAGTTTAATGGGGTTGGGAAAAATAATTGGTCCTTTTTTTTTTTTTTTTTTTTTAAAGTGGCTCTTCTTATCGTGTCTTGCTATGTGAACCGTAATGGGGGATTTGCTGCAGATAAGATCCTTAAAGTGAGACTAAAATAAACACAGAGATAAACTTTTTCCATTTCTAG
This sequence comes from Propithecus coquereli, assembly GCF_000956105.1. Taxonomy (NCBI): domain Eukaryota; kingdom Metazoa; phylum Chordata; class Mammalia; order Primates; family Indriidae; genus Propithecus; species Propithecus coquereli. The sequence continues at coordinate 807,343 of NW_012146967.1, forward strand.
GCTTAGGCTGTCTACCAAGGAGCAGCAAGTTCATTGCATAAGTGAACAGGATTCCTGGCCAGACAGTCTGAGAGGAGGAGAGGTGGGAGCTGGCAAGCGGGGACAGCAAAAGCAAGCAGCTGGGGGCCCTTCTTGGTGGCCCCCCTGCCTTGGTAGCCTCCTCACTGGCCACTCATCCATCCCCACCCCACGGAGGCCTCCCCTGTTTCAGCTTCACTCAAGTGTAGGCTCATCCTCAGTGCCATTATTTTAAATTTGCCTTTGAACTCAAATATCCGGTCTCACTTCTTTGCTTCGGCAATTCCTAACCACCCTTGCAGGACCTACCCAGCCTCATGTTTTTAGAAAGTCTTCTGGTTGCCCTCTCTTTGTTCTCTCATAGCCTCTGCTCAGTGTGTTGTGTGAGCTTGTTGAGAGCGAGAGCATCCCATATCTGTTTGCATAAGAGCCTCTTGCCCTAGACTGTGAGCCAGTTGAGGTCAGGCACTCCACGGATACAATGCAATTCCTGTCAGCATTCCAATGGCATTTTCTTCGGAAATTGAAAAATGTATCCTAAATTTCCATTAGACTAAGATTTTGCTCATATTAGGTCTCTTTTGTAGAATCTAATAGTTTCATGTGGAGAAGAGATAGCTCATCTCATTTAAAGGCTACTGTTAAAAGAAATATTTTAAAGCCATGTATTGTTTCACAGGGAAGCAGGCTAAGGGAGGGAATGGTTCAAACTTTGTGACTGAAAGATGTCAGCTGTAGAGAAGTAACATCAACCAGTTTGAGAGACATAATGCAAGACTGACCCCCCTTAGTGTGGGGTAAAAACATAAGCAGGTACTTTGAAGTCAAAGAAAACTGGTTCTAAATTTTGGCTCCCACAATTCTATAGCTGTGTGACTTGGGAAAGTCACACAACTTCTCTGAGTCTCACAGCACAGAGGTAGGCTCTTTTCTAGGTACAGGGGATGCAGCAATGAAAATAGCCGACAAGGTCCTTGTCCTGGTGGACTTCACATTCTGGGAAAAAGGTGGCTGGTATTGGTGCATGGATGCAAACAGTAAAAGTTAAATCAGTGAATTAATACAGAACATGCCAATGTCCAAGGCTGCAATGTGTACTTGGTACACCTGAGGAAAAGCAGGAAGGCCGTTGTGATTAGAGTGGGGTGAGAAAGTGGGACAGTGATAAGAGATATTTTGGAAAAGATTAAAAGGAAGAATAATATAAAGTACCTAGAGCAGTGTCCGGAACACAGTAGTCGCTTCATAAATTCTTATTCCTTTTCCTTTTAGAAGTCAGTGGGATATTATATGGTTTCTGTTAAGTGATTCCCTTTCTCTTTCCTGTGGCTTCAACATCTCCATCTTAACTGGCTAATTATCAATAGTATTTGAACTTGCACAAGGCTCTCCCCTCTTACAACAAATCAAAAAGTCTTCCCTCAACTAATCATGCTCTTATTCTCCCACCTTGTGTTTATTAGTTTACACTTGCTATAGCTACTTCAAGAAAATATTCTTCACTTTACAGCTTAACTTTCGTTCCTGCCACACCATTGAAGCTGTTGTCACTAAGATCACTGATGACCTCCATATTGCTATATCCAAAGGACCATTTTGGTCTTTACTACACTTAGTCTAACATTCACCATGGATGACTTCTCTCTTTCTTAAGCTACGATTGTGCTTTTCTCACCTGACCCCACCTCACTGGCCATTGCTTTTCAGTCTCTTTTATGGCTTCTCTTCCCCTTTCAATGCTTAAAAGTCAGGGTGTTTGGGGACTTCAGTCTCAACCCTTTGCTCTTCTTACTCCTATAGCTTCCTTAGGAGGTCTTACCCATACCTACTTCTCTAACCACTACTTTAATATGAATATCATTAAAAAATCTGGTTTTAACCAGGATCATACTTTGCCCCTCAGAGGTTCTTCAAATATCTTGTATTAATTAAAGTGGAAGAACTTTTCTAACAATCATTTCTCAAATTTCAGCGGATTAGTAAAGTAGAAGATATTTTGCGCTCATAACTAGTCTATAGCCAGTCCAGGATTGGCAGCGATGAACAATCAGAGTGGAGGAGCTCTGCTTGACATACTTGGTCACACTAGCATGCCTGAAGCCCTTCCATCTTCAGCACGTGGCCACTCTGGGTATTGACACCAGCAAGTGGAAGGGAAAGAACATGGGAGATGGTATGTGGAATCTATTTTCTGGAAGTGGTGCTGGTTACTTCCATTTACATTCTATTGGTTAGAACTCAGACATATGGCAATTCTAACTGCAATTAAGGCTGGAAAATAAAGCCAATGTCTGTTCCCAGAAAGAATAGATAATAGCTATTAGTTTTCCCCTCACATTTTAAACTAAACAGGTCTTAAACTGAAGTTATCATTTCTCCCTTCAGCCTGTTCCTTCTCTAGTATTTTCCATCTTAGTGAATGGAAGAGCAACTCAGTTATGCAGGCCAGAGATGAGGGCTCCTCCTTGGCTTCCCACATAAACCAGTTTCCAATATCTAATCAATAGATCCCACCATCTCAACCATCTATTGAATCCATGCCCTCCTCCCCATTCTCACTGTTGCTGCTCTGGCTAAAGTCTTACTTAGTTATTGCCTGAATTGCTATCCTAACCTCTCACTGTTTCTCTGAGAGGAGAAGAGGTTTGGTCCACTTCTTCTATTAATATGACCTTATTTTATGTAAGAGGTATCTTTCTAAAGGGAAATCTGAGAATGCTAGTTTTCTACGTAATGTCTCCCAATGATTAACCATAACTTCCAGAAAAAAATTTCATTCTTTAGCTTATCTCTCTCAATTTTTACAGAGTTAATGATAAGCTTGATAGCGATACCTTAGGCCATTTTGCAAAGGTGCAGAAGCAAGCTCACTGGCTGAGTGTTTAGTCCAAAATTCCATCCCTCGGAGTTTTACTTCGGATGTGGAGGAGCAAAGCCATCCAGAACTGAAGCTCCCACAGATAATAACTATAAGCTCTGGACAAAATGTGAAAACAATTATAAGAGGGCTGTGGACAGTGAACAAAATTAGGTGCCTTTTTTGGAAATTAAAACTTGAAGGAAACAAACAAAATAAGGCAAGTTTCCCATTTTTGCTACTTTGCCCTGAGGGCTTCCACAGAACAGGTAAACTAAAGTGTCAACAAAAATCTTGTCATCTTTCTAGCCAGAGGAACAAGAGAGCTGCTGGGGAGTGATGGAGGGATGCCAGAGGAGAGAGCCAGGAAAGGAGAACCTTAAATTCTGTGTAGAATCTCTGTCCAAGTTTCTGACTAAACCTTGCGTAAATAGGGCAGAATGAAAGCAGTCTGAACTGACATGTGATAGAGTTTGCAGCCAGAGTATAACCAATGCAACTTCCCACTAAAACAAATATATAAGCACTCTTTGAGGAATCTAACATAATTCAGTCTTCACAACATAAAATTTGAAATAACCAGAACACAATTAAACAATTTCTCAACATTCAAAAAGCCAGGAAAATATGATCCAATCTCAAGAGAAAAAGAAATCAATAGATACCAATCCCAGGATGATCCGTATATTGGCATGATCAAACAAGGACATTAAAGCAACTTTTACAATTATGCTCAATGAAATAAGGAAAAGTGCATTTGAAACAAATGAAAAGATAGGAAATCTTATCAGACAATATAAAAAATCAAAATGAAAATTTTAGAAATGAAAACACACTATCTGAAATAAGTGTTCACTGGATGGGCTTAAGAACAGAATGGGGATAATAAAGGAAATATTTAGTGAACTTAAAGATAGATCAATAAAAATTATCTTCTTTGAAAAAGAGAAGGAAAAACAAATAAGAGTAAATAAACAGAAACTCAGAGAACTGTGGGATATGAAAAGGTTTAAAATATAGATAATTATAATCCCAGAAGAAGAGAAGGAAAATGGGACCAAAAAAGATATTTGAAGAAATAAGGGTTGAACATATCCCAATTTGGTGAAAGACATAAATTCATGGATTTAAGAGGCTTGGCAAACCCAAAGAGGAGAAATAAAATGACAACTGCATCTAGATACATGATAGGAAAATTATAGAAAGGCAGAAATAAAGAGAAAATCTCGAAAGCAATCAGAGAAAAAAGGCACATTACATATATGAGAAAATGTTTCATTATACTGCTGACTTCTGATCAGAAACCATGAAAGCCAGAAGACAGTGGAATAACATTTTTAATGTGTGGAAAGGAAAAAAAAAAACCCTTTCAATCCAGAATTCTATATCTAGCAAAAATATCCATCAAAAAAAAAATATCCATCAATAGCGTAGGCAGAATAAAGACATTTTGAGATAAAAATAGGCCACGCAAATTCACTGCCACCAAACCTGCATGACAAGATATGTGAAATGACATTCTTTAGTCTGAAGGAAAAAGATATCCAGAAAGAAAAAGAAAAGGCTACATAGATCTTTAGGAATGAGTAAAAATCACTCAGAATGGTAACTTTCTTAGTAAATATATTATTTAAATTCACGGCAACCCAACAAAGCAGTCGTTAACACTCAAATTTACACACAAGGAACACATAGCAGAGAAGGTTTAAAGATTTAACCAGGGCCACACATGTAGAGGTAGCAGAGCTTGTACTTGGAAGATTATTTCCTTTATTTCTTTCACCATAGGAACTTGCCTCTCAAAAGTGATTTTTAGAAGGGGAAGCAGAAGATCTAGAAGAGAAGGCACACCATGCTTTCTCTTCTCTCCCCTGAGTGAAAGTAGCACAAGGAGCAACGGACATAGGAATTTAGGGAAGAGAGAATGACGATAAACGCAGGAAGACAGGAGGTGCGCTTGCTGTGGAGTGACATTTTTCCCTTCCATGTTTCTAGAATCTTTTCTTTAGCTTGGACTTTGGGGCAACTATTTATTGGGCACCTACTATGTTTTGTGACCTGGCCTGGGAGCTGGGGAGACCGAGATGAGTAAAGCATGGCCCTTGTCATTAAGGAGTACACGGCATTAACCTGGGTTGCCTTGCGCCAACCTGCATAAAAAGCCACACAGGCTTATGGAGCCTGCTGTATCCCAGTACTCTGGCGAAACTGCTTGCTTTGATTCAAGACTCTGTCCAATTTGTCACTCACTTTTAAGCAAGATGAGCCATCTGTCCTAACCAGTTTTCCTTCCCATCATTTATTGGGCTAGACTCTACTAATTCTCTATGGTACAATATTACTGTTTCTTCTAACCTTAAGACTAAACTTTAATTTACCCTTAACTTAAATTCTTAACCCCATTTTTATCTTTATTCTTAACTTTTCTCCTCCCCTAGCTCAAACCTAACCCTCATTCTGCCAATCTGAATCCCCTTTGTTCTCCAGGGGCAAAATCCTGCCTCACTTCCTCCAAGCAGCCTTCTTTGATACCCCCAACCCCAAAGCACTTGGGACTTCCAAAGTGTAGTACTTTCTTAGAAAATGTCCTACACCAATGCCTTCTTTGCTCCTTCTTCTTCTCTGCCTCCTTTCTCTTGATGCCTGATGTGTACTGATGGCTAACTATGTGCCAGGCACCACACTAAATGCTTTCACACAATTTTAAATGTAATCATCACAACAAGTTCATGTTGTCATCTCCATTCCACAAACGAGGAAACCGAGGTTCACTGGGATCCAGCCCCTTGCCCAGGCATCCCAGATATCTCCAGAGCCTCCTAGGCAATAATCTCTCCCATAACATTTTACCACATCCCACATTCCTTCCCGAATCTGGTGCAAAGTAAAAAGTCATTTTCAAGAAAAATTTACACATGCACTTAATACATAAAACCTCATTCAAATTTCGGGGTTCATAAACCCCAAAACTCTTTTGTTCCTGTCTCAACAGTCTACAAAGGCCCAGTGAGCACTCCCTGCTTTATGCTGTTTGTCTCTATTGCACTGTCGTATCTTACAGACCCGGGTCCTGTGTTATTAACGTCTTGTGTCTGCTCAGAACAACAATTGCTCAGTTTCCAGTAGGTATGCTGATTGGCTGAAGTAAGGGAGTTCAGTATTCCTATGGTGGGTCTGATTAAAAGCAAAAACGTAGCCGATCAACAGTTTGAAGTTATTTGTAAAACTGAAATCAGCTGGAGCAGGCCCAGCTATTGTAGCCAAAACTTTAATCAAGAATGCAAGGTTCAGTGGTACCTGGTACCCTGTGCTCCTTCTGCCATCAAAGTTCACGCATTCAGGCACACGGATGCACATACACGCATACCCCCTCGTAGTTCTAGCACAAAAAAGAAGGCAGATCCCTAACTGCTCTGAACACCTGGGAAGAGAAAGGCAAACTGATTTTTCATGCAATTAGCTGAGGCCAGGACAATCGAAACTGAAACGAGAATTTTGCAAACATGAGGAAGTTTATTAGTCTGGGCAGAGAGTCAAAATCACTAAATTTTTCCTGCAGATATGTTTTGAGCCTCATTCTTCAAGTCTTGGGCTCTGGTGCACGCTGGCCTCTGTTGTGGATGAGCGAGTCATAAAACTAGTTTTGCACGATGGAGAGCATGGCTCGCACGATGTTAGTTTTGCACTGGACATGTTTCAGGGGCATCGTGGCCTCATTGCCTCCAAAATGTAGCTGCTACCCTCCGCTTGCCCTCTCTCCATTCGAAAATGTGTGTGCACGGACGGCTGAGGAACCCCGGTACCTTACAAATTAGCCATTCAGACTGTCAAGCATCTTTTATTTGGAAGGAAAAGAGATGTGACAAATGTAAACATGGAAGAATGGGACCTGTGGCAGAGGACGGTGCCCTGTCAACCCTGATCAAAGCTGATGGCACATTCCTCTGCTCTTAGTCAGCTCGCCTCTCCCCCCATGCCAGCTCCCTGCAGCCCTCTTTTTTCTGCTCTGATATTTTCTTTCATTCCGATGCCTTAGGCATGCTCTGGAGCAAGGTACTGATTAGCACGAAACTGCCCACCTTATGTTTTTATTTTTGCCCAGGTTGTTAGTTTGGTGCCAGGCCACAGGATACAGACACAGATCACATTAGATGGGGGCTGCTGGTTTCCTAGGATGCAAGGCAAAGAGGATTCTTCTCTGTCACCCAGAGTGGAAGGGCCATCTGGTTCAAATGTTGATGGAGGCTGTGTCTTCAGTTATAGAGGTTCTAGTTTCATAAAATTTCCTGAGGTGGAGTTGGGGGTGGGATTTGAAAGCCCAGGAAGTAGTGAAAGGAAAGGAATAGCCACTGGCAAGTTCTGAAAACCAAACCAGTGTCTTACTCCAACCCCATCCCCAAGACGTGGCTGAGTTAGCTTCCAGCGTGCTGGAAGTTGCACCCAAGCTGGAGTTGGCTGGCCGTGGGCGGTGCCTCTCAGAGTGGCTGCCCAGGCTGGAAACCTGGAAGCAGGGACTGCAGAACAGCAGCTGCTAGCCGAGCCTTCCCTCATCAGGACCTCTCGTTTCTCTCTTCGCCATTTGCACAGCTACATGCACGGCTTCGCCTCAGATAAGCCACGGAGTGACGGTTAAGAGAATAGGTGTGGAAGTCAGACAGATTGGGGCTCAAGTTCCAGCTCTGTCTTATCACTCCCAATCAAGGTTGCATTTGGTCACAAGCAGCAGAAAAGTTGACTAGTGAATGCTTAAAGTAATGGCTTAAGTTATCAGTCTTATACACCCAGAAGTCCAAAGGGAGGCAGTCTAGGACTGGCATAGTGGCTCAAGGATTCCCTGTGGACCAGCCCCTTCTAGCTTCCTGCCTTGAATCCTTTGGGGGTTGTCATGGGACAAGAATCTAACCCCAAAGATCTTTGTGGAATGTAGTTTATTTTCAGGAAAGGATACAATGGGGGTGAAATAAACAAGCCAAATCACTCAGTGTATCTCAGAGTTCCCAGGAGACATGCTGCTTTCAATTTCAACTAGAAGCTTCCCTAAGTGTGTTCCAAAGTAGAGGTTCCCTAGGGGGAAGAGCTCTAAAATCCTTCCCTGGATCTTGCCAATTAGCAAGCACATACACATCAACATAAATGATGTCTTTTGTCTTCACGGTATGCTCACTTATTTATGAACAACTCAGCTCTAAGCAGACGTTCTAGACCTTGTTTTCCAACATTTTTACTACTGCACAGCCATGTGCCTGAGCCAAAGTGGTGATGGGCAGGGGCCAGAATGAGGGCAGTGGTGGAGGGACTAGAGAGGAAAAAATGCATGAGAGAGAAACCGTCTCCACGGGGAGAGTGATTGGATGTGGAGGGGTCCAAGTTGACTCTGGGTTCTCAAGGTGGAGGGGCTGGGAGGATGGTGAGGCCATTAATCAGAACGAGGAAGTCAAGAGGAGGGACCCATCTGTTTGGGATGGAAAGTGAGAAGTTCAGTTTGGGATACACAGAGGTTTTGGAGTTGAGCAGTGGCATATCCAGGTGGAGACATCCAGGCCTGGAACGCAAGAGGGAGGTCTTGAGCTCAAAATGTACCAAAATGCAGTGACTGCTTGATGATATTAATGGGAGAAGATAGATTTTCTTTAAAAATGTTTTTCCTGAAATGGGGTGGTACCTTCCCATTAGTTATGGGCATCTGTCCTGTTACTGAATCCACAAGTCGAAAAAAATAAAGTCTGCAATTATCTGGTGAATATGATCTTTGTGGAGAGGCTGTTGGGAGGAAAACACAAACCTCTGATTCCCCATAACTGCAGGGGAAGTGGGGAAGGGTGGTTATTTCTGAGTTCATAGGAATAAATAATTCCTTAGGTTATGTAAGTTTTTTTTCTCTTTCTTTTCTTTTCTTTCTTTTTTTTTTTTTTTTTTTTTTTTTAGACAGGGTCTCATGCCTGGGCTGGAATGCAATGGCATCATCATAGCTCACTACAACCTCAAATTCCTGGGCTCAAGCGATCCTCCTGCATCAGCCTCCCAAGTAGCTGGGACCACAGACATGCACCACCACACCTGGTAAGTTTTTGTAGAGACGAGGTCAGGCTATGTTGCTCAGGTTGCTCTGGAACTCCTGGTCTCAAGCAATCCTCCCGCCTCAGCCTCCCAAAGTGCTATGATTATTGGTGCTAGCCACCATGCCCAGCCAGGTCGTATAAATTTTAAAAGCTTTTTCCACTCATCGGCTCTTTTTATATTCACAAAAACCCTATGAAGAAAGTGAGGGAGATCTGCTTTTCTATGTTGACAAATGAGGAAAGTGAGGGACAGGCAAGCACTCTGACACGTGCAGACCCTCCCATGGCTGACCCCATCGTGGAGACCAGACCCGGAACCTCCTGAGCCAAAGCTCTTTCCATTTGCCTGGAGGCATGGCTGCCAGGCCTGTAGCTCCTCCCTCATTACAATTCCACCTCTGCCCCTCAGTGACTTCACAGTGACCTAGACAAATCGTTCTCAAATTTTAGTTCACCTGGGGAACTTGTAAGCTGCAGATTCTCCATCCCCACCCCAAAGGTTCAGTTTCGGTACATTGGCCAGGAGTCCAAGAGTCTGCATCCAAGATGAGTCTGGGAATGGATGGGAATGGATCACCCATGGTGATCCCACCCGTGGTGGGAATGGATCACCCACCACGTTTTGAGAATCACCAAAGTAAGGGGGCTTGCTATGGAGGGGGAGGATGTTTAAGTCCCTTTCTGGTTCCTTTCCTGCTCCATCCTCACCCTCCTCTAGATGAAGAGGAGTTGCTTACCTGATTGGCCAGATTCTGGACATAGACCAGGCAATATTTATTAATCTTAATGGATATTATCATGGTGTTTTCAAATGTCAAGTGCTTGTCTCTCCCCTCTTTTCTTCTTCTTGCTGCTGCTGTGATGTGACATCACTAGGCTGAGCCAAGATCCCTTGGTGTCTGACTGCTTTGTATTTGTCTTTTGTTTTTTGTGTGTGTTTTCCTAAATGTCATCATGAAAACTCTGGTCCCTGGATCATATGGCCCAGCCAGAAGGTGGTGAGACCCAAACATTTCAGTTGGGACGTAGGGGCCCTTGTAGACACTTAGACCAGGCTGCAAGCTGTCCTCAGTCCAACTAGAGTTCTGCATTGGATTTGCCAGTCATTGGTCATGATAAAAATGAAGTTGTACCTTGTTTACATTTGGTCTTGTTTCTTATGTGTGTAGGATCTTCAGGATTAATAGCTAGCATTCACTGAGTGCATGCTATGTGCCAATCAGTGAGTATTTTGTATGAATTAACTTATTTAATCTTCATAACCCTCTGAGAAAGTACCATTTTTATTCCTTTTTTTCCAGATGGAAAAAATTGCCCCAATTTTTCTTGCTGGTAAGTGATGGAGCAAGGGTTTGAACCTAGACCTCCTGACTCTGGAGCCCACTCTACTCACACCCACTATACGTTTTCTCCTTAGGAATTCCCTGTGGGAGAGGATGGCTGGATCCAGGGAGAATGTTGGCATTCTCGGGTCCTTTGGACATACATGATCTTAGTATCATCAAAACTCTACCTAGAATCCCTAACAGAGGCCAGTTTTCAGGCAAACATACATAAAAAGAAAAGCCATTATTTGACTAATTAGAATCAAAACTCTATTTCTGGTTTATCTGGATAATTTTTTCAATAGCTTTCTCACTGTCTCCTGAATGAGAACTTTAACTCATTGACCCTTTGTAGCTGCTGCTGCAACTTCTATAACCTCAGTGGTTCTGAGATTAACAAAAGATGAAACTTTCTAGCAGTTCCATTTTCTCTGAGCCAGTTGAAAGAATGGGGCTGGTATTCCCTATCTTAGAACAAATTGTTAATTAGAAGGAAAGGTAACACCGTAAATCAGTATGAATTGAGTGTGATCCTCCCCGAATGGCTTTGCCCTGCCAAAAGTGTTCTTAGCTTTACAACACTGGTCGACGCTGGCCTCAGCCCAGTGGTTTCCAGTTTTTCTTTATGGAGGTGAATAGACTAAACTCAGCACTTTCTCAGTCTCTCAAATAAGTGCACTGACATCATTTGGAAGTTATAAGAATTCACGTATGAGGCCAAATTCCGCCCTGGGTTCTACATCCACTGCCCCTCCTGAAATCAACCCCCAAGAGTATGGTTAAGTAAGGGTAGAACTTGGCCGGAAGCTTGTTATTTTTGCAGTTTTAATTACACATACCTCACCCATTTGCCCAAATTAGGAGAGAAGGTTTGCTGAGGGAACCTTCGCCTATTGGCTGGCTTCAATGTCTGGTTCTTTCAGTACCTAACTTGGGAATTTCAAGAAAATAGTCAAGAATTGACATTCTACATTTTTAGGGCTGGAAAGGACTTGGAAATGGGGCATCTAGTCCAAACCCCATGGTTTCATACACCAAAAAAACAAAAGCGAAAAGAAACAAAACCCTAATATTCAGAGAGGAAATGCGCTCAAGGTCGTACTGAAAGGCATGGTAAGCTAGGGGAGAAAACACTAGAAATCTGTCTCCCTGTTTCATATGCTTTCTGCACACCCCACTGGAAAGGGTTATTTGTCACAGAGGTTCGCTCTTGCTGCACTCAGTAGTAGAGGGACCTCGGTTTTAGAGCTAGGAAGACATAGGATTGAATCCAAGTTCGGCTATTTTCTAGTTGTATATGCCTAGTTTCTTGACTTCTCTGAGTCTTAGTTTTCCTAGCTGTAAAATGGGGCAGACTAGTACGTACTTTAACTATGGTGTGACAAATACGATGTCCCTGAGGCGAGAGGGACATAGTAGGTGTTTGGTAAACCCTGCTCTTCTTTCCCTTAGGACTCTTGGGTTGCAAATGATAGAAAATCAACCAGGTTTGAGCATAAAAGGGAATTTTTTTAGTCCACCTGTATGATTTTAGGTAGATTTTGGTTCAAGAGAGGCTGATGTCATAGGCCTAACTGATATCATTACAAACCACAGCTTTCTTCTCCAGTAGTGACATTCTTGGGTCAACTCCTTCTTGGTGTGACAAGATGACCAGCAGCAGCTCCAGGCTTCTCTCCTACAAGTTCCCAGTCCAGAAAGTACAAAATGTTTCTTTCCCAATATTTTCACTGACAGTCTCAGAATGAAGTCACACGGGCCTAGCTCTGATAAAACATTAACGGGAATGAATCAGGTGCAAACCAGATCACTGTGTCATGGCTGTGTGATAGATCAAAGGGTCAGGGTAAGGTCATATGCCCACTCCTGGAACTTGGGGGTGGTGGTGAGAGAGGATGGAGTGAACTTCCAGGAACATATAAATTGAGAGTGAAGGAGGATTAGTTCTCCATAAAACAATTAGAATGTCCTTGACAGGTGCTCTGGTTCAAATGTTTGTCCCTTCCAAGACTCATGTTGAAATTTAGTGGCCATCATAAAAGTAAGAGGTGGGACCTTCAAGAGGTGTAAGGCCAAGAGGGCTGTTGTCGTGGGCGTGGGTCCACCCCCTCTTGCTCTCTCTCTCACCAGGTAGTGGTGCAGCAAGAAGGCCCTCGCCACATGCCAGCACCATTGTTTTGGACTTCCCAGCCTCCAGAACGGTGAGCCAATGAATTTCTGTTTATTACAAATCACCCAGGTTGTGGTATTCTGTTATGGCAGCACAAAGTGGGATAAGTCAATAGGATGAAAGTGAATGGACGTTGGAGAAGCAAAAACAAGTTTTATTTCCCTTTCTGCCCTGGGTTTGTCAACATTCAGGAGGCTGTCTTCTCAAAATTACTTTATGTTAGATCTGTGTGGAAAGATAAAGGGTAATATTAAAGTTATTGCCTCTTGGGCTAGTAATTAGACTTCCATGGTTAAGAAGAAAGAAGTATTTTTAAAAAGTATGCTTTATCTCATCTTATAAAATAAAAACAGCACACTGTATTAAAATAGACAAAAATGCATGCAAATAGGGATAAAAAATGCCACCCACCATCAAACTTGAGAGAAATCACAGTCTATAGTAGTATGTTTTGTTTAGATAGTTGTAATGTTGCATATTAAAGCAAAAATATTTATTAACATTTACTATGTGCTAGGCGCTGTGATTGAGTTAAGTGCTAAGAACACAAGCACTTTAAAATGTTTTTACAGGAATCTATCTCAAGCATTCAGTAAATGCAAAAGTATTTATAGAGATCCAGCCATGTGTTTACCATCCTTCTAGGCAATATAGGAAGTAAGCTATTAAAATCCAGAAGAGGATGGTGATTAAGTACATAAGGCTTTGAAGACAGACGGATAGGTGTTCAAAACTGGGCTTTATCACAGACATCTACTGTGTGATCTTGAGGAATTTGCTGTTGAATTCAGGTTCTTCATCTGTTAGATGAGCATAAGAATTGCACTTATTTTGGGGGGAAATTGGGAAGATTAAAGGTCATGGTGTATTTTAAGTTATTTGACACATGGTCCATGTTATAAAGTAGGTTGCAAAATGGTAGATTGTATGAACATTTTTGCTTTGATTTTCTGCCAACAATCCCCCAGACCCAGAATGCATATGTACATATACACCACACACACACACACACACACACACACACACACTCATACACACACAGGAAGTGCAGGCTTATGTAGCAGAGCTGGGTTCATGCAGAGGGCTTATTTTGGGATAGGCGAGAAAGGCCATACAACTTTCTTTACTGGTGCAATGGGAGCAAGGGTTAAATATATATGCTATGACAGAACCTGAAGATATTTTGTAACCTGTAGTTGTCACAAGTTATCTTGCTTTCATTGCTTTTGGTCTGAAGCTTCCACTATGGAACACATGTACAAGAAAATGCAAAATGTGAATTGTTGACAATAAATGAAAAATTAGGTAGACAGAACATTTGGGTCTCTGTATGTCTCATAGCTGTGACTTTTACACAGAAAGTAGCCTGATTGCACTGAGGCCAACCCAACTACTAATTGTGCGACAAGGAAAGCTAAAATGAGGGCTTTGAAATAACAATAATAGGATTTCTACCTCTGGTCATGATGGACTTACAAGTGCTGGATTTAGCCTGCCATGTTAAACAACTAAACACTAGACAAAATTGTTAATTATGGTCGTGCGTGGCGTTGGGCAGCAGGCAACTCAAGGCAGTGATCCCTGAGAGAAGATAAATTAATGATTTTCCTGGATTACTACTTGGAGAAATATTCCAGGGGGCAGCATAGGGAGGTGGTGCTGACATAGAACCCAGGAGTCTTCTTGAGTTGAGGAATGAGAGTTCAAAATTGTTATTGATTTCTTGTTTAATTCCATCATGGTCTGAATGAAGACATTATGTAATTTCTATTCCTTTACATTTGTTAAGATATGTTTCATGGCTGGAATATAGTCTATCTCAGTGAATGTTCCATGTGAGCTTGAGAAAAATGTGTATTCTATTGTTGGATGAAATAGTCTATACATATCAATTATGTCCAGTTGATTGATGGTGCTGTTCAGTTTGACATATGTCCTTATTAATTTTTTGCCTGCTGGATCTGTCCATTTCTAGGCAGATTCAGAAGGCAGATGGAGGAGCATTGAAGTGTCCAATTGTAATAGTGGGTTCATCTATTTCTCTTTGCCCTTGTGTCAGTTCTTGCCTCATGTATTTTGACCCTCTGTTGATAGCTGCATACACATTAAAGATTGTTTTGCCTTCAGAGTGTTGACCCCTTTATCATTACGTGATGCCTGTCTTTATCCCTAATAACTTTCATAGCTCTGAAGTCTGCTCTGTCTGAAATTAATATAGCTATTCTCACTTTCTTTTGATTAGTGTCAGCATGATATCTTCCTCCATCCATTTACTTTTTATCTATATGTGTTTTATATTTAAGGTAGGTTTCTTGTAGACAACACATAATTGGGTCTTGGTTTTTGATCCACTCTATCAATCTCTGTCCTTTAGTTGTTGTATTTAGACCGTTGACATTTAAGGTGATTACTGATATAGTTGGATTAATATCTACCATGTGTGTCACTGTTTTCTATTTGTTGTCTTTGTTCTTTGTTTCTTTTGTCTTTCACACTTTTTCTGTCCTTTGTGGTTTTAATTGAGCATTGTATATGATTTAATGTTCTCTCCTTTCTTAGCATATCAATTATGCTTCTACTTTTACTTTTTTTAGTGGTTACTATAAAATTTTCAATATATATTCACAATTAACCCAGGTCCACTGTACCACTTCATGGTAGTGCAAGTACCTCATATTAACGAAATATTTCTGATTCCTCCCTCCCATCCCTTGTATCTTCACTATCATTCATTCCACTTAAACAAAACTATACATATGTATGTGGATATACATATTCAAATACATTATTACTATTATTATTTTGAACAAACTTTTATCTGTTAGATCAGTTAAGAATAAGAAAAATAAAAGCTCTTATTTTACCTTCACTAATGTATTCTCCCATGCTCTTCCTTTCTTTATGTAAATCTGAGTTTCAGACGTATGTCATTTTCCTTTTCTCTAAAGAATCTCTTTTAACATTTCTTGCAAGTCAGTTCTACTGGCAACACATCCCCTCAAGTTTTGCTTTTCTCAGAAAGTCTTTATTTCTCCTTCACTTTGAAGGATAATTTCACAGGGTACAGAATTCTAATTGACTTTTTTTATTTTCAACACTTTAAATATCTCACTCTACTCTCTCCTTGCTTGCATGGTTTCAGAGAAGTCAGATATAATTCTCATCTCTGCTTCTCTATAGGTAACGTGTTCCCCCCACCCCCAGCTTCTTTCAGGATTTTTTTCTTTATTTTTGATCTTTGAAGTTTGACTATCATATGTCTATGTGTGGTTTTGGGGTCTTTTTGTTGTTTTGTTTTGTTTTTGGTATTTATCATGCTTGATGTTCTCTGAGCTTCTTAGATGTGTGATTTTATGTCTGACGTGAATTTTGGGAAAATCTCAGTCATTATTGCTTCAAATATTTTTTCTGTTTCTTTTTTTCTCTCTTTCCGGTATTCCTATTATGCACATGTTACAACTTTTGTAGTTGTCCCACAGATCTTGGATATTCTATTTTTTTTCACTCTTTACTCCCTTGCTTTTCTCTTTTGGAAGTTTCTATTGTCATATTCTCAAGCTCAGAGATTCTTTCCTCAACTTTGTCTGGTCTACAATGAGCCCATCAGAGATATTCTTCATTTATATTATCATGTTTTTGATTTCTAGCATTTCTTTTTGATTCTTTCTTATATCCCTCTGCTTAATTATCCATCTGTTCTTGCATATTGTGTACTTTTTACATTAAAGTCCCAGCATGTTAATCATAGTTTTAAAAAAATATCTGGCCTGATAATCCCAACACTGCTACCATATCTGACTCTGGTTCTGATGCTTCTTCAGTCTCTTCAAACTGTGTTTTTTGCCTTTTAATATGCCACATAATTTTTTGTTGAATAACAGACACGATGTACTGGGAAAAAGAAACTTGCAGTAAAAAGGCCTTCAGTCATGTAGTGCTAGGGTGTTGGGGGAGGGAAAGTGTTCTATAGTCCTGTGATTAGGTCTCAGTCTTTGGGTCAATCTGTACCCCTGGACTGTGAACTTCAAAAATGCTTCTCAGGTCCCTTAGGTGGGACAAGATAGCTGGAGGGAGCTGGAGTTGGGTGTTTTCCATCCACTAGGTAGGTTAGGCTTTGCTATGATGCCAGCCAGGTAGGCTCTGATAAAATAGTTCTCCTGTGGGTAGGCCTTATTAAGAAGAGCACAATGCTCTGGTATATCTCAAAATGGTTCCTTTCCCCCTCCCCCTGCTGGAAGCCCAAGGAAATTCGTCTCCTGTATTCATTGTGAAGACTTGGTAGAGTTCCTGGAGGCAAAACTCACAAAAGTGTGAGGACCCCCCATGACTGGGTCCCCCTGGAGTTTTTAGTTTATCTATGCTGAATCTCCAGCAATTCCTCGATCGCATGCCAGGTCTTCCTACCCTGGCACTATTTCCCACAGAGGCTTCTGCTCCAGTAAATCATGATTCTGTGCACCTGTCTGTCTCTACAATTTGGGGGCAGCAGATTGTCCTGTGACCTCACTCCTGTAACACATCCATGAAGAGCCTTTGATTTTTCAGTTTGTTCATCTTTTCGCTTGTTGTCAGGATGGAATGACGACATCTAAACTCCTTGCAAGCTGGACTGGAACCCGGAAGCCCATACTGACTTTCAAAATCTTACTGCACAATTGACACATGTCACTTCCACTCCCCAAATATTGGCCACAACCAGTCACATGACCCCACCTATCACAAGAGCTTCATAAAGCGTCCTCAGAGCCTGTGCTGAGGAGGGGAAAAGAGGAAGTGTTCGGTGAATGGCACTGATGTTGACCACAGAGGCCCCACACATTTTCATTACTGATAAAACTGGACTGACTGTGCTTGGATGTGAGACCCAGTGAGTGCTCAGTATTCCTCCTGCACTAGATACCTAACCTTTCAGTCACTAGTATAACTGGACAGCCTCGGCCTTTTTGCCTGGGATGTGAGGGTACTGGAATGTGTCCTCTTCACAGGCGGATTGGAGAAGAGAGACTCCAAAGAGGCTGAGAGAGCCATGCCCAGTCTCTTCCCAGTCTCACATGAGGTGAGCCACCTCCTCTATCGTGGTGAGAAGGGAGAAAGGAAAGGGCCTGGGGTGAGGGCAGGAGTGTTGCTCTCTTGGGAGTCCCCTTGTGGAAACCAACAACACTGCTTTCTCACAAGAACAATAATTCCTTAGAAACTGTCACAGAAACTTGGCATTGCACTGATGGTACCTGTGTCTGCAGCTGGGGACTATTGAATTAATGTGTCACTAAAATGTACGGGCTGGAAAATGGCAGCCCATTGCTTCATGGCAGCACATGGCCTACCCCAATGCTTCACATTACTCAGAAGGCTCTACTTCCAGGAAAAATTTATTGAGCATTATAACTCTGTCAGGAGGAACCTTCAAATTGACCAACCTGAAGGGGAAGGTCATGGTTGGAGGGGTTGCATTGGGGAGACGGCTGAAGGGAGGGCACAAACATAAATTGAGGGCCTGCTATGTAGCAGACACTATAAAAATACTCTGACATATTTTTGCACAATAATATAACAATATCTATTAAATGCTTACCATTTTTCAGTTGTCTCTTTTACTCCTCAAAACATCCCTAGGGCTTGGGGAGGGGACCACAGTGTACCGGTTGATACCATGGACCCTGGGCAAGACTGCCTGGGTTTCAATCCTAACCCTGCCTCTTGCCTGTTACCTTGGGACAATCCCTTACTGTCATGTGATTCAGTGTCTTCATCTGTCAAATGAAGATAGGAATAGCTGTCCCCTTCTTTCGAGGATGAAATGAATTAATACGTTGCTAATAGAAAGTGCTCTGCCAGTAAGGTTATGGCCGCCCTTATTACCCTATGGTACAGGCCAGGAAACTAAAGGTCGAAGAGCTGTTTCTAGGGTCACACAGATGGGGATGGGTCTATTTCAGGTGCCAGGGTAAGTATTGAAGGAAAATTTGATGTGCATGAGCAGAAGCAACGGGGAGAGCTCCAAACTGTTAGCCATGGGTAAGATGGCAGAGAACAGCCTGCGGGGACTTTAGGCAGTCAGTATAAGCTAAGTGTGGTGAGGATGGAATTTCCCAAAATAAAGTTTTCTTTATTTTTTTTCCCCCCATGGAGGCATCCCTGTAGCTCGCTTTTTTGCTAGCAATCATGGCGGATGTGATCTCCTGGGGAGATAACTGAGGCGTGGAGTCCCCCAAGCACACGTGCTGAGTCATGGCCTATTTTGGTTAAAGTTAGGAGTGTAACCTGGTGAAATTCCAAGGCTGGTTGGTGGAAAAAGGTCTCTTTTTTGCTTTCCTTTAAGAGCTAATTTTTATAAACAAAGTTTTCCAGACAGGAAGAGGAAACTAGGTTCCAGTAAAAACAAGTCACTTGAGGAGAGACAGGAAGGAAGCTGTGTGGGTGTTTGGGGGGCTACTTGCTTTGGTTCTGGATGGTCTTTTAGTCCCTTAAGTGTGGCTATTAAGAGTTTAATCAACACTTTGGAATAAAGCGGAAAAAGCTCCTGTGAGCTTCTCGAGCCCACGTGTTGATGCCTTTCGGGGAATAGGGGCATCCCATCGTGCCTAAGGCCTCTGCACGTTTGCCGTCCGTGCTGCCTGAGGAACCTTAAGCCCTTTTTGGTATCTGGGTTTTATATAATGTTTACTTTCTTAAAAGTCTTCATAGATTGTTGTCTCAGAGGATCCTGCTGAAGTAGGCAGGACAAGCATAATTAGTCCCCCTTCACAGATGAGCAGTTTCTATGAGAATGCATTTCCTGCCCAAGGTCACACAACATGCAAGTGGCAGCACCAGGCTGAACTTGGAGCTTAATAAGAAGCCCCATTGGTCGGGGGAGGGTGTGTTTGTGGGGGCGGGGCCAGTGCGGCAGCGATGGATGAGGCTAGACTATAGACGATTTGAAAGCAGGGGCCCATATGCTTCACCCCTTTTTATCCCTGCCGCCTGGCTCTGTGCCTGCCTCTCACAGGAGGTCTCCCATATTAGTTAAAATGGATTGAAAGGAAGCCACACCGGAAGTGAGGATTGGCTTGGGCTCAGGGGAGGGCTGAGCCTTCATGCAGCAGGAACAGTAGGAGTAGTCCTGGCTGGGGAGAGAGTACAGGGGAACACCGTGGGGGTCTGAGGCATAGTAAGTTAGGTTTTAAGAAAAGGGCTGCCCAGGAAACATGCTTTTAAACTGTGCGGTGCAACAGCAACAAAATATGTTTGCTTTCATTTGTTTCAGTCCTAAAGGAAGGGCCTGGGACCAGGAAGTAGTACAGATGCCTTTCTCTGCCTCCTATTGCCCCAGCATGTTGCCAAACAGCAGCCCTTCAGAGACTAGCCCCTTCCGTATCCTTATGCCTGCACCTTCCTCCCTCCCCTCCTGCCCGATACGCTGATTACTGCAGGTAGTGGTCATCTTCCTTCATGAGGGCATGGAGCTTGGACCCAGTTTAAGCAACACCAACGACTCCCCCTCCATTGTGGTCAGGAGGCAGGAGGGCTTTGGGGCTGTAGTGTCCTTGATCAAGGTTGTCCACGTCCATCCCAGGGTTGGCAGCAGCTCTCTCCTCCTTTGCCCTCTGCCATGGCCTCAACCATAGGCCGAGATGGGCAGTCTGGGTGAGTCATGTTTGGCTCCTTGAAGAACAGACAGGGAAAACAGTCTGCTTTTGGGATGCAGAGAGACAGCGAGAGAGGAGAGAGATCTCAAAGCGCTTATTAGGTGTGGGATCAGAGGCAGCGTCCTAGCCTATGAATGAGGGTGCTTTGTTCTTCTGCCCCCTCCACCCTAGCCTCAGGTGGACTGTTCTCTGCTCCTTGACATGGAGGGATACCAGCTTCTCAGCTGCCTCCTACAGCTACCAGACTTTCACTAAAGCACACCATTGCTGTTTCTACAAATGCAAATGGTTTATGTTGCTAAGAAGACTCGTTTTCATTTTGAATATTTAGCTTGGTTTAGGGAGATCCTGACCTAGTGAGTATGTCTGCTATGCTGAATAAATACTAGTAAATAACAGCAGTAATAATAATGGTAATAGCAATGGTGAGGTTTAATTGAACAATTATTATGTGCCAGACACTATTTTAATTGCTTGCATGCATTATTTTGCTGAGTCTGCACAACAATATGAGGTAGTATGACAATTGTATTTTAAGATGAAAAAGATTGAGACTCAAAGAGGTTACATAATTTGCCCAGGACAAAGTATGTGTCTCAGTCCATTTTGTGCTGCTATAACAGAATACCACAGACTGGGTAATTTGTAAAGAACAGAAAATCATTGTCTCACAGTTCTGGAGGCTGAGAAGTTCAAGATCAAGGTGTTGGCATCCGATGAGGGCTGCCCTTCATAACATGGTAGAAGACGGAAGGGCCCCAGAGGTGTAAACTCTGTGTCCTTATCTGGCAGAAGAGCAGGAGAGAGCGAACCCACTCCGGCAAGCCCTTTTTGTAGCAGCATTAATCCATTCATGTGGATGGAGACTTCACAGCCTAAAAGCCTCCCGAATGCCACACCTAAAACAGTTGCATTGGCAATTAAGTTTCCAACACATGAATTTTCCGACACATTCGGACCATAGCGGTATGTGCTGCCATGTACATAATGGAAACTGGATTCCACCACGGTCTTCCTGGCCCCCAAGTCCAGCCTCGTAACCACTATGCTGTGTCCCACAGCTTCTCCCAGAGGCTGAGCTGGGGCTAACTTCATTTGGGTATGTGCATGTTATATTGCCTTTGCTGATGTGTCCCTTCTTCACACCCCTGCTGCAGACCTGCCTGTGGAGCCCATGAACCTTCATCACTGTACTTTGGGAACCTCTGACTTCGCCTCCTGTCATTCTGCTCTCTTGCTCCTTCTCTTCTGGTCTCACTGACTTCCTCATGCTTCCTCAAACACATCAAGCATTCCCCTGTCTCAGGGTCTTAGTGCTTCTGGTTCTCTTATTCTGGAATGTTCTTCACTTCATTGAAGTTCATGTCTTTACTTTACTCAGATCTGCTAAGGGCCACCTTAGCTGATTAGCTGCCTGTCTTTAACTATTAATATTGTGTATAAAAAAGCATCCCCCAGCCCTCCACCTCACAGCCCTGGGACTCAGTCCCTGTCCATGGCATCATTCCTCTTCACGGCTCCCACCACCACCGGGCACGGTGTACAAGCAGGTGCTTGGTCAGTGTTGTACCCTGCTGTGTCCTTGTCATTTAGTACAGTGTATAGCTTGTGGCATGCTCAGTAAATGGTTATTGAATGATTGTTTTGGTAAACGAAGGGGTCTAGGCACACCACTCCAGATTATGAGGCCAATCTTACACTATAACTTAAGGCAAAAGATGACGTGTCAAGGTAGAAGCTGATAACATCCAGTGGTTTCTATTAAATGCAGTAGCCAAAAATAACACAGAGATTTTAAAAGAAAAATATGAAAAATGTTTTTATTATGCTCATATACAGGTTATATGCTTGTAATCATTACATGAAAAGTTAGAATTTTGGATTGATCCTACCTAGGAAAAGTTATTTTGTTATTATCTGTATGAATATGTATTTAGAACTCCATATGGAAATTATACGTGCCTTCTCCATGAAGTCTTCTAACTTTCCCGGTAAGAATCAATAAATATGTCTTCAAAAATTCCAGAACACTTTATCTGTACCTTTTAAACAAATTAGACAGCTAGGCCAAAGGGATTCAAATAAGCATTGGATTTAGAGTCTGGCCAATACAAGTTCAAATTTTTCTTTGACACTCAATAGTGAGATGACTGGATAATCCATGTAACTGCTCTCAACTTGTTTCTACATTTGTAAAATGAGGGTACACTAATGCAGTCTAGATTTCATTCATTCAACGAATATTTTCTGAGTACCTACTATGTGCCAGATACTTCCTATATATTTGAGGTACATCATAGAACAAAACATACAAAAATCCCTGAGCTCACAGAGTTTATATTCAAGTGATGGTGTGTATGAAAAGGATTTGAATGCCATCAAATGTCAAGTTAATGTTAAAGATTTTAGCAGATATGGATGGTTGCTCTCCTGCCGTCTATCCTCCCCTTTTCCCGACTACCAGATCCTAGGTTATGTTTTGGTGGCTGCCTCTCCGACATGATTCTGAAAACATTGGCCATATTCATAGCCCCCAAAGTAAATCCTCACTATGGTGGTCCCATACCCACTTTGCCAGTGGTTGGTGTAGACATGGGGATGAGACCCAGGTCTACACAGTAGATGGGAAAGGAGATCTTCTAGATGGTTTATGAGAAAGGTGTCCTTTCGTATACAAAGGAGACAACATGAGAGACAGCCTCATTTTTGCCTCTGGAAATTGTCATGCCCAGGTATTATTAATATTAGGTTGAGAATTTGGCCCAGGAACTGCTAATGAATGTATAGTGCAGTGGTGGTTCAAGAAGTTTTGCAAAGGAGATGAGAGCCTTGAAGATGAGGAGCGCAGTGGTTGGCCGTTGGAAGTTGACAACGACCAACTGAGAGCAATCATGGAAGCTGATCCTCTTACCACTACACGAGAAGTTACTGAAGAACTCACTGTCGACCATTCTACGGTCTTTCTGCCTTTGAAGCAAATTGGAGAGGTGGAAAAGCTCGATAAGTAGGTGCCTCATGAGCTTACCGAAAATAAAAAAAAAATCATCGTTTTGAGTGTTGTCTTCTCTTCTGGTATGCAACGACAGCAAACCATTTCTCGATCAGCTTGTGATGAGTGATGAAAAGTGGATTTTATATGACAACCAGTGACGACCAGCTCAGCTCAGTGGTTGCACCAAGAAGAAGCTCCAAAGCACTTCCCAAAGCCAAACTTGCACCAGAAATATGTCATGGGCACTCTTTGGTGGTCTTCTGCAGGTCTGATCCACTACAGCTTTCTGAATCCAGGCAAAACCATTACATCTGAGAAGCATGCTCAGCAAATTGACGAGATGCACCGAACACTGCAATGCCTACAGCCAGCATTGGTCAACAGAAAGGGCCCAATTCTTCTCCATGACAATGCTCGACTACACGTCACACAACCAACACTTCAAAAGTTGAACCAATGGGGCTACAAAGTTTTGCCTCATCTGCCATCTTCACCTGACCTCTTGCCAACCGACTACCACTTCTTTAAGCATCTCGACAACTTTCTGCAGGGAAAACGCTTCCACAACCAGCAGGATGCAGAAAATGCTTTCCAAGAGTTTGTGGAATCCTGAAGCACAGATTTTTATGCTACAGGAATAAACAAACTTATTCCTCATTGGCAAAAATGTGTTATTTGTAATGGTTCCTATTTTGATTAATAAAGATGTGTTTGAACCTAGTTATAATGATTTAAAATTCGTGGTCCAGGACTGCAATTACTTTTATACCAACCTAATGTATCTAGAACTGCATAGAGGACTTAAGTAACTTCCTAGACTAAGGAAAAAAACAACACCGAGGATGCAGAGTGGAAAATAGAAAGAATTTGGGTTCTTGATGATATTGTCAGCAAGAAAATCACCCAATCCTAAAATCCACCCCACCTTTTGGGTTTGCTCCTACATTTGCAAATTATTGAAACTCGTGTGAATTAGTGTTTTCTGTTACTTGCATCAAAACATAGTTTAATTGATATGAGTTATTATTTTGATACAATTTCCCCTGCTTATCAGTAAGATCATTGAGAATTGGGTTCGTATTTATATTTGTATTCATATTCTTGGTCACATATAGCTCTGTGTTTTATATAGAGTAGATGATGAAAGCATATTTCAATGAAAATGTATCTACAACCATATATTTATGTCTTTGTTTTTTATTTTTTCCATTTATTTTTTATTTGTACATATTCATGAGGAGCAAAAGTGGAATTTTGCTACATTGATAAAGACATGAGAAACCAAGAAGCGAAGAGGCTAGGAGGATGGGTGTGGGATGAAAACTTACCTCTTGGGTGCAATGAACACTATTTTGGTGATGGACACACCAATAGCCCTGATTCAAACGTTATACAAGATATCCACATTACGAAAACACTTGTACCCACTTAATTAATATTTTGAAATTAAATAAGTAAATAAATGAATAAATAAATAAACTCCTAGGGAAAGGATTCCAATTAGTTCAGAAGGAGTCAGGCCCAAACTATGGGCCAATAAACTGCATATTGATTTCTTTTCCTTTGTGTAGATACCCAGTAGTGGGGTTGCTGGATTGTATGGTAGTTTTATTTTCAGTTCTTTGAGAAATCTCCATATTGTTTTCCATAGAGGTGGCACTAATTTACATTCCCACCAGTAGTCTATAAGTTCCTTTTTCTCTGCATTCTCACCAACATCTGTTGTTTTTTGTCTTTTTAATAATAGCCATTCCGACTGGTGTAAGATGATAGCTCATTGTGGTTTTAATTTGTTTTTGTCTGATGATTAGCAATGTTGAATATTTTTTCATATGCTTTTTGGCCATTTGTTTATCTTCTTTAGAAAAATGTCTATGCATATCCTTAGCCCACTTTTTAATGGTTTTTTGGGGGAGAGTTGTTGTTATTGAATTGTTTGAGTTCCTCGTAAATTCTGGATATTAGTACCCTGTTGGATGTACAGTTTGCAAATATTTTCTCCCATTTTACAAATTTTCTATTCACTTTGTTGATTATTTCTTTTGCTGTGCAGAAGCTTTTTAGTTTAGTTAAGTCCCATTTGTCTATTTTTGTTTTTGTTGCCTGTGCTTTTGAAATCTTAGTCATGAATTTCAACAATTTTAGAACTTTTTTGCAAGTCTTAGGTTAAATACCAATTTACTTCCAAATGCTTTGGATCTGGCTGATCCAAAATTTTAAAAAGACTCTGAATTTTAAAATCCATGTACTTCAAGTCCAGATTTTCAGGTTCAGAATGCCTGGGATCTTGAAGTCATGGACTATGATGTAATTTAACGTGAATATCTTTTATAAAACCATATGAATGTGGCTGAGGCAGCAACTCCGCTGAATAAGCAAGAATGGTCCAAGCTCTGATGTCTGCTGTGTGTTCATACCAATGAACTAAATGGAGGGTGGGGTCCACCCTGCCCCATGATTTTGTTCATTGAGGTCATAGGACTAGACAAGGTTTGTCCTGGGTTCTGAGCTGATAGCCTGAGGTCTGGTGATGTAGTGTTGGCATGTTATGGGGCAATTACTCTGCTTTGACAGGTGAAGAAGTTGAGACAAAAAGAGCAGAAAGGCAACACCAGCAGAAAGACGGCTGGTCTACCTTTGGAGCACACTGAGTATTCCTGGGGAGAGTGCTCACGGCCCTCCAGAGTGTACCTGCTCCTCCACAGAGCTGGCCCTTCAACCCAGTTCTGTTTAATGTTCAACACCTATCTCACATTAGGCATTGTAAAAGATAGAAAGATGAGAAAGGTGCAATTCTTCCTCAAGGGAATAACCACCTAGTAAGAGAATGTGATGAATATATAATTCATTCATCTATATCTTCATTCAGCCATTCCTTCATTTCTTCACTCATTCAACCAAGTCCTGGAAACTTGGAGCGAAGCAGCGAACAATGCAGATGGTGTCTCTGCCACATGGAGCTCACATACTAGCAGAGAAGACATGTATTAAAGTGTTAATTACCTAATCAATGACTTTATTACATTTGTTATGTGTGCCACAAGGGAAAGAAATACAGAGTATCATGAGAGCATTAAAAGGGGACCTGATCCAAATTGGGAATGCTATTATCTCCATTTTACAAATGAGAAGATTGAAGCAGAGAGCAATTAAGTACCTTGCCCAAGTTGGTCCATGATGGAGCATCATGGAGCCAGAGTGTCTCGAGCTCTTAACCGCTACACTGTGCAGGTAGAATCATGAGCTCCAGGTGTGCCATGGGGCAGGCGGTTGGATACATTGGCCTGCCATGAGTATCAGAAGAAAAATACAACCTGCTATAGGTGAGAGCAGGGGGCGACTATATCTATCTGAGGGAAACATAAATGACTTCCTGGTGCCATTCCGCTCAGACTCTGAAAGAAAGATGGGAGGTTTTCCACCCGGAGAGAGCGAGGGATAAAAAGGGCACTCCAGGAGAGAAGAGTGTGAACAAGAAGTTAGTGGAGGCAGGGTGCCAGCCCCGTCTTCCGTTTTGCCTGTTTCTTCCTACCGTTACCAACAGCACCTGGTTCACTTTCAGGCATGTGTGGGGAACAAGAATTATAGTTAGTTGCTGACATGGGTGAGGGCTTCCCATTTCTACAACCCGTGGAGAAAACAGAAGAGAGGAGGGGAAAGGAACTAACACTGATGGAGCCCTTACTATATACCAGACGCTTTCATGCATTATTTCACCGCATCCTAGTATTAAGGAAAATTTGGTTAAAGGTGACAAATATCCAATTTGAACTAGCATACAAAGGACATGATAATCCTATTGGATAACTCAGGAAACCCAAGGAGAGGAAAACTGCTGAGCCTCAAGAATGACTAGAGTTAAAGATTTAAATGCTGGTGTAGGTTTCTCTCTCCCACATCTAGTTCTCCCTGTGTGGCCATTCGCTTGTTTCACTCTCTGCAAACTAATTTCTTTTGCCTCTCTAATCTGTCTAGCCAGAAACTAACCCTAACCCTAACCCCAACCCTAGCCCTAGCAGTCATTATTCTCCTTGAGGCATGAGTGTCCCTACAGACATGTAACAATATCCGTCAAGGTTTACAAATCATAGTTACAGTTTCAAAACCTCAGGGGAAGAGCTGTGAGTGGTCCAGCTTGGGTGGGGTGACTACCTCTGAACCAATGCATTGCTGCATAGCAGGGTCATGTTGCCCTAGCAGGGTTGCTTTAATGGTAACCAAGTAGATGAAATGCAGGAGGCAGGTCCCATGAAAGGGGGTATTGGACACTACAGATACCTTTGATATTCTTCCACATGATTTATGAAGTAGGTATTAATAACCCCATTTTGCAGATGAGAAAACGGACACAGAAGGTTATTTAGCCTATCCAAGGTCACATACCTAGCAGGCTGTCTGACCCTGAAGTGTGCCATATTACACCTGAGCTCTGAGAGTAATGGGACATTTCTGCAAGACTGATCGTGACTCCCTCCGTTCCCCACATACCTTCCAACCACACACACACACACATGCGCACGCGCGCGCGCGCGCACACACACACACACACACACACACACACACACAGATGAGTCTCAAATGCCTTGATCAGTAAAGAAACCAAATACAGCATCTACCCTGACATGGGAACAGTGTGTCTCTGCTGGCCCTCCTAGCCCATTTCTAGTCCTGATTCGAGGAGTGGGAAGGGAACCTAGTTTACGAAATGGGCGGCTAACACCGATCTAAACACAGGGATACAACAAACATTATGTCTGGGAAGCCAGGAAATTCTGAGCCTACTGTGACCTCTGGCTAACAGACTCCTAGACCTTCAGAGCTGGGAGGGACCCAGGGGTTATATAGCCAAAGCTCCCATTTTCCTGCCTAGGAATTGAGCCTCAAGATGGGAAGTGACCAGCTGAAAGTCACGTGGCCATTACTCAGGAATTTCGTTCCCTTCCCTCATCTCTTTCCCTTAGCCACTGCTCACCAGCCCACTTTCTTCCAACCCAACAGCTCCAATAAATTTCTCTACTCTCAGGTATGCACACTCATTCATTACCTCCTAGCCATGGCTTTGTAAGGTGCATCTATTCTCCCTTCCCTACCCCCACCTTGGTTCTTGTATGCTTGCTTTGCTGTATTTTCTTTTGTTTTTACTCTTTATTGAGCATAACCAAGGGGTCAAGGGACTCTGCTAATTGGTATACAGACATCGTCTTTTGTAATCCTACAACCGTCCAATATTACAGATATTCTTATGCCCTTTGCATCTTTTGCAGGTGCAAAAACTGAGAGACTGAGCAATTGAAGTGCTCAGCCCCAGTTCACATGGCTGGTATTTAGTTGAGCTAGGATTCCAGCCCGTGTCTACCTGACAAAGACTGAGCTCACACCCAGGGCATCTCACCCTTCTCCTTAGTGGAAGCTTGATCGCTGGTAGGCTGCTAGCACCAATTGGCTAGCAGTCTATGTTCTCTTTGAGGCATGGGTGTCCCCACACACACTTAACAACCTTCCTCTTTTAAAAGTGTCCTCCCTCCATGTGCCATCCATGTTAACTACACAGCTAGTGCTTAGAAATCCATCCTATATTGTAATGGCTTCTTCTTTTCCCCATCCAGGTAAATAGTGCAATTTTTAATATTAATTTTTTTGATTTTTTAATGTAAAAACATTATCTAATCCTTAGAACTTTGGAGGAGGGGGAAAGCATTGCTAGCTTTGACTGTTTTAATTTGGGGTAACCACTTAATTTCCATATCCTATACATATGTCCCTGGGCAAAATAGAATCAATTTTATCTGGTACCCCAAAGGATACGATGCCACACCTCATTGTTTTCTATGTCTTTCTGATGGGGTGTCAGCGATGGCTCTTACCCTGGATTCATTTAGTCTGGCCTGGAACCAGAGAACATTATCTCCATTCCCAGAATGCTCTTGAACGAGGCCACATGTCAAATTTCCCAAGAGCACCAGGACACTTGCTGCTTACTATGGATTTACAGTCTTCTTCCTCTTCCAAACCCCTTGTATTGCTTTTGATGTGAAAAAGCAATTTAAAAATGTACCATATCTAATATAACACATGAACATATTCACCACACACATTCTTTTAATTAAAAGAATTGGTGCACTGCATTTTGCTGACAGTTAACACCAGTGCTTTAATGCCATTTTCTATTATTGATTAATGAGGTGCATACTCAAAGCAAATTAGGGAATAAATCATCAATGACATTGATTTGCTTACCAGCTCCCCAAGAAACATGTACAATTAATTGTGGGTGTGCTGTCTCTGCTGGTGTGAGAGCTTCCCTCGGTTCTTGGCCTTGCCTCTCCGTTACGCTGTTGCACTGTGGGCTTAATGGAGAAGGATTGGGAGCAAAACTGAAAGTGTAGTGTGGGTGAGAGCTTAAGCCATGGGTATATCTGATACCCTGAGGTGGAGAAGGAATTTTTGCACATTCTTCAGAAGAGGGGATGAGGAAACAGGTCGAGAGGAAGTTTCTGCTTGAATGAGGCAGCTCATTATTTCAAAGCGTTCTCATGGTTTTGGTAACACCTCTGGAGCTGATCACTTCTGAACCAGGATGGCTGTAGGATCAAGTGGTTTGTGCTTTCATCGTCATACTGGGAAGGAGGCTTGGTCTGCAGGGCCCAGGTGTGAGGAACAGGTAGGCTGTGCTCTTGTTGGATTGGTCAGAGTCTGCTCTTAAAAGAGTAAGATGAATGCAGGAGGGAGGGAGCTCAGTACACCTCCAGGGAACTGGGTCTTGAGAGGCCCTGGGGTGTGGTGGGCTCCCCTGGAGCCAGCTTGGTCCAGATCCCAGCACTACCACTGACACGCACACTTTGCTTGATCTTTGGCAAGTTACCTAACTTCTCAGGGTCAATTTCCTTGTCTATAAAGCAGGAAATAATAGTAGGAATAATAGTAGTTAGCTCTTAGAGTTGCTCTAAGGATTAAATGAGACAGTTTGTGTGATGTGTTTAGACCAGAGCCTGGCACATGGTTAGCATTGTATGGTCACCATTAGTATTTGCTATTCTGGAATCCATGGATGGGCTTTTGTGTGTCTGTAAATCTGAAGATTTGTACAAACTTTGTGTGTATCTATACGTCTCTGGGGAGTAGGTCCATAGCATTTATCAGGGTCTCTCAAAGGGGTCCAGGACTTCCTAAGAGCTGCAGGCTTTCGGCTTAGGGGTTCTCCTCCCTATTTTTGAAGCACTTTTAACTCGGGCTCTTCTGCCTGCTTTAAACATACCATTCCTCCTGCATGGAATGTACTGCCCTAAACTCCGCCTTCTTCTTTTCAGTAATAATAACAATTAAAATAAAGAAGATGATAATAGCAATTAATATTTATAGAGCATCTAGTACGTGGCAGGTCCCAAGTAAGTTAGTGATTTTTCCCTGAGCCTCAGCTTCCCACCTTGTAGGGCTGTAATGAAAATCAAATGAGATCATGTGGGCAGAGCAGTTTACACTCTGTCGCTATATAGGATATAGACAACACATCCTCTTTCTCTTCCTGCCTTTGCACATCTTCTTTGTTGTTTTCTTGAAGTAAATTAGGCCTCTCTTGAATCAATTCCGAGAATCTTCGTCAAACACTCTCCATGGTAAGCACGAGTCTGGGTCTTATGGTGGTAATGACAGTAGGTGTGCAGCATTTTACCAAGCTGTGCCCCATATACTGCCTAATGTCCACAAGGTGCAAGGAGCATATTTATGAGTTCATTCACTCTTTCAAAATCCTCAGTTCAGGACCTATCACTGTCCAATGTTATGCTAGGGACTTGGTCTCTGCCCTCTTGGCCTCAAGGAAGTGAGGGATTCTTCTGCAAAGCAACCGCATGGTTGATAGTACCTCTAACCCGAGGCATCTAATCGGGCTGAGGTGTTAGAGAGGATTCCTGGAGAAAGTGACACGTGAGTGAGTTGAGTGAGGTAGGATGGGGGAGGACAGCTCAGCAGAGGGCCGAGCTCTGCAAGGACTGGCCATCTCTAGAAGCTAAGGGGGGCTTTGTTTGCTAAGTTAAATATCAGGATAAAATAAAGTTTGAAAATAGCTCCAACTCCCTGCCCCAATCTCTGAATCCCAGTAGGGTCTGGCTTCTGGTGACCTAGTGGGCCAGGCCACATCCTCCACCGCTTTCCCCCTCTCTCATCATAGTACAGCTACACTGCCCACGTTCACTGGGTGTGCCAAGTCTGTTCTGTAGGCAAAGCCTTGCTGCTGCTGGTGTTTCTTAGAGTGCTCTGCCACCAGATCCTCCTGAGCCACCTCCTCCTCATGCTCCACGTCTCAGCTCAACCAACAGTCACCTCTTCTGAGAGTGCCACCTGACTGACCACCCGGTCAGAGAAACCACCCCCAGGAACCCCCTTTTGTATGCTCATGGCACTTCTGACCACCCGAAATCCTCCTGCCCTTGGTGGCAGGCATCAACATCCCAGATTCCGGACTTGTAGGGTCAGAGCGCTCCACCAGTCCTAAACGGATAAGAAGCATGAAGAGAATAAACCTTTGCTGTTTTAGGACATCAAGTTCCTGAGTTGGTTTGTTATTGCAACATAACTTACATATTCTGACAGACACATCACTGTATCCTCTGATACCCCAGGATAATCAGGCACATAGGTAAATATTCAATAATTATATGTCAACCAACTAAATGAGGGAATGAAGAAAAGAAGATTGGGAAGAGGAGGGGAGGAAAAAAGTCTATTAGGATGAAGCTAAATCAAATGACTCATAAGAGGTCATCTTCTCTAGAACGGTGGCCTGAAACAACAAGAATTCTTGCATCTAGAGAAATGCTTTCCAAAATCTCCAAAATATTAGGATAGCATTATAAAGGGCAGGTGCATTGGGGGTTTGTGATGGGGTCCAGGTATCTTGGGGCATCCCACTCTTTTTAGGTGGTCATCAGGTTGACTCCTAAGTGTGGTGCGACCACTCGCCCTTGACACCTGTGGCCTCCAGAGAAGAACACACTGCAGGGTTACTCTTCAAGAAGCTTCTTTAGCATCTAGATCCTTGCTCTGATCTTGCATTCCTGGTATTTGACAAAAGCCTTCCCTGTTAGCCCTGTATTGACCGCATCTAGGTTCCCATCGGAATGTGGCTGGGATCACAGCTGGCCTCAAAGGCTCTCTGTAGTGATGCACGTCAGGGCTTAACATACTCCTGGCTGTATGTCCCGTAGAATAAAGAATGAGACCAATTGAAAACAGATGCCCTGAAACAAGCATCAGGAGTCCTCTCTCTCCTTCGAATCTCCCGAAGCCATACCGTGCTGTTTCTCAGACCTCAGGAAGGCTCTGGCTGGTGACGTAGTAGTGTGAAGGACTGCCGAATTGTTGGCATTCTTTTGTTCTGAGGAGAATAAACTAGTTTCAGTTAAAATAAGAACCAGATTGCCTGAAAATGTTGAAGTCTTGGGATTCACTGGTTAAAAACAGCTTCTAGGGTGTTTGAATGAGAACTTTTCCCAAGGATGGCTTTGGTGAAGGAGGAGAGGCTGCCAGATACTGCATCATTAACTAAATAACACAGAAAATGGCTCTATATTTTATTGCTGTGTGTGTCAAGCTATGGAGAACAAGAAATTGGAAAGGCCTAAACCTAGCCATGTTCAAAGAATGGAAAACAAAATGCCCCAGCTGTTCTGCTCAGGGAAGGATAATTCATAAACAGAGAAACAGACAACACATTTTTGGATCTGGCTCCGCGACAAGGTGGAAACCATCACGCTGGCAGAACTCCTCTGGCCACCAAGCACCGCTCCCACCTTCTCCCCTCGGATGTGCCTGAGGCCATGTCTCCATCCCACCCTGGAAGGGTGGACTCATGGTGCGCATGAGACTGTTGCCTTAGTCCTTTTGGTGGCCTTTTCTTGTTCACATGGGCCTTGCAGTGGGATACACAGCTTGAGACTATCCCAGGGCAGCTGCCATGGCTCCTAAGCTTAGGTTTAAAAAGAGATCACCATTGTATCCTGTCAGAATCCTATTAGAGTATCCATTCAGGCCTGGACAAATTCATCTGGTGACATTTGCCTAACCTCCTGGGAAAGGGAAGAGGGCTGGGGCCTGCCAGTAAGATGACTTCCTCCTTCCTTCACTTCCTGCAGCCTCCTGCTCAGTGGTGCCTGGCTGCCTTCCAGCGGGGCCTGGAGACTCTGCTATCAGGGACCCACCCTGCACGATCGATCGTGTCTGCGTCTGGAGGCCCCGTGGCCTCTGGCTGTTGGCCTACTAGAGCAAGGCAGACTTTCCCAGTCCAGCAAAGGTGTTGGTTCTGGAGACAAGACATTACAGAGGACTCCAAAAGCCAATGGATAAGGAATCCTAAGGTCTTTGTGGAGCTCCCAGTGAAAAATGTGAGTCAATACTTATTTTTCTGAAAGAGTTCATTTATCAGGAATGTTGGACTCTTGTTATATCCTTTGAGCAAAAGCCCGGGATAATATAGCAAATTCTATTCCATTCAATTTTGTTTGTAGATTAATTGCTGCTATTCAACACTTTTTGAGCTATAAAACTGGCATTTTCACATAGTTCAACCTACTGTATTATTTTAACACTGTCCTGGGCACCGAGAATTAAAAAGAACAGTTAAGAAAAGGTCCTTCAGAGAACACACCATTAAATAAGGAGATGTAAGTGGATGATCACAGTGTGTTGTGATTAGTGTAAGTGTAGAGGGCTACACCAGGGCAGAAGGGGGTACATGTCAAATCCTGCTTGGCCAGAGAGGAAAGGTTACCAGAATTGGTTCTTAGCTACTGCACACACACGAGGTTCTTTAAGACCACTTACTCTCTACCGGTACTTAGAGTGGGGAGAAGGAGGCATGTAGCATTCTCTTTTAAATTAAATTTTTATTTCTGAATAATTTTAGGCTTATAGAAAAGTTGCAAAGATAGAACAAAGAGTTCCCATATACTAGCACCCAGTTTCCCCTAATATTTTACGCTGCCATGGTACCTTTGTCAAAACTAAGAAATTAGTGTTGGTACACTACTATTAACTAAATTCTAGACTTTATTCAATTTTGCTGGTTTTTCCATCTATGTCCTTTTGCTGTCCACATTGCATATAAGTGTGGAGGTTTTAAAATGCATTTGTAAATTCTTTAATACTCCTTCTATAGAGAGTGGGGTCTATGTCTCTTTACCTTGCAATTGGACATGCTTTGGCGACTGTTTTGGCCAATAGAGGACAGTGGAAGTGACGCTATGTGACTGCTGAGTCTAGGCCATAAATGGTGATTCAGCTTCTGCCTTGCTGCTGGAACACTCCCCTACCCTTGAAGCTTTCAGTCTCCATGGAAGCAGTACAACTGCCCTGGCACCGCCATGCTGTGAGGAAGCCCAAGCTAGCTGATGCACAGAGACCATATGGAGAGGGCTTAGGAGTCCAGAGTCCATGAAGAGAGATGCCCACCTATGCTCCAGCCTCTCTACTCCCCAGCTGCTCTGGCTCAGAACTGTTCCAGCTTCACCCACTGTCAGACTGCAACTGAGAGAGAGACCCTGAGACAGAGCTGTCCAGCCAGGACTTTCCTGCATTCTTAACTGACAAATACCATGAGAGATAATAAAATAATTGCTGTTGTTTCAAGCTACTATATTTTGGGGGGTTTTGTTACGCAGGAGTAGATAAATGGAATGTGACAGCTACACCAGCAGGTCTTAAATGAAGTATGAGGCTCATTCACATGTAATAATCTCCCAGATATTCTGTCATTTCATTTTTCATACATTCCTTGAGCACCTACTGTGTGCCAGGTACTATACCAGATGCTGAAGGAAGCAGGTGACTAAGATAGTTTCTGACCTTAAAGGATAATAATCAGAAAGAAAAGCAGACAAACACATGGCCACAGTGCAGTCTGTTTAATCAAAGTGTCATGAGACCAGAGAAAAGGGGCAAATTTCCTAGGGGACATGCTTGAGCCAGGACTTGAAGGATGAATCAGAGTTTTCCACTGGGATGGGGGTGTGTGCATGATTTGTGGGGCAAACCTGGAATAATTCTGCATGGCTGGAAACAAAGGGCTTACTTGCATGAGTGTGCTTTGGGGTTGGTAGTGGGCCAGACATGAAATAGGAAGTAAATGTGAAAAGAGGTGAACAGGGAGACTGAGGTCAAGTTTCCAGAGTGGAATCTGGGTCACAAATGGAATGTCAAATCTCTTAGCCTAGATCTGACTGTCCTTCCAGAAACTTCCCAGGAAGATGATGTTTAAATGTCGGTCACTGAAAGGTGCCCTCAGGAATTTGGACTCAAAATACACAACCACTGGATGTAGCTTGACCTCCTGGAAGAATAAACTTTGGAAATGACCAAGGGTTAGGGCTCAAAACCCTAAGCAAGTCTGTCAAAGTCCTGGCCGAGGATTTACGAGGTTTCTATTTCCATGGTTTGTATTTTCCATGGAAGCAAGTTTATGGAGGGTGGAGGCGGGGAGGTGTGCGGAATGAAAGCACGCATTCTCAAAAGTAAACACAGCTTAGGTGAAAGGAAATTGAATAAACTCTGTGAAGGCAACAACTGAGGACTGAAATGGAAAAAAGGGGGTGAGAGAGAGTGAACTCGAGGTGATAGGGGGGAAATAAGTTAGAGATGAGAGGACAGTGATAGGAACTCAGTCTCCGACAGACTCTTGCTTGGACCAGTATGTGGTCCCTTCTTTTGTTTAACCTAGTTCGAGTTTGTTTTCGTCCCTTGCAAACAGAAGAGTTCCAACTAATTCCCCAGGCTTATATATACTTCTTTATTTGATTCTCCCCAAAATGCTGATATTCAAGGAGATTAAAGAATTGGCCCAAAGTCACACAATTGGTAAATGGCAGAACCATTTAAACTGGATATTCTGATTCCAAAGCCAGTGATCTTTCCAGAAACCAAGGCCACACTGCACGCCCATTGCTCCTTTCTTACCCATCTTTCTGACAGCCTGGCTCTTTCTTCCCTCACCCCCTCTGCTAGGGAGAGATGGCTGAAGCCCTGGAAGCTGCCCTGGACTCTCATATACTCCTCTTCTTGAATTTTATTTCTTCAACTTAGAAATAGGGAGAAAGGAAAGACCTCTCAGGTGCCATTCAAGGCAAGGCAAGGAAGGTAATGTTGCTGTAATTTCACAGATTAGGGAGCTGAGACTCAAGGAAGTTGTCTTTGGGTCAAGATTTCACAGCCAGGAAGTGGCCGATGTCGAATTTGAGACCAAGTCTCTGACTCCCAAATCCATCTTCATTTGATGTGCTATTACCATGACTGATGATAAACAATACCATTAGCTGCGACTTGCATAGCACTTACTACATGCCACGTGCTGTTCTAGTGTTTATGGTTATTAACTAATATAATCTTTGCCACAATCCTTTGCTGTATTTTGCAGGTTGCAAATGCAAATGCAAAAGTAATTAGAAATAAGTCTTCAGAGCAGGTGATCTTTTACCTTTCTCTTCTCCCTTACTCTGTAGTTCAGGCACCTTTTTGCCTCC
Source organism: Propithecus coquereli (assembly GCF_000956105.1). Classification (NCBI taxonomy): domain Eukaryota; kingdom Metazoa; phylum Chordata; class Mammalia; order Primates; family Indriidae; genus Propithecus; species Propithecus coquereli. Next base: position 843,900 of record NW_012146967.1, read on the forward strand.
TGTTTGTACTTGGCTGGTCTGGGGGAGAAGTGGAGGTTTGGGGAGTCTAGATCCCAGATAAAGACCTGGGATTTGCTCTCTTGCACCCTTCCTGGTTCAGTTGCTTCTATTCACACCCTCCTCATTTCTTAGATTTCCTGGCCAGGGGGCTTTTTCCATTTGGGTCTCATTTCCTTACCTCCCTTCCCACCTTCTCCTGGCCAAGACTGATCTGTCTCTTTGACAACTAGACACCTGCTGCCAAGAGAAATAATCCCCATGTGTACAGGGTGTTACCGAAGGGAACAGGGCGGGAAGGGAGAAGGGAAGGGCTTCCTGCCAGCCGCCCAGTGGGCAAGGGGAGAGGAGCCAGACGCCTCCCTGGGCCAGGAGGATCTGTCCAGGGGAGGGGACAGGGGACCAGGGGCAGCTGGGAAGTAATGAGGGGTGAGAGAAGTCAGGAGGCAGAGGGAAATAGGAGGGCAGTTTCCAACCAGAAAGGGAGGAAAGGAGTGGTTAGAGGGCGGTGGTGCTAGTGAAGGAGTCAGGGGTGGGGAAGGCTCATTACTTACATTTGTACAGAATTCATTGCTTGCACAGCATTTTCACCTACATTATTATACCAGGGAGGCTCCATGAAGCTAACCATTTTGCTGACAGTCATCTGAGGCTCAAATCCTAAGTGGGTAAATTAATGCTTATTGGGCACAAACTATGTGTCAGGGAAGGTCCCACGTGCTTTTATTTCTGTTCATTGAGGCACTCCTCAGAAACCAGCTGCAGGAGGGAGGTAGAAATAGCTGCTTTTTTATAGCTGAGCAAACAGGTTCCAGTTAATTCCCACATTTCAGAAACACAGAGCAAGTCCTACTTTCCAGATGCCATGCAAAGGCTGGAGGGGAAATCAATATAAACACTTACCCTGGGCCAGGGCTGTCCCAAGGGCTTTGCAACATATGATTTTCTTATGTTTTCACAACCATGAGATAAGCACACTATTATTATCAAACACTTTTACAGATGAGGAAACTGAGTCACAGAGAAGCAAGGTGGCATGGCAGTAAGGTGTGAGTGGGATTTGAACCCAGGCAGTCTGGTTCTAGAGTCTAGATCTAATTCATCTATCATGCTCTACAGCAGTAGGCAAAAGAAATGTGGCTTTGTTCTTAATTTCAAGTGACTGACTTCAAATCCTGTGTCCCTTCCACTAAACCGGGCTTAGTGGGAGGGATAATGTGTGTGTCTTAAACATAGCAAAAAGGGGTGATTGTGCAACACACCATGTGCTGAACTGAATCAATGGATCCCTTTCCTAAGTGCCAGGGCACAGCCAGACAACAGGACCCCACACCAGAATCCTAACAAACAAACATGCCAAGATCCCATGGCCTCTGGTTTCTTGCAAATTAACCAGGTCTTAAGCACCTGGGTGACAAAATAGCCCTGGGATGGTCTCTACACATGGAGAAGTAGAATATTGAAGTGATTTAAACACCAGCCACAGGTGGCAAACTTGGTTTCAAATCTGCGTTCTCATACTTGCTGGTTTGGGACATCCAGCTCATTGTCCGATCTTAATTAACCTCTACTATAAAATGAGTGAAACATAGTACTGATTTTTTTAGAGTTGTCAGGAGTCAGTGAGACCATGCCTGTAAAAGGTTGCAACTTGTAGTCGGGTGCATAGCTAAATGTGGAGTAAGTATTAACTTTGAGGTTAAGAGCTTCAGTGCTGGCCCAAACTCCCTCTGTTTAAGTCCAGGCTCTGCTAATTACTCTTTGAGTGACCTCAGAAAGTTAATTAAGGTCTCTGGACCCTGATGCCTTTGTCTGCAAAATGGAAATAACAGCCCCACCACGTAGGACTGCTGGGAAGATTGCATGGGCTGGTGCAGGGGAAGCCCTCAGTAGCCATTGCGATTAGGAAGGAGGTGGCCTCTGGGAAGGAGGGTGGCTTCTGTCAACTTTGGCCCTCTCTTGCCCCCTCTTACTCTGTGCTTTCCCATTCAGGCAAGAGCTTCGATAAGTGGCCATCATTCATCAAACATATTATAGTTACTTACAGAATTTGGAGGATTTCACTAAATTTTATGAGACCTTTTGGCTCTGTGTGTTAGAATATAAGCAACTGATATTTACAGAGAATACAGGGGCTATAGAGTATGTAGAAAAGTTCAAGACAAGATCACTTCATGTGGACTTTGCATTCAGGGAGTTCTAGGTTTCAAATTCTGGGCAGGCTACTTTGCCTCCCCGATTAGCCATTTCCTTGTCTGTAAAATGGCGACAATCATTTTTGCCTTCCATGCACTACTGGATGATCAAATCAAAGGGCCCAGGGTTTTGCCTGGAATATAGCAAGTATTAAGTAACATAATTATTATTATTGACCATAAAGGTGCAATGTTTTTCTTCTTTAGAATAGGTAGTAGTTCATGGAAAAGGTCTTGCTTTCTTTTGATAAGAAATATCTTACACAATATCATCTTTATATCTCCAGTGACTGCCACGTAATAGATGCTGAATAATTGATTTATAGTTAAGGAAGAAGGCAGGAAAGCAGCAAGAAAGGAAAGAAGGAAGGGAGAAAGGAAGGATTCAATTAGTGTTATAATAGTCCCCATCATAGTCTTATATTTCTTGCTCTATACTACCTATATTGTGCTTGTCTGCTTCCAAACCCCACCCCTCCCTCAAATCCATTTATACTTTCTGTTGGACACTTGTTTTGTTTGAAGAAGCAGTCCATTAAATAGTTCCTGTACAGTGAGTAAGTTTAAGATTAAAATGTAACTTAATTACAAATGTATAAATATGGCAACTGATACTTACAGAGAAAAAGGAGAGTAAATTACTACAGAAGAGCTAACTATAGGCTTTCTCCCCACAACCTTATGAACTGGTTTTAACAAAGTCAACTTCTGAAAGGTTTCTATTTAAATGATTCATCTAAGACGTCCTCTGTGGACCCAATTCCTACCAGGGTCCCGCATTCCAGCAGAAACTTGGGGACAGGAATGATTGTACATGTCTGTGCTTATGTTTCAGAAGCTGAATGGAATTTTTTTGCCTCCTTTTTTTCTACACTGAAACCTTAAACTCACTTTGGCTCATGAAATATCATGAAATGATATCTGATGGTGTGATTCCAAAGAAATCCCTTTCCTGCTTTTCTTTCTTTCTTTTGTTTCTTAATACAAATATGTACTAAGAAATCAGCGAATTTGTGGTCATGGTAGCTAAAATAATATCTAATCCGGACTTGACCTGGGTCCTCTTCATCTGTTACCTGTGTTATCTTCTGATCTGCTTCAGTATGCATTTCTGGTCCGTGTCCCAAGCTGATCCATGTCTATGAGCCTGGGCTGAGTTCAACATCCTCTGTAGGGCTTTTCATAGAGCATATGTTTTTAATTTTTATGAAGTCAAAATTATCAGTTTTTTCTTTTATGGACCATGCTTTTGGTGTCATACCTAAGAATTCTTCACCAAGCACTAATTCTTGATGATTTCTCCTATGTTTTCTTCTGAAAGTGTTATAGTTTTATGTTTTATATTAAAATATATGATCCATTTTGAGTTAATTTTTTTAGAAGGGTTTAGGCCACAATTCATTTTTTTAAAATGGATATCCCATCGCTACAGCACTATTTGCTGAAGAGACTATCCTTCTTCCATTGAATTTCACTTTTGTCAAAACCCAGTTGGCTGGGTATGCATTTGGGATAGCTATGTCTTCTTGGTTGATTAACCTTTTTAATATTATGTAATGTCCCTCTCTATGCCTGGTAATTTCCTTGCTCCAAAGTCTACTTTATCTGATTAAAGTGGTCATTCCTACTTTAGTAGTATTATAGCATTTTTGCTTTCTTTTGATTAATGTTTACAAGGTGTATCTTTCTCCCTCTTTTTATTTTCAATCTACCCATGCCATTACATTTGAAGTAAGTTTCTTGTAGACAGCATATAATTGGGCCATGTTTTTTTAAAAATCCATTCTACAAATCTCTGGGTTTTTAAAATTGGTATATTTTGACCATTTACACTTAATGTAATTATTATGTTAAAGCTACAACTGCTATTTAAAATTTTTGTTTTCTCTTTGTTTTCTGTCTGTTTTCTCTAACATCCTGTAGGTTATCTCACATATTTTATAATGTTTTTGAGTGTATATTTTTGTATAGCTTTTTAGTAGTTGCTCTAGGTACACATGACACACACACACACACACACACACACACACACACATACACACACACACACCTTATCACAATCTACCGGTATTAACATTTTACCAGTTTGAGGAAAGTAGAGAAATTTTATCTTCCTTTACATCCCTTAGCCCTCCTTCATTTATAATATAGTTCTTTCAAATATTTACTTTATATTGAAAAACATATCAGACATATTATAATTTTGCTTCAACTAATACACACAGTTTAGAAAACTCAAGAGAAAATATATTTACCCATATATTCCCTCTTTCTGTGTTCTTTATTCCTTACTGATGTTCCCAGATTCTTTCTTTTATAATTTCCTTTTTGGTTAGAGAACTTCCAATAGCCATTCTTTTAGCATAATTCTGTTGGTGATAAATTCTCTCAGTTTTTCTTCATTTGAAAATGTCTTGATTCCTAAAGGATATTTTCTCCGGATATATAATTCTAGATTGACAGGTTTTTTCCTTTACTCACTTAGAAAATACTGTGCCACTTCTTTGTGGCCTCGAAATATACTGTCATTATAATTGTCTTTTCCTTATAGGTAATGCATTGTTTCTGGCTACTTTTGATAATTTTTTTTAGTTTTTAATTTTTCAAAATCTTTACTATAGTATGTCTTGGTGTGATTTCTTTGGGTTTATCCAATTTAGAGTTAGCTGAGAGTTTTGGATCTGTAGGAGTGTGTGTGTGTGTGTATGTGTATATGTGTGTGTGTGTGTGTGTATATATATATGTGTATATATATATTTTTTTTTCTTTGTCAAGTTTGGAAAATGTTAAGCCATTGTTTCTAAAATACTATTTCAGCCTGAACTTCTTTCTCCTCTCCTTGTGGAACTCTAATGACATAAATTTTAGATTTTTTTATCATATTCCCACGTATTTTGAAGGTTTTTTTTAATTTCTTTCAGTCTGTTTATATCTCTGTCATTCAGATTGTGTAATTTTTATTGTTCTACTTTCAAGCTCTCATTGATTCTTTCTTTTTTTTCTGTTTGTTCTGTTGTTTAGCCCACCTATTGAATTTTTAATTTTGTTACTGCATTTTTACATTCTAAAATTTTCCTTTGGTTCTTCTTTATATCATTTATTGCCTTTGAGACTTTCTATTTCTTTGCCCTGACTTTGTATTTCTAAAATTTGCTTCAAACATGTTCACAATTGCTCTTTGAAGCATTTTTATAATAGCTGTTTTAAAATCCCTGTTAGCTAGTACGACCTCTGTGGAAAGTAATATGGAGATACCTCAAAGAGCTATAAGTAGAACTACCATTTGATCCAGCAATCCCATTATTGGGCATCTACCCAAAAAAACAAAAGACATTCTATGAAAAAGGCATCTGTAACAGAATGTTTATCACAGCACAATTTACAATTGCAAAGATGTGGAAACAACCCAAGTGTCCATCAATACATGACTGGATTAATAAAATGTAGTATATGCATACCATGGAGTTCTACTCAGCCACAGAAAACAATGGTGATCTAGCACCTGTTGTATTATCCTGGATAGAGCTGGAACCCATTCTACTTAGTGAAGTATCACAAAAATGGAAAAACAAACACCACACGTACACACCATCAAATTGGTATTAACTGATCAACACTTAAGTGCACATATAGTAATAACATTCATCAGGTGTTGGGCAGGTGGGAGGGGGGAGGAGGGGATGAGTATACACAGACCTAATGGGTGTGGTGCGCACTGTCTGGGGGATGGACATGCTTGAAGCTCTGACTCGGGTGGGGCAAAAGCAATATACGTAGCCTAAACATTTGTACTCCCATAATATACTGAAATAAAAAAGAAATTTTAAAAATAAAAATAAAATCCCTGTCAGAAAATTCTAACAGCTGTCTCATTTCATATTGACATGTATTGATTGTCTTTTCTCCCACTTCCTGATTCTTGGTGTAATGAGTGACTTTTTATTAAAACACAGACATTTTGGGTATTATGATATAAGACCCTAGATCTTATTTAAATCTTATATTTTAAGAAGCATCCTCTGACATCACTCTGATAAATAAAGAGAGATGTTGCCTCATTACTGCCAGATCTGGGTGAATGTTCAGGTTCTCTACTTAGCCTAGGTTGACACCCAGAGGGAGAGGGAATCCTTGTTATTACTTGGTGGGGGTGAAAGTTCAAGTTCTCCACTAGGCTTCTCCTGATACCGTCCAGCTGAGAGGGGAAGGGGGGCCTCATTACTGCTTCTCACTTTGCTACTACTGACACTGTCTGGGTGGGGGTGAAGGTGGGCCCATTACCCCTGAGCAGCAGTTAAAGCCTTGGCTGTCCCCTAGATCTCCTCTAATATCACCCTATGAAGAGGGAATGGGATCGTTTTTACCTCCTGATGAGAGTAGGCCAGCCTCCCTATGCAGTCTCTATTGGTTCACAGCCTGTTAGGGACTGGGCTGCAGAGCTCTGTGCACCCCCCACCATCTGTGGAAAATTGTCTTCCATGAAACTTAGGAACGTGGAGGGGTGCACACAGCAGGAGGTGAGCAAGCGAAGCTTCATCTGTATTTACAGCCGCTCCCCATTGCTCGCATCAGTAACTGAGCTCTGCCTCCCCCCAACCCCTCACTTTCCCATCCCCCCTATCCGTGGAAAAATTGCCTTCCATAAAACTAGTCCCTGCTGCCAAAAAGGTTGGGGAGGTCTGCACTGTTTTCTTCAGGTAGAAGGAAGATGAAGCATGTAGATTCAGGCCTCAATGAAGAGCAGCAGAAATGGTAACTATGTAGAAAAAATTAAATACGTTGCTTACTATTAAAAAAAAGCAATGTCTTAAGGAATTTAAGATATATTTTAAAATAAAATGCATGAAAACAATAACGCAAAATAAGGGTTTATATGGAATTAGTGTTCTTGAGCCTGTGCAAAGTCTGGGTGGTAGTAAAGGCACCAATTTGTATACCACTTTGTTAAAGATCCATGTTATAATCAATAGAGTAATTACTAAAGGATAGGAAAAGAATGGATTACTAAAAAGTTAATAGAGGAAAACTGCAATAGTTAACCCATAATCAATAAATACAATAACCAATACATAACTGATTACTGCAGAAGTCAAGAAAAGATAAAAAGGAATATTTTTATGACAAATAGAAATCAAGTGATATGTCAATAATTGTTAAAATGTGAATAGATTACTCTAATTAAAACATAAAGATTGTCAGACTGATTTCACGAATATAGAAAATTTGAAAGTAAAAGGATAGAAAAGCACATACTATGTAAACACTAACCTAAGATAGACTTTATGGCAAAAACATTACTAGAGACACAGAGGGATATTTTGTAATAATAAAAGATTTATTCCACTTGAAATATATAATAAGCTTAACTTTGAGTGCATCTAATAACAGTATCAATTGTTAGAACATGAAGACAAAAGGTCAGTAACATATAGAATATTTGACCATGAATAACAAACTAGTAATATATAGAATATTTACTATGATTAACAAACTTGCCATTTATAGTGAATTGCACCTTGAAGCCAAACATACTTTTTTTTTCCCAAATGTACATGGAACATTTACCATTTGCTGAGCTAGAAAGCATTACTCAACAAATTTGGAAGAATTCAAGTCACCTACAGAATTTTTTCTGACCACAGTGGAATTCAACTAGAAATTTAAAGGCACCCAGAAAAGCCCTATGTACACTTTTAAATAATCCATAGGTGAAATATAAAAAAAAATTGCATTGGAAATGAAAAACATTTTAAATTGAATGATAATGTATGAGATGTCCACCTGCCCCTCATTTATTCGCTGATGTTTCTTCCTTCTCTGACTTGCAAAATCGTAACCCCAGGAAAGGACAGGGCCAGCTGGTCCTGGAAAACAGATTTACATGAAGCCTGTCCTAGGAAGTAGGGAGAGAACACAGAGGCCTGTGGAACTCTGCTGGAGGGACTCAGGGATGTGGGGCCTTGGGAAGCAGAGCTCTGAGGACATTTCCACCAGGAAAAGGATTCATCCTCATACTTTTCTCTCTCTAAAAAAAGGTGGGATGCTGCAAAAGCAGAGAAGAAAGTTAGAGCTTCAAACATATATATTATAAAAGAAGGGAGGCCAAAAAGCAATGTTTAAATAGCCATCAAACTGTTAGCAAAAGAACAGCAAATTAAATCCAAAGAAAGTAGAAGGAAGGAAATAATAAAGATAAGAGAAGAAATTAGCAAAATAGAAAATGAACTTCCAAAAGAAAATAATCAGCAAAACCAAAATTTGTTCCCTGAAAAAGACTAATAAAATTGATAATACCCAGAAAAGAAGAATTAAAAGAAAAAGAAAGACAAAACACACATAACCAGTATAAACAAGGGAACAGACACTAAAGGGACAATAATAGGTTATTATACTATAAATCATCTTTTATGAATAAACTTGTCAACTGGGATAAAATGGATAACTTCCTAAGAAAAACACAAGAAGATATAAACATCTAAATAATTCTATATTTATTAAAAACAGTACATCAATAACTTAAGTCTTCCTACGAAGAAAAATTTAGACCCAGATGGTTTCACCGATGAATTCTTCCAAACATTTAAGAAAGAAATAACACTAATCTTAAATAAACTTTCTCAGAGAATAGCATAGAAGGGCTAGTTCTCAACTTTTCTTAGGCCAGCAAGCTTTGATACCTGAAAAAGATATTATAAGAAAGGATCTAATTTTTCTCATGAATATACATGATAATATTTTAAACAAAATATATATTAAAAAGATATACAAAAATGGTATACATCATGACCAAGTTACTTTTTTCTCCCAAGAAAACACAGTTGATTTAACATTAGAAAATCACCAATAATATTTAGTACATTAATAGAAAAGAGAAGAGAAATCAGATAATCATATTGGTAGATGTAGAAAAGTATTTGATAACACTAATATCAATTCAGGACTTTAAAAAGATTCACAGAAAATGAGAAATAAAAGGAACTTCATTAATCTGATAATTATCTACTGAAAAACCCATAGAAAACTCTATATTTAATAGTGAAATATTGAAAAGTTTCTTCCTGAGATTGAGGTTGAAGAAGAAATACTAGAGATCACTATTGCATATTACCATTGCATATTATATCACCACTGTTCAACATTGTATTGGAGGGCCTAGCATTTGCAATAAGGCAAGAACAGGAATAAAATGCCTAAGAGTCATAAAAAAGCAATTACCATTATTTACATATGATATGATTATATGTCTAGAAAATCCAAAATAATCTACAAATATTAGAATGAATAATGAATTAAGCAAAACTACAAAACATTATCAAGAGAAATTAAACAATATCTGAATAAATAGAGATACCATAGCTTTTCCCCAAATTGAGCTATAGATTCAATGCAATCTTAATAAAACTCTAGTAGCTTTTATTTGAAATTATCAAACTGCATTCTAAAATTTACACAGAAATACCACTCCTCCCTCCAATGGCAAAGGCAATATTGAGGAGGAAAAACAAGTTCAGGGCTTATATACTACTGTATATGAAGAGTTTTATAGCTATAGTAATTATTAATAAAACAGTATGGCATAAAAATAGACAAACCAATGGAGCAAAATAAAGTCCAGACAGAGACTCACACATATATGAACACTTGATTTATGACAAAAGGTATATAGTAAAGCAGTGGAAAGAGGATAATATTGTGAATAAAATATTCTAGTCCAATGGAAAAAATGACATTGATCCCTGTTTCACACCATACCCCCAAAAAACTAATTCCAGGTGGATTGTGAATCTCAATGTGAAAGAAAATAAAATAACAGTTTTCAGAAGATGAAGTATCTTCATGACATTGGGGTAAGCAAAGGTTTCTGAAACAGGATATAAAACCACTAAACATAATGCAATTGGTTGATAAATTTGGGTATATTAAAATATCACTCAGCCATGGAGAACTAATATCTTTTTTAACAACCTGGATGGAACTGGAGACCATCCTCCTAAGTGAACTATTGCAAGAATGGGAAAACAAACATCACATGTATTCACTATGAAATTGGAACTAAACGATCAACACTTATATGTACATATGATAGTAAAATTCAATGGAAATCAAGCAGGTAGGAGAGGGGAGGAGGGGATGGGTAAATTTACACTTAACAGGTACAATGCACACTATCTGGGTGATGGATACACTTATAACTTTGACTCAAACTGTGCAAAAGTAATTCATGTAATCAAAATGTTTGTACTTCCATAATATTCTGAAATTTTAAAAAGATTAGGAATTTATGTTTATCAAAGGACACGCCATTCAGGGTGTAAACATGTAAACCATGGAGTGGGAGATGTTTTAAATATATGTAACCAACAAATGGACTTATGTCCAATCTTACAAATCAATTTTTTAAAAATACAGACAAGCCAATTTAAAAATGTGCAAAAGAATTAAGCACTTTATATCTAAATAAGCAATAGGCACATGATAAGCTCAAGGCCATCAGAGGAAGGAAAATTGAAGCCACAATCTGATATCATTACAAACTTACTAGAATAGCAATTTCAAATGTTGATGAGGACATGGAGCCACTGGAACTCTCATTCACTGTTGGCAGGAGTGTAAATTTGTACAACCATTTGGGAAAACTGAATGTTTGTCTATCCTATGAACCAGCAACCTCACTTCTAGGTATGTACCCAAGATAAATGTTCACATCTGTTCTCCAAAAATACCTGCAGAAAATGGATGCTATATGAAGTACACGGCATTACCAGAGAAGAATTCTGCCCCAAATATTTAACCTGAATCTATTCAAGCTTTTAAACTTAATCCAGTTTACAGGGAATGCAGAGTAAAGAGAAACCATAGACTATGTGAAAGCACTTGGATAATTCCAGAATATTGGATACTGTACAAAATGGTCTGAACTCTTCCAAAAGTCACTATCAACAAGGAAATAAAAAAGGAAGCCAAAAAATATAGCACCAAATGCAATGCATGAACCAAGACTGAATATTGGCTGAGAAACAACAACCTGTGAAAGATAATCTTGTGACAGTTGGGGAAATTTGAAGGCTAGATATCAGATGTTTTTATAAAGTTATTATTTTTCATGTTATGAAAATGATATAGAGGCATGTCCTCATTCTCAGGAGCTACATGCTGTTGTATTTAGGGGTGAAGTGTCATGATGTCTGCAACTCATTTTCAAATATTTAGCAAAAATGTATAGATAGATGACAGATGAATGGATGTAGATGCAGATCTAAATATATCATGAGAAATAATATCACAAAATGTTAACAGTTGCTTAATGTAGGCAGTAGATATTCTGGTGTTTATTTTACCATTCTATCAACTTACCTGTATATTTAAAATTTTATTAATAATAACATATTCCTGGAACATATTTTAATGGAATTTTGCACCTAGACTTCTTTAGAAGGTGCAAATATGTTCTACTCTACATCAAGAAAATAAAAACTAGAAATCCTAGAATATACATTAAGGGTGTAGTTTATGTTAGAAAGAATACTGGAACTCCAATCAGAGAACTTAAAGTCAGAGAAAACACTTTGGCTCTACATCAAAAGTCTGGTTCATGAATGTACATTTATGTGTTTTAGGTTAAAATAAAATGCTTACTGTGTATATACATCACCTTTTAATGATTCCCAGCTTTAGCTACGTTTTTCCAATGAGCCAACCAACTGCTAGTGCCAGTTAACACCAGATGAGAGGGTGTCCGTGTACTTTGTGTATGGAAAGAATGTACCATCCAGCTAGTAAGTGGCTCAGTGATTGTGATTGGAATAGCCATCTGTGAGTGCAGTTGGGCACTCCAAGAGACAACAGAATGAGTGAAGACTATCCTGGCCTTCTAGGGAGCCCCCTAAAACAAGGTGATGGGGAGCCCAGTTTTTGAAGCAGAGGGGTATAGTGTTAAATCCTGCAGGCATGAAATTGGGAAAGTCACTTAACCAGCACGAGCCTCAATTTTCTCATATGAAGGGCAAGAACTACATCACGGAGATTTTTTAGGCTTTAAATGTAACCATGCTGCTATAGCAACTGTGTAATGTGGATGCACAACAAATAAATTAATTGGTGGTGGTGTCACGTGTAGCAGGACATGTCTGGCAGGATGACGAGAGTTCCAAGGCAATAACTGTTGCTGAAGACACATAAGAAATGGTGTTCTGCTTTCTCAGAAAATTTTAGAAAGGGTAAATGGAGTAAATTTACCAAACATGCTTAAAACAACCTGATTCTCATAAACTGGCTGGACCAATGTCCTGAAAGCCTGCCCAGACCATACACATCGGTACCACCTGTTGCAATTGTTTGAGATGCAGACTCCTGAACCACACCCAGTACCTACGGGATTGGAAGCTCTGGAAGTGGGATCTGAGAAGCTGTATTTTAACATGTTTGAAAGCTATTGAATGCTAAGACTATGTCTGTGCGTTCGCTGTTGTAATCCCCACACCTAGCAGAATGTCTGGCAAATAGAGGTGCTCAATAAATACAGAATGATATACATGGGCAAACAGATGAATCAATAACATATTGCTCCATGACTCTTACAAATGGGGTGAGGTGGGAGTTCTGATTTATGTCCTTCCTTACATACCCCTTAGGCTACAAGTTGCCCTCTCTTCCTTAGGGTCATCATGACCTGATTTTGCTGCAGGGACTTGCTGAGGCCAAAAAAAGGTGGGCCCCTGGTCCTTTTCCTGCCTGAGAAGTCTCAGCCCGTGCGCTAGATTTATATACAGCAGTGACTTTTGAGCAGTGGTTCTCAATCCTGGCTGCACTTTAGAATGACCCGAGGCTTGGCTCCACCCTAGACAAATTAAATCAGAACAACTGGCATGGAAATCCAGGCATTGGCTTTTCTCAAAAGCTCCCCAGGTGATTCTGTTACATCGTGAAGTTAGAACTATTGGCAAACAGGAATACGGATACCTCTAAAAATCTTAGCGTTGAGTGCAAAAGGTGGAAAACGATTTATGGCACATTACTACTTAAGGATATTAAAATTTAATATACACACAAAACAAAGTTCCGTATTTTTAAGAGATACTCAAAAATCTAAGGATGTATATGAAATCCTAGGAAGAAAGAAAGGGGAGTGAAATAGGAGGGAATAGGAGTGAAAACGGAGAAGAAATGGGAAAATACAAAATCAAACAAGAGAGAGATCTTCCATAGAACTTCAAGCTGGAAACTAAAAAGCGTGGCTCCCAAACATCACATCATTATAGTTAGTATGAACAGAGCAGGTGTGTGTCCCAGACACAGTGTAAATAATTTACATACTTTGTCTCTGTTAATCCTCATAACAACTTTGAGGTAGGAATTATTATTTAGGGTCATTTTACAGATGAGGCAACTGCGAATTAGAGCACTTGAGAATATTAGCTAAGGCCATACAGAGTTGAGTATCATCATCATCGCCTTCCTTGGGTCTTCTTGAGAACCTTGAAGAAGGAAAACTTCCTCCTCCCCACCCCCTCTTCTCTGAACGACTGGCTGCTCAGGGACAGCCAGCACATGCTTCATCCCACCCCTTGCCAAAGACGGGAATGAGAATGACCCTTCAGCGCTCTGTGCCCAAGGCAGAAGACAGCCTACATATGAGCCTCCTGACCTGGAAACATCCAAGAGCAGCTTCCATTTCCTCATGAGGACCAGCAGTGTTCACTGGGTTCAAGGAACAGAATCCTTTTTCATGTGGCTGGCATAGAGAAAGGGGATGGCGAGCGCTGCAGCGGAGGAGAGGGGGGCTGAGAGCTCTTCACCCACACTAGGCATTCTTTTTTGCTTGCTGCAAACTGAGCTTGTGGAAGACTTCTTGTCTAACTCCATATCTGCTGCTCACAACACCTCTCTTAAGGCAGGACCCTCCCGCCAATCTCAGGAGCTTTCAAAATTAATAATAATAATGTATTTATGGATGCAGCCACAAATATTAGTCCTCATTTTCTTCAGAGAGACTTAGGCACAAAGGGTAGCTTGAACAAGATTTCCCAGCCAGAAGTGGTGAGGGAGGCGGGCCCAGAGTGCACCCTTCTCTTACCTGGGTTGGCGCCCTCTAGAGGTGAGTTGGCTCCCTGGCAACCCCTTCTGCCCTCCCGACTGGATATCCAGGTTTCCAGGTAGTTCTTTATCCCAGAGCCCCCTCCCCCAGTGTGTGCTCTGGCTCTGGGGTGCACCCACGGAGGTGGAACAGAGAAGGCCGACTCGTGCCAGCCCTTTGTGTTGGCTGCCTGTGCAGCTGCCTCTGTGGAAAAAAACCAAGAGGTGCTGGAAGCCCCTCTCCTCCTCCTCATTTTAAAAAAAATATCTCCTCTGCTGCCCCACCATAGTATCTGAAGTCACCCTATTGGCTTATGGAATGAAAGGCTTTTGTTAAAAAGCATGAGCCTCACTTTGAGAAACACTATATGAATATTAGCTCTTTAGCTTTAATTAGTTAACAAGACTCTTGGCCCAGAGGTCAGCTAAGTCTTTGCGGACTACTTCTCTAATGAGGCAGAGAAGAAGTACACGGCTGATCCCCCTCTGACTTAGTCTCTGTGCAGTTCAGAAGTGTGTTCGGAGCTCAGGGCTGCGAGAGGTAAGCGTTCAGACACGTAACTCTGCAGGGTCACCTGGAGACTGGCCAGCTAGACACACGTTTGGGGAGTGTTGAGGGTCTTCTGCTATCTCAAGACCTCACACAGTCCTTCTCAGCTTCATAGACCCACTGAAGAAAGTAAAGGTGCAAAGAGAGAAGTGATATTTTGACTTGTGGTGACATTGTGTTTCAACATACTCTAACATCCTTCCAAAGTCTTGGGTGGTATTACAACAGAGCGCCACATGAGGGCGCGCTAGCGAATCAACAAGAGCAAAATCCGTAGGAAATGGGGAGGAAGGGGTTGTGTTAATCAATAGATTTTACTTTTTAGTTTAGTTGAGCTTCCTTAACCTAGATGGACCCACAAAGCTTCCAACTGTGCGTGCATGCCAGCGTATGCCGAGCGTGTGTGTGTGCGTGCGCGCGCACACACATATAGGTAGCACACGGAGGGCCCGGGGAGGATGCAGGAAGGGAAGGTGGTAAGGGACCCAGGGGAGAGAAAATTAAAATAATGAGCTTCAGAGGTCACCTTTATGATTTGAGAGACAATTTTCTGCACTGTCATTGAAGTCCCCCCAGCCCCCTTCCCTTCAAGGGGGAAAAAAAAAATGCCAGTTCCCAGGGAGAGTGCTCCAGGACAAGGGGACCCAGGGAGAAGTGTGCCAGGGAAGTGCGAGCAGACCCTGGCTTGTCAGCGCAGGTGCAGCTCTTCGGACCTGCTTTGGCTGGGTCCAACCTGGCCTTGCTGAGCCCTCGCAGGCTGATGACAGGCGACCAGGCCACTCTCTCAAGCAGCTGCCCATGGAGGCTCGTGCCCCAGGAAAAGCTGCTCCAGTTGCACATTAGTCACAGAAATAACAGTGATTAAAGGGAGCAAAAGGCACCGACTGGCCTCATTTTCCCAATTTAAGTGTGGGACCAGAGGGTCCATTTAGATCTGGAAGGAGCTTAATTTTAACCTGTTATAAAATAGTTGAAGAAAGTCCTGGGTAGTATTAATATTTTTGTTTCTCCCCTCACCCCTCCTCCCCATCTGCAAGGCAAGCTTTAACCGGCTGTTGGGCCCTTTTTGGTCCTTCCCTGTAGGACGATGATAAGAAACATAAATCCGCCCCCTTTTTGAGGAAGGCTTACTCAAGAGGCTGAAGGGCCCATTTAGAGCCCATAGTTAAGGTCCCTGAGACTGTTCTGGCCCCCACAAACGAGTGACAGCAGGTAAGGAATAAGAGGACATCCCCCTCAGGGCACGTGAAGTGGTCTCATTGAGAAGGTATTCAGCTCTCTGCAAAAAGGGGCCCGTGGCTGCAGCGTCAGATGACAATGCTCCACATGCTTTAGTGGTTAAGATGCTTCCGTGATCAGAGGCTTTCGTGGCTACAAGTTGTTTTACTGGGCTGTGAGAGATGTGGATGAAAGCTGTATTCTGGGTACACATGGCTAGCTTTCCCCTGGCCCCCACTCTCTTGAACACATGCATGCACACATGTGTGCACACACATGGATACTCCTGCCCCAAAGCCAGGCCTTGAGCTTTGAAAAGCTGGCTGTGAGAATTAGACCAAGGGCATGTATATTGCCATCCTTAGAGGTTGGCTGTGTTTTTTTATTTGTTTGTTTGTTTGTTTGTTTTTTGAGACAGAGTCTCACTCTGTTGCCTGGGCTAGAATGCCATGGCTTGATCATTGCTCACAGCAACCTCAAACTCCTGGGCTCAAGCAATCCTTCTGCCTCAGCCTCCCAAGTAACTGGGACTACAGGCATGCACCACCATGCCCAGCTAATTTTTTCTCTATATATTTTTAGTTGTCCAGCCAATTTCTTTCTTTTTAGGAGGGATGAGGTCTCGCTCTTGCTCAGGCTGGTCTCGGACTCCTGAGCTGAAATGATCCACCTGCCTTGGCCTCCCAGAGTGCTAGGATTACAGGTGTGAGCCACCGCGACTGGCCACCCTTTTCTTATAATACTGTGGATCTTCCTTCAGGACACTTAATGCAGTTTAGTGTAGTTTTAATCTCACAGGCATCTTTGTATTTGCTTGATTAATACCTGTTTCTGCAATGGACTGCAGGCTTCATGAGAACAGGGGTCGTATCTGGGTTTGCTCACTGTCGTGTCCCAAGTACTTAGTCCAGTGCTTGTCAAATGGCAGGCACTTGATAAATATTTGTTGAATGTTAAATAGATTTATTCAACCTAAATGTGACATCACTGGGGATGTTAATGTACGTTAAATATTGCCCTTTATATTTAGAATCTCCCACCTAGTGGGGAAAAAGGACTAGAAAGCTCCTAATTTCAAGAGTGTAACAGAGGGATAACTGTTTATCTTGGGATCCAAAGGAGAGGGCCGTTTACATAAGCCCACAGGAATCTATGGAGACTTCATAATGGAGATGTAATATTTCAGCTGTGTCTTTAAAGATTTAAATATGAGTTTTCTAGATGGAGAACTCCCCAAACAAGTGGAAAGCACATGCAAATGCCTGAAAGTGTGCAATAGGGTCAAGTTCTAGAGAGGTGCCGGGTTGGGATGACAGGATGTGGATGAGGAATGGGTGGTAAATTGAGGTTTTGCTAGGGACATTGGACTATAAGAAACTGAGTCAACAGAAGTGGTAAGGTTTCTTGTGTGTCGGGAAGGTCACTAAGCCTGGACTAAGAAGTGAAGGAGGGAAAGAGAAGAGCTAGAGAGAACAATGAAGACACAACTTCAATAGTTCAAATGAGAAAAAAATGGAAAAATGGGGCCCGCACAAAGACAGTGACAGCAAAGACGGGGGAAAGTGGAAGTTGAGAGCTGTTTCAGAGGAAGGATCGGGAAGACTGGCTGACCAATTGGATATGGGGTGTGAGGGAGAGGGAGAAGAGTAAGGTAGTTCAAGTTAAGCAGACTAGTAAGATGCCAGAATTGTCACCTGGCATAAAAATTACTCCAGGAAGGACAGCTTTGGATATAAGGGAGGAAGAGAAAAATAGCTCAGTTTTGACCTTCCTGAGTTTTAGGTGCCTGGAGAGCACCTAGTTAGAAATTTTCGGGAGAAAATTGACTAAGCATAAGTTGGTTTCTATGACTACCTGTTACTTGGTTTGTTCTTGGACATTGGTGGTGACCTATAGGGATCCATCACTCCTGTATGTCTTTACAAAGACAATAAGCAGGATCTGTCACCTGCCTGGAGCCAGGTACATCATCACCATAGCAATATGCCACTCACGCAATAGCTTAATTCAGGGAGAGTCATATGCTGTCTGAATAATTGAAAAGGCACCTCTAGTATTCAAATGGAGCTTTAGCTTGGCATTAATTAACAATAGGTGGATGCCGTCTAGCCAAGTGAGTAGAATGGAACTCTTTTAAAATTTAATGTTACCATAAAAGGACATGGAAGACACTTCCAAAGTGGCGCATTCAATGGTACCGTCTTCATCTAGAGAGGCCACTCAGTGTCCTGGAGTTTGGTGCGGGGGAGGGAGCCATCTCCCTTGGGCTCCCTTTTATTTTAAATCACTCATTGATTTCTTCATCCCTGTTATGGTTTGAAGCATCTAGGTTCTAAATCTCTTGGCAAAATGTGAGGAAACCAACTTTGGTTCTTGCTCTTGGTTAAATGCATGGACTCTAGAGCCAAAGAGCTTGGGGTTCGAATCTTGGCTCGGTGGTTATTGACTACATGTTTAATTTTATTTCCTGTGCCTCAATTTTGTTTTCTGTAAAACAGAGATAACAACAATAGCTCTTTCAGGGTTTTTTTGGTGATGATTCGTGATCCCCTCGGGGGAGTACCTGGCACTTAGGAAGTGCCCAATAGCAGAAGTGACAATGAAGGTGTTCATTTCTGCACCTCCCCTTCCCCATCATTCTCACGTAACCCAAGCTGATTTATTTCTGGGAAGCAGGGAGTACAGCAAAAATAAATTCATGAATGAAGCTAATTGCATTCAATGACAATGCTAGCGCCAGGCTGTTTTTAAACATAAATTCAGTTACTCAGGGCCCACAAGTGAATTCAGCAGTAAAAGAGCAGCGTTCTCTGAAAGCCACTCACAGCTGTTACAGTTCATTCCAGCCCCTCCCGGAAAATTCCAAACAGAGGACATATGCCCTAGATACTGCCTGACCTGTATGGCCCTGAGTTCATCCCTGGAGGAAAAACTTGATTGCATTCAGTGACAAAGCTGGCCCCAAGCTGCTTTTAAATTAAACTTTCCTTGTAACTACCTGTAGTCCATGACTTTTTTTTTTTTTTTTTTT
>NW_012146967.1:871172-873738 GCF_000956105.1 Propithecus coquereli
ATCTGGACTATGGCATGAATTAATCTGGCAATTTGTTTCTCCAAATCATTCAATGCAGTTCATTCATTCACTCAACATTATGATAGATAGGTACTTCAGGGCTGTGTTTCGTTGAGTTCACGTCTTTTTGGCAGTCAGAGCTGGCTTGATAGTTTCTAAGGAAAAAAATGATGACTTAGATTTATTCACATTTATTCACAAATTTTAAATGTGAAATAATCGTGGTTGTCACATTTAAATATATTTTTATATATGAAAATATAACAACCATTATATTTTTAAAGGTTGTTTTGCTAAGGTGCACTTAACTTGGCTCATGCAGTTTCACTTCATTTATGTATTATGGTTTACATTGGCTGAGTTCTAATTTCCAAACATTATCATGTGACTTTACATCTGTAATTCTCATAAATAGATCAATGGCTCAAAAGTGATTCACTGAGCATAATATTAATGATGAAAATCAGTGTGTAATTACTGCAGATCAAAGTAATGTTATAGATGTAAACAGGAAATAGGATTCAAATGTAAATGTGAATCTGTATGTCCTGGGATAAGCTGATATGTGTGCTTATGTGATATGTCTTTGACAGCCCCCACATGTATGTGCAGGAAGAATCAAAATGAATTTCTGAGGGTACAATTCACCAAAAGTGCATTATACCTAAGTAATCCTGACTTCAAGAATGAATGAATGAATATCTGAAAGTTAGGTCATATAACTTTCCAACACCTAGGCTACAATGTGTTTTGAAATTTTGTAGAGTAGGGACATATACTCAATAGAATTTTTCACTTAATTTTTAAACAAAGTTCATTGATATGACTGTTAAGGACTTGAATTTCTCCAAAACAAGGATAAAATAATGCTTTCTGATATAAAAATGGCAAATTAGTCAATGAAGAGACAAAAACTCTTGAAGTATTGTGCAAATTCATATTTCTTGAAACAAAACATACTTAGTGACACTGTGGCTAAGATGACTCTAAGACGGCCTTCAAGTTAATAAAAAATATTATGCACTGAGAGAAATCACAATGAGGCTTTGGTGAGATTCCTTCATTCAGTGACACTTCTGGACTTCTTATTAGCGGTAGTCCACAGCGGAAAGAAGTTGCTATGGCTTTATTGCTGGGATGAATCTTTGATACACAGGATCTGAATCAGCTCTTCCTTTATGTAGGACACATATGAAAGGAAAGTGTAAGACAACATCTTGTTCCATTTAATTACTTAGAGCCCCTGCCACAGGAGAGGACATTTTCCATGCAGGTGACAGTTATTTTGTGATCGATGTGCAGGCTGCGGAAGGTGGCTAGACTCAGTAGTGAAGCATTACTGTGCAAATAAAAGAGCTTGCACTGAATGCCAGTTCACACACTGCTTGATTTGAACAGAACTGGCAAAAACAGCTCCAGAAAACGCTATTGGCGTTGTGCTCCAGAGGAATACAACATCTGGATCAGCCCCTGGTACAACAAGGTGGCCCCAACTCTGCCCCCTGCTCTTGACTCAAGGTTGAAAGTAATGGTGAAAATCACAAGTCCAACCAGACTCCATCTAATGAGTATATAAATATGTCTTTTCTAGCTCTTTATTATTAACTGAGCAATGAGTAATAAATAACATTCTGCTTCTTGGCACTAGAGTGTGCTAGCTTTTGAGGTGGAATGTGCTCTTATAACAATTTTTTTTTTCAAATGAAGGGTGAGAGGGGAAAAATATTTTTCCTTGACACTATAATCCCCTTTTAAAAAATCATTTTAAATGGCTTGTTCAAGTGGACTATCTCAACAATATATATTCCAGTTTCAAAATGCTATGACTTTTAATGTCAAGAATTAGATGAGACATTAGGATTACTTAAGAAAACCAAACTGGAACAAACACTTCCATTGCTGGGAATTTGATTCACTCCCAGTGCTTAATGATTTTCTTTACTTGTTGAAGATAATCTTTGATGATATATTATTGGTCATATTTTAAAACCACATCGAAATGCTCCAACATACCAGAAAGAAATACTTTCAAGAACAGAAGGTAATGAGATAGGTCCATTAGGAATTCATTGACCATCATCTCCCAAGTTGAAATATGCTGTTTCTAGCTTTTGGATAAGATATGCTTATCAACTATATATCCAAACTACTAAATGCTTGTTGCTATCCCCAACCACCTTCGTCTGTGCTCAAATAAGTAAACATATATGAATAAACACATGTATGTTCTTCTCTTTCTCATTCTTTTTATCAAGAAAAAGGTGGTAATCTACCACGCATTATTTTATTCTGCAACTTGCTTTTTATTACCCCGAATTATAGCACGGGTAACTTTCCAAGTCAATAGGTTAAAAAATTTATTTGACATAATCTAATTTTGTAAAAGAAATAATAAAAAAGAAACCAACCGAATGTGGAACTTGTCTCAAATGGAGAACAATTGCAAGTGAATTCCTTACTAATATGACAAAACTCTATTAATTTTGAAATTTTATGTTAATAGCTGATAATTTAAAAACTGATACATGTGTACCCCTATGATATGCTGAAATGAAAAAAAAAAGAT
>NW_012146967.1:873788-877172 GCF_000956105.1 Propithecus coquereli
TGTCATTTGCACATCAGTGAATAGCTTCATGACTCCCATTTCTACTCACAGCAAACGCCCCTGAGGTTAGAGCTTGATGGCTAAACACAAAAGGTCCCAATGCCCTAAGATTCCACAGATGCCTGTTGAATTACCACAATGTCCATAGACTGCAAATGCTTAACAAAAGGGGTTTCTCCTCCCTGACACCCTTCCACTCTTACTCCCACCACGACTAAAGAAGAAAAAAAAAACCCACTTCAAACAGTGCACCTGGCTGTAATCTTTTCTACTTCAACTAATTGCTATTTGCAATGGCATTAGGTTGGGGGACCAGGGAGAGGGTAGAGACTCTTCTGGCCAATAATGAAGTATCAAACCACAAAATGATTTCATACGGTCGGTTGTTCCATTCCAGGGCAGCCAACATCTTACATTAATTTCCAGTTGCAGGAAATATAGTTCTCATACAAAGAAATACATTCCTAACAAGGTACAGGAATTAAATTTCAAATACCTTTAATGCAAAAGCAGGCAAAGAGTTTCAAGTTGTTTCAGAGGAGCGACAGATGTCTGAAAATTACTCAACGTTTAGACTTTTTAAAAGCATTAATGTTCTTAAAAGAGGAAAATTCCAGTTTTTATAATTCCTCATTTTTTAAATTACGCTTTCATGTTTGTGATTGTTTAATGTCTGTCTCATCAATTGCATTGTACATATTATGTGGACAGAAGCTTTGTCTATTTTTGGTCACCACCGTATCCTCAGTATTCAACAGAGTGCCTGGCACATAGCAGGTGTTCAATAAATCTTGTTGATCGCATGAATGAATGAAATCCCAAGGCTATGGACGATTCTTTAAATGTTTACAATAATATCATGTTGCCAAATGATCAAAAGGGAAGAGACAGAAGGAAGGAGATATATAAAATTCTACAAATTTTATTATTTAGAGAATGCCTTATCTAAATGGAAATATTTTCACATATAATAATAACAATGACGATTATCAGTAGCAGTGGAATTAGTATTAGTAGTGTGGCAGTGGTCTTGAGTGATTACTATGTGCCAGGTATTGGGGTAGCTCTTTCCATGAATCATATTTTATTTTGACAACTTCTCTGTGGCATAGTTATGATGTCCCCACTTCACAGATGAGAAACTGAGGCATAGACACATAAATAACTTTCCCAAGGTCACATAGCTAGAAAGTGGCAGGGCTGGGACTAAACTTCAGCCTGTCTGTAAGCCATCTTCCCCTTGCCTTGCCTTCCCTTTTCTTTTTTCTTAGAATAGCATATTGATGGTAGACATTGCAATTTGATTCTCTGAGCATTTATCCCAAGGCACCTGTTCCCTAACTTTCCTCTCCTATGACACTGGAAAGCTAAGCACTTCATTTCCCAGCATCCTTTGCACCAAGACTGGCCATATGACAGTTTGGGGCAAAGAGGTAGGAGTGGAAGTCAGCAGACAGAGGCTGTGAGGTGGGGACTTGGGAAAGCTCTTGATTTCTTAAAGAAAGGGACAAGAAGAACTAGCCTTCCCCATTTCCCATCTGCTTTCATCCATTCTTGAATATGATATTTATCTGGACGCACAGCAGCCATTTTGTAACCATAAGGCCAAGAGAATCACAGGACAGTCGGCCCCACTATTATGGACCAGATGAACCCGCCTCAGTCACCACCTGCGTGTGGACTTCTTGTGACATCAGGAAAACAAGCTCCGATTTGTTTCAGCCGTGGTGAATCCAGTGTCCCACTATTTGTAACTGAAATCATTTCAGAATGATGCCTATCTGCATCTTCTAAAGCTAAGGCCGAGAAGCTAGGAAGCTGTCTCAACCTCAGCTGTCACAACCTGGCTTTTGTGATGAAACAAAATGTAATCTCCTCATTTGCATTGAGGTTGAATCTTGCAGAGTAGGGATATTGAAATCCCAAGCCAGAATGCACTAGATAGTGAAATGAGGTATAAATATCTGTGTTTGCTACTGTTTCCCCGAAATAGTCACAGGCCATGAGTGTTGCTAATAAAAAAAGGGTAAGTCAGTGTTTTGCAAAGTGTAATGAGAGTGAAAGAAAAAACTTAAGAGACACAGAGGAAACCTGACAGTCTACATATGGATGTCCATACATTTGAGAGGACCCTGCATCAGTGCTCAAAACATCCATCTAGATTTTGTGGACTGACGTGGAGAATTCATAGGGACTGTTATGAGTCACTTAAGAAGTTCTATAAATTCCTGCCCAACTAGCCATTCTTTTTGCTGTTTGACTCTACCTTTAAGAAAGATCCAGGAAAGTTTCTTAAAATCTGCCAAATGGTAATCTCAGAATAAGGAGTTTCTCGTGTCGCCTGACTGTGTCCTTGCTGGTAGCTGTCTACGTGGTGACTCTTCTGTTGGCTTGGAATGGCCTCATCTGTTTGGATAGAAAATTCTTGGCCTTTAGGAGAGAGAGATTCTGTTTATTCATCTGGACTATGGCATGAATTAATCTGGCAATTTGTTTCTCCAAATCATTCAATGCAGTTCATTCATTCACTCAACATTATGATAGATAGGTACTTCAGGGCTGTGTTTCGTTGAGTTCACGTCTTTTTGGCAGTCAGAGCTGGCTTGATAGTTTCTAAGGAAAAAAATGATGACCTAGATTTATTCACATTTATTCACAAATTTTAAATGTGAAATAATCATGGTTGTCACATTTAAATATATTTTTATATATGAAAATATAACAACCATTATATTTTTAAAGGTTGTTTTGCTAAGGTGCACTTAACTTGGCTCATGCAGTTTCACTTCATTTATGTATTATGGTTTACATTGGCTGAGTTCTAATTTCCAAACATTATCATGTGACTTTACATCTGTAATTCTCATAAATAGATCAATGGCTCAAAAGTGATTCACTGAGCATAATATTAATGATGAAAATCAGTGTGTAATTACTGCAGATCAAAGTAATGTTATAGATGTAAACAGGAAATAGGATTCAAATGTAAATGTGAATCTGTATGTCCTGGGATAAGCTGATATGTGTGCTTATGTGATATGTCTTTGACAGCCCCCACATGTATGTGCAGGAAGAATCAAAATGAATTTCTGAGGGTACAATTCACCAAAAGTGCATTATACCTAAGTAATCCTGACTTCAAGAATGAATGAATGAATATCTGAAAGTTAGGTCATATAACTTTCCAACACCCAGGCTACAATGTGTTTTGAAATTTTGTAGAGTAGGGACATATACTCAATAGAATTTTTCACTTAATTTTTAAACAAAGCTCAGTGATATGACTGTTAAGGACTTGAATTTCTCCAAAACAAGGATAAAATAATGCTTTCTGATATAAAAATGGCAAATTAGTCAATGAAGAGACAAAAACTCTTGAAGTAT
>NW_012146967.1:878707-919859 GCF_000956105.1 Propithecus coquereli
CCGAATGTGGAACTTGTCTCAAATGGAGAACAATTGCAAGTGAATTCCTTACTAATATGACAAAACTCTATTAATTTTGAAATTTTATGTTAATAGCTGATAATTTAAAAACTGATACATGTGTACCCCTATGATATGCTGAAATGAAAAAAAAAAGATAAAATAAAAACCATAGACTTCTTGAAACCAAAAAAAAAAACACCTGATACATGTCATTCAATGGATATTGAGGTATAATTGACATATAAATAAACCATAAATATTTAAAGTGTACAATTTGATAAGTTTCAACATATGTATATATACCTCTGAAACCATTGCTACAATCAAGATAATGAACTATCACCTCAAAAAGTTCTTTCCTGTGCAATCTCTCATGTGTAATCTCTCCCTCCAGCCCCACCTGGCTCCCATTCCCAGAAAATTTCTGATCTGCTTTCTTCCATCCCACGCAAACTGAGGGCTTTCTTTTATCCCTAGAAAACTCTCGATTTTCTTTCTGTCACTATAGATTACTTTTCATTTTCTAGATTTTTGTATGAATGGAATTATAGTATGTACTCTTTTTTGGTCTGGATTTTCTCAGTGTAATTATTTCATGTTGTGTATATCTTCTTTATTGTTGAGGAGGGTCCCTTTATATGTATATACAGTCGGCCCTCTGCATCTGTGGACTCCACATCCACAGATTCAACGAATCACAGATCAAAAATATTTGGAAAAAAATCAATACAAAATAATAATACAACAGCAACAAAAAATAAAAACAATACACAGTATAGCGACTATTTATATAACATTTACATTGTATTAGGTATTATAAGTAATCTAGAGAGGATTTAAAGTATATGGGAGAATATTTGTAGGTTATAATTCAATACTACACCATTTCATATAAGGGATTTAAGCAGCCACAGATTTTGGTATCCAAAAGAGGTCCTCGAACCAATCCCCCAATGATATTGAGGGCCCACTGTACCGCAATTTCTTTATACATTCAGCTATTGATGGACATTTGAGTTACTTCTTGTTTGGGATAATTATAAATAAAACTGCTGTGGACTGTTTTCTAAAGTGGTTACACAGTTCTCACTAGCAATGTATGAAAATTCTTTCATATTCTTGCCAAGACCTCGTAGTATGATCAGGCTCTTTTTTTTTTTGTTTTGGAGATCTCACTCTGTCACCCAGACTAAGGAGCATAGCTCACTGCAACCTCCAACTCCTGGGCTCAAGCAATCCTCCTGCCTCAGTCTCCAGAGTAAATGGGACTAAATATACGTTCCACTACACCCAGCTAATTTTTCTATTTTTTGTAGAGGGTTTTGCTCTTGCTCAGGATAGTCTCAAAGTCCTGGCCTTAAGCAATCCTCCCACCTTGGCCTCCCAGAATGCTAGGATTACAGGCGTGACCCTCCACACCCGACCTGATCAGTCTTTTAATTTTAGCAATTGTAATTGGTATGCAATGGTATCTCATTGTAGTTTTAATTTGTATTTCCCTCTTAATAATGTTGAACGTCTTTTTATGTGCTAATTTGCGATCTGTATATCTTCTTTTATGAAATACCAATTCAAATTTTTTAATGGGTTTTTTTTGTTTTCTTATTGAGTTTTGAGCATTCTTTATATATTCTGGATAAAAATTCTTTACCAGATACATGGCTAGAAAATACTTTCCCCCAGTCTGTGTCTTGTCTTTTCATTCTCTTAATAGTGTCTTTCAAAGAGTAGAAACAAGTTCTTAATTTTGATAAATTTCAGTTTATCAGTTTTTTTTGGATTGGGCTACTGGTGTCATATCTAAGAAATCTTTGCCTAATCCAGGTTCACAAAGATTTTCTCATGTGAAATCATTTTTGCATATGGTACAAAGTATGGCTCAAAGTTCCCCTCCTCCCCACCCCCTTCTACAGAAAACCCACTTCACACTGAATTAATAAGAAATATAGTGTTTCCTGAAGATTTTGTAGAAATAATATAGGTGGGGGTTTACATTGCATAGCTCAGCATCTCATTAGAAAATTCTCTATGCAACATCTATTTCCTGATCCTTCTCATTTTCTAGGCAGTTGCTATTTCTCTTCCCTTTCACTCTCCAGCTGTCTTCCTTTTCCCAAAGCTCATATCCTCTTAGTGCCCATATCTAACCTGGGCCCCTTTTATCTCTCCCTTATTTGGGGGCAACATAATTTAGCGCCTCTTTCCTGGCATCTATCTCTAAGGGTGCATATACCTACTAAATCCTTACTAAATCCTCAGTGTATGAAGCTGTTACATTGAGGATGAAAACAAAAGCTTCTCCAATTGCCAGAATCTATTATAGCTTCCCTAGAAAAAGAAATAATGGATGTTTTTTCCTTTGTTATAACTGATGAGCATATGAAGGTCTGTACATGAGAAGCAAGGAAGAGTTAAAAGGAAAAAAGTCTGGGCTTCTTTTTAGATTTCTTGCTTGAGCGACTGGAGAGAGTCTGGTCCTAGTAATAAATTTATTTTCCTTACTCTCCTTCACCTATATCTGTAGCTTAACAATCATTGCATATATTAGTAAACGAAGGAAGAAATAGACTATGAAAGACATAAAGTATAGGGAAAAAGCAAAGAAGCATTAGAATTGGAGGGAAAGAGATAAAGTCAGTGTGCATTTGAAATACATTATATTACCTCCAGATTGAGACCTCTAATGAGCATTAGTCCGCTATTGCTATTCTATTAATAATGATGCTGCAGAACAAACAATACCAAAATATCATGACTTACAACAACCATTTATTTCTATCACATATGGGTTTATGGGTCAGCTGGAGTTTAGCTGATATCATCTAGTCATGGTTGGGTTTAGCTGGGTGGCTCCAGCCTGCAGGTGAGGTTCCAGTCTGCTCCGGGTGTCTCATTCTGGGACCAGAAGCCACATAAGGTATACTTTTCTCCTAGTGACGGCAGAGGCACAAGAGGCCGAGCCAAGTCATGCAAGCTCATTTAAAATTTCTCCTTGTTTCATGATCATCGACATTCCATTGGTCAAAACAAGTCACATGGAAAAGCCCAACATCAAAGTGGTAGGGAAATGAACTTCACCTACCTTAGTGAGAGGTCTTGCAGAATTTCATGGCAAAGATGTATACATGGTGTATTATTCTTTAACCAAAAGAATTAAAGAATTAGGAGGAATAATTCAGTGTGTTGTAAGTGGACAGTTGAAAAATGGAACTGAAGTTCAAAAGCAGGGAACCCATATTTGACAGTAGAAGCCAGAGGCATGTTTGATAGCTCACAGAAGGGAGGGCATTGAATGATCAGACTGACACTGGAACCTTAGAATATGCTGCATTTAGGAAGTAAAGGCAGGATGAGGAGAATGAGAACAACTAAGACGTTGGAATCAAAAGTACAAAAGGGAGTGCTGGCAGAAGTCGTCTTCCAAACAACCAAAGGCAGTACAAAAATTTTTAATGGTTCTAATCATAAGCTTGTCATAGTATTTCCCCCTTACTCTCAACCTTCTTCTTTCCTTTCAGCCAAATAAGAGAACTGAACTACCTCCAATGAAGCCTCTGACCCCATTTTCTTATCACATGATTCTTATAACCAAAATAAGTGTTATAAAGGGGCAGAATAGCATCAATTTCAGTTCTCTATTAAGCCTTGAAAACATACACAAAGAAGGGTTATTCATCATTCCGCAAAACCTTCTATATACAAACACATAGACATATATCTAAATTTAGTATATGTTTACTATGAAAGATCTTAAGTATCACATGTTAAATACATTGTATGGTCAGTTTTATGGAGTAATGCACACTTACTCATTTTCTGTGATTCATCACTTCATAAGCACTGGGAGGACACCGACCACAGTCGTGCAGAAACTTCCATAATAAAACCATAATGGGCACTGCACAAATTGCCTCTTTTAGATTTGGGGTTTCATTGCAATTGGGAATGTTGGACACACTTCCTTGAGGCTTGGCTTGAAGAAATTTCAGTTGTTCTTGCCCAGTCCTGAGTCTGATATATGGCTTAAGGTAGAAAATATGCCTTAAAACTCAGTGCTAGGTGATGGTGGTGTTTGTGTGTAGTGGGCTCTATAGAAACTTATTTGTAGAAAGAGCTATATTTCCTTCTTGGGTGTGTATTGGGAGGAGAAAGTGACAGTTCAGTTCAAGTTTATCGAGCATCTACCACTTGCAGTTGGTCTCGTCACTCCCCTGTTCAAAATCCTTATGGATAAAATCTAAATTTTCGGACATGGCATGTAAGTTATCAATTCATTGTCTCTGATTTCCCCTACTTAACACACTATGGGGTTTCCTTCTCCTGACTGGACCAAGACTGCTACACAAGGATCTAGGAATCACACAAACCAACCCCAGCTTTGTCCCCGGGTCATCTCTCATCCTTCTCCTTGGATTCAATTCTTCCATCATGCCTTCTCTCGTCTCTGGCCTGGGTCACACTTTCTCTTCCCTGACTTTTACCTTTCTACACTTTTTGTCATTAAATCCCACCTATCCTTCACATGTCAGAAAGGAACCATTTCTTCCGGAAAGTCTTTTCTGAACCGGTCAGCATGCTGGGTTAGGTGCCTTTCCCAAGTGCTCTTGCAACCAGCTTTTGCAACCACTCTGCATTGCAGTTCACCAGTTTACTTCTCTGTCTCCCTTGAAATAAGCTTCTGGGAGTATAGAGCTTACATCTTTGCCCCATTATAACCTCAGCTCCCAGCTGGGCCCAGGCACATGCACCCGACGGCACTTCATGCGTGTCTGTTGAATGATGGGGTGCCTATCTTTAGGGAGATAATAATCTGTCACAGAAGATCAGTGCACAGAACACTAGCTGAGCTTAAAAATGTAATTCTGAGCTAAAAGATCAGATGGAGCTAGATGGAGAAGGCAGTATTTAAGCTGGTCATTAAGGGTTTCATGAGGCAGAGATGAGGAATTAAGGGTGGAGAGAACAGAGTGAAAAATTTATAGAGGAGGCTTCATTTATGGCATGTTCTGGACATGTAAAAAGTCTGTTGGTTTTCTAGGATGGCCAGGTGAGTGATGGGGAATGGAACTGTGGCAGGAAAGTGTGAACAAGAGATTCGGAGGCAGATCCTGGAGGGCCTCAAAATACATGCAGGAGCAATGGTTACAAACACGTGGTCCAGCAGTGTCAGCATCACCTGGGAATTTCTCAGAAATGCAAATTCTCAGGGTCCACCCCTGACCTCTTGATTTGATTCTGCTGCATGCCAGGGTTTGATAACTACTTTTCCAAAATGTTGGGACTTTTCCTTCTGAACCCAACACACTGTTGATGTGTTTGTGTTTCCTACAGAACACCTTTCCCAAATCTCCTTAGAGATGCTGTACTTTGAGGTTAATTTGCCCAGATAAATAAAATGTGGTGCATTCTGCTGGCTTCAGTTCATAATTTCTGTGTTAGCACATCACATCCTGTCTCCAGCCCCCAAGTTTATCAGTGGACCTCTCTTCCTTTCCCTTTCACTGGTTGTTTGTGGGATTCCTCTGTCTCGTGATTTGTAAGAGAAGAAAGGTCAAACTCTCAGAAATGATTATGTTCACTTGTTTTGGGGTGGAGTCATGGACTGCTGCTCTTCCCCAATCTGTTCCCAATTCTTGTACTGATGCCCGTATTGTCATTTAAAGAAACAAGGTTATGTGTCCACAGAATGCACACTGAGTCAACCCCCCCTCCCCCATTCTCATGGAGACCTAATATCTGGAATTAGCAAGAAGACGATGTATTAAATCTCTGTTAGTGGAGCAGCCCACTTTCCTCAAAGATGCTCTTGATTTGTTTTTGCTGTGAACATTTGATTTCTTAAATAATCTGAATCCATTCCCCTCTCTCATGCTTTTATTCCCTTCTTTCCACCCTCATTCATCAGAGAAGTCTCTTAACTACCCACTTGAAAGCTCTCCTAAGACCCGGCATTCTACTTTTGAATTACTCATCAATCTTAAAATTATTCAACATGTCGTTCCCATTAGATTGTGAATTCCGTGAGGTTAGGGGCCATTTTTTATTTGTTCACTGCTACAGCCCTGTGTTTTATAGCAGAGTCTAGAACATGACAGGTGCTCAATAACTATTTTTTTTTTATATTCTATGACTGAAGGAGTGATGTGGTTTTAAAATGCAAGTCATGAGAATTCGTCTCTTCATAGCCTCAGCACCTGGAGTCACATTATAGCAGACATTAAATAAATGATTATTGCTACCTTCACACATACTATTTCCCTCTGCCTGGACTGCCTGCCTCTGCCTCTGGACCTACTAAAATTCTCGTCCTTCAAGACTCCAACTCATGGTTGCTATGCAAGACCACACAGTTTGTGGATTCTAGAGTGCCAAGGGATGCAACTGTAGGGGTGAAGGGAACTTCCCCTTACCCCCTGAACGTTTGCTGAAAGATCAACCCACAATTAAGGCAGATTAATAAGAGGAGGAGGTTTATTTACCATCCACATGGGGAGAAGCACAGAGTGATTACCCAATATGCTAATGGGATCCAGATATTTTTATACCTGCCTTTTAGAGGGGAGGGGGAGATGAGGAATATAGGTAATCCTGTTTAGGGGCAATAAAATGGTTGCTAGGGAGGATGAGTAGATAGATACTTTAGAGAATGAATGGATGGGGGAAGACAGATTGACTTATAAATTAACCTGAGAGACAGGTGTTATGTTTAAAATGATTGGGCCAGGTCTGGTTGCATTCTTGATTTTCTTTCCTGCAATATAGTGAGATAACAGGGAAGGGATCCATTGTTCTTTTGGTGGATCTGTCTGGTTTATGCAGATAGAGAGAAAGCCCCTTCCAAGGGTCTGTTGATCTCGAAGGTCCTTTAATTCAAAATACTCTTTATATCATAGGAGTCATATTTTGGGGTGCAGTTTCCTGAGCTCCTTCACTACTCAAATAGATGGTGATGTGAATGGCACCCCCTGGAGCTGTACAATGTGAAGGCACCTCCCAGCTAAAATGTCTGCTCTATCAGGAAGCTTTTCTGGTTGTAGACTGTAATCTCCATGGAGGCAGTGATTTTTGTCCCACTCAGCACCTAGAACAGTGCCTGGCTCATAGCAAGTAGAGAATAAATGTTTGTTGAATGCATGAATGAGCTCCTCAGACATGAAAAGTCATTTGTCTACTGTGCGTCACACCTTGCCCCTGCTTTTTGTTGGACGTTTTTTGGGTGGAATGATGTTTGCAAGTTCAGTTATAATTATGATGCAGTCCCCAGTGATTTTGGATCTTGAGTGTTCATTTTTATACCAGAATGTGAAGGCTTCAGAGAGATTGTAATTGGTGGATTGAAGGCCTTATGTCACTTCTATACCCAAATGGATCAACTCTCCATAGAGGTTTCTGGAAATTGTGCACACCCATGTTTTAATGCGGTCTGGAAGTTTTACTTCAGGGTGTGGTACGTGTAGCTTAGGCCACAAACCATGGTTTCTGAGAAGTACTGTTTTGAGATTGAAGGCTCTGGAAACTTGGATAGGAAGCATGAACAAGCTCCAGTGGAGGACAGCAATGCGCAGAGCCTGCCAGCCCAGCTCCAAACATCAGGCACAACCACCCACCAGGCACTGCCGGCTTGAATTGCATGAAAGGTGGTGCCCCATGTTCTGAAGAGTTGGGGGAAGAGAGAGACTGTATCAAAAGCTCAGGTGACAAGACCTCAGATATTTGATAGAACCATCTAGGATATGCGATTTCATGTTCTGGGTATTTGGGGGGTCTCAGATAGATCTTGCAGGATCATCTCTTGCATAAGCTGGGGAGCCCAAGGATCCAGCCACATTTTACCCGACACACCTAGCTTGACAGAACATTTACGCAGAGGTCCTATGTTGGTCTGAAAGAGAAGTCAAACAATATACCAATGTAAAACTTAGGATAGTCATCAGCAAATCATGGCCAGCTTCCTGTTTTTTAAATAAAGTTTTATTGGAACATAGCTATGCTCATTGTTTATTTATTGTCTGTGGCTGCTCTCACTCTTCAACAGCAGAGTTGAGTAGCTGAGACAGAAACTGCATGGCCCACAAAGCTGAAAATATTTCCTCTCTGTGCCATTATAGAAAATGAAGTTTCCTTCTGCCTAGGAGATGACTTAGGAGATGAAGCTTCCCTCTGCTAATAGGAGGTGTCAGATTGTAATCGCCTGTTACTTTACCTCTTTCCCTCCATAGATTTAAGTTCCATGATGGCAGAGAAACATCTATCTTACTGTTGTATCCCCAGGAACCAGTGCATATTAAGTACTTACTAAATATTAGTCAAATTAATTAATTAAGGGTTAAAAAGGTGGATAAAGAAGAGGGGGAAATGAAATATGCCCTTGAGAGGCACAGAAATGACCAGTCCTTGAAATCCACATTGATTTCTTTGAGAGCTATACATTCATTTTTGTTGTTTATTTTATGACCAAGAACTGCAGAAAAAGGTACATGTTATGCAAATGTTTGCTTATTGATTTGTGTATACCTAATGACTTTCATTTTAATTTAAGAAATGTTTGCATAGAAAATCGTAACCTTAATATGCAAAAAAAAAAAATATACTTAGCAAGCCCCAAATACTTTTCCCGGGGCATTTTAATATCATTATACTTACCTTAGTGTACTAGTCTTCTAGGAATGACACAACAAAATACCAAAGACTGGGTGGCTGAAACAACAGAAATTTATTTTCTCACAGTTTGGAGGCCGAAAGTCCAAGATCAAGGTGTTGGCAGGGTTGGTTTCTTCTGAGGCCTCTTGCCTTGGCTTCTAGATGACCACCTTCTCCCTGCCTGTGTGCGTGCGCATCCCTCGTGTCTCTCTGTGTGTCCAAATCCCCTCTTTTCATAAAGACACCAGTCAGGTTGGATTAAGGCCCATGCTAATAGCCTTTTTATAAATATGGTCACATTTGGAGGCCTTTGACATATGAATTTGTTGGGGGACACAAGTCAACCCATGATAGCTACGTATCTCTACATACTTTCTTCTTTTCCACCAGCCTTACATACGTGTGCAGAATCACCTGTGAGGTGACTGTCATGTCACTGACCACCAAGAGGATATCCTGCTGATTGGGCAGGTGTCCTCATCTTCCTGACCTTCTCCACTGGAGAAATTCAAATTCCTTCTGGGTCAAGGGCTTACTAATGACTGTTTCTTCCAGTTAAACCTCGACTATGCAAGGTTTTCCCTGCATAGAGAAACCATTTAAATACTTTCAAGGCACTACATGTGTTTTAAAATGGGGGAAGTCTACTTACCCTGAATGTTCAATCACTGGGGATTTGATTAAGCCCATTATATAATAATAACAGCCATAGTGTGGAATGTCACTTAGTCTTTCAAAAAAAAAATGCTGAAGAATATTTAGGGATCCTAAAGTTCTGTTTAATAGTCTTAAAGAGGAAAAAAAGCAAGTTACAAAATAAAATTGATCCACTCATGTAATAAACATTTATTGAGCACCTATGATGGGTCAGGCACTGTTCCAGGACATGGGGATTTATGGTAAACAAAGCAAAATATCTGTCTTCGTGGAGCTTAAATTGTAGTGGGAAACACTGATAATAAACTATAAAATATGATATCAGGTAGTGCAGTGCATTGAAGGAAAGCAAAGCACAACAAGGCATAGAGGAATGGCAAAGAGAAGAAGTTACTTTAGCTCGTGTGATCAGGAAGGGCTCCTGAAGGAAATGACATTTGAGCAGTGGCCTGATTCAGGTGCGAATGCTGGTCATTGGGGGATCTGGAGGAAGAACATTCCATGAGGAGAAAACGTCCAGTGCAAAGGTCATGCGGCGGGAACATGCCCGCAGTGTCTGCAGAATCTCAAGGGGGCTGGCGTGGCTGCAGCGGAGTGAACCAAAGAGGCCGGTGTGCAGGGGACAGCGTGATTGTGACGCCCTAGAAATAAAATGCAAAGGTAGAGAAAAAAGGTTATAGAGGCATAGCCAGGTTAAGACACTGTGAGTAATCCTTATTCCCTTCCCTTTGATTATCATATTTGAAAATTTCTACCACTTGTGTGTATTAGTGTAGAAAGAAAAAAAATAACAAAAGTTTTGCTGTAAAAGTTTCCGTGGAGCTCATTCCTTTGCCCTGGACGCTCCTATTGGATCCCGGTGCCCGGGTGTTCAGACAGCCCACACCGGCTGTGCGGCCTTCCAGGAACGGAGGAGAGAAAAGCCCCGGCTGGAAAAGCCGGAGGGAGGTGTTTGTTCAGATGCTCTCGGACAGCCAGAGCAGCCCCTGATTTACAGCAAGCGGTAAAGGTGTTAATGTCTCCCCTCAATGGCATCTCCCGCTATCAGTGAGTGTTGGCTGCGTCTAATGATGACCTAATTGGCAACAGAGATTGGAACAGATGTCTCACCTAATAAAAAGCCTTTGTGTCCATGGACTGACCCCTTTGGGGCTTAGCTGGGCTTCAGAACCGTGTGTGACCCCTTTTGGCACTTGTCATTAATCAAACATGCTGGTTCATTGTGGCTTGCTGTGTGTACCGAGTCTGCCCGATGAATCTGGGCCGACTGAGCATGCTCAGACCAGCTTTCCCCGAACTCGGACCTGGGCCTTGTCTTCCTTCACCTCATTTAACACACACACAGGCTGCAATCACGGGCTTTATTGGCATGGATTCCAAATCACTATTATAGCTAGAGACTCTTGCCCACCCATTTGCCCTGGGGGTCCCTGGTGGATTTACCATGGACCCCCCATCTCCCAGATTTAAGTAAGTGAAGAGATTGCTGCTGGTTCTTATCTCTCTTTAACAAAGAGGGGCTCTGTGTGGTGTGAAGTGAACTGGCCTGAGGTTCCATCCTGTGGCAGAAATGAGACCACGGACTTCCTGTGCAGGGAGGGCAGAGAGGAAAGAGCTTTGAGAAATGGATATCCCCTTTCCCTCCTCCCGAATGTACACCCTGCCACATAAGGTCAAGACGATGGTTATCAGCTTGCAAAGGCATTTTATCTTCCAAATTTCTGGTTGAATTAACTATGTTGATGAACAGAATATGCTATTTAGGAGAATAGTCTCTTTATGGAGGCCTAAGCAACCAGCTCTCAGAATTAAGGTGCTTTATATTAAGGCTAAATGCCCAGGAGGTAGCATTCAGAACACAAGTTTCCTTGAGAACTAAAACCTTGAAATATTTGTATTCTATAATCCTAATTCCAAACTTCATAAATAGTCAATTAAAAAAAGGGGAAAAAAAAGTTCCATGGTCAAATAAATTTGGGCCTCACTAGGTTAGGGAAATTAAGCCAGGTTGCTTTTCCGCAGGACTTATCAGAGCCTTTAGTGTATAATATAATTAATGGAAGTGTATTATTTGACTTAACCCTTCTTATAAAAGAAGAGTATTGGGAAGAATTCAGGTCTATCTTTATACAGAAACTGATGTGCATATCTTTTCTCTAATTTTTGGTATTTGATGTTTCACAAATTTCTAATTAAAGAGAAAAGGTTGAATTTTTTCAGACTCCCCATTAGTCTCACCAGTTATAAACATAGCTTTCTGAACAATTCATAGTTTTCTGAATCAGTGAATGGATGGATGGACAGATGAATAGATGGGTGAAGTGGAATGGAATGGAGACCTATGTCAGCAAAATGTTCTCGAGAGTCTTGTTGCTTCCCCTCTGGCTCTATTTTTATTATTGTGTGATCTGAGCCATTTCCTGTTATTATTACACTTATTGTTGTCAGAGGAAGCCAATTCATTTTAATATTAGCCTGAGAAAAACATAATTAGGAAGAGAATCTGCTACCAAAAAGGAAACATGTATGTGCTGCTTTGCATTCCAAAGTCCAGGACTCAGATAAACACACACACACACACACACACACACACAGAGGAGTCCTCTCCACACAGTCTCAAAACATCCTGCCAGGCCAATACAAAACTCAGTCACTCCAAGGAAAAACAACCTGGAACCCAGATAACTCACCTAGCTTTTCACCCTTCCTATTTTTTTTTTTGGAAGAGGAAAGAGGAGGGGTGACGGAGAAGAGGAGAAAAAATACAAACAAGGCAAGGGGACAGCAAGGGGACAGCGTGGAGCGCTGACAGCAGCCCGCACTGCAGGCCGAAAGGGAAGTGCGGGCCCACGTGCCTTAGACCTTGCAGAGCCCGGGCCCAGCGCTGACCTTGTCCTCCTGTGAACTGCAACCTCTGGGTACTTGAAAGTCCATGATATCCATCCCTGTGCTAAGGCTTATCTCTTTCTCCCTCCTTTGCCTCTTTCTCTCCCTCCCTTCCTAACAAAAGAATTCCCTGTGAACGGAGTGCGCTGTGCACTCACTTTGGAAGGATCGCCGCTTGCTTGGCATGCAAGGGAGGTGGGGAAAGGTCCAGAGAAGAAGAGAAGGGGGGACAGGGAACCAACAGGTGGGGAGTTCCAACCCTGTGCCAGACTGTGTTAAGTCTTCTCACGGAGTTTATTTTAGGTAATACTCACCATCATAGTCTGAGCTAGGTATTGTTATCCATCCCATTCTACAGATGAGGAAATCAGGCTCGCAGAGGCAAAGAACGTGCCCAAGGTTACAAGGTTAGAAAGTGTTGGAGGCAGGATTTAAATACAGACAGGCTTGCTGACTTTAGAGCCAATGCTTTTAACTACAATCCTAAGGTGCTTCATTTAACTTCTTCAGGCCTTAGGGTTCTCATTTATGAGATAGAGATTATCCTTGCTTCCCCCCTTGTCCCCTCTATAGTTTATTCTCCACACGGTAGACAGAAAGATTGTACCAATTAGGACTGGGCTCAGCTGCCAGAAACAGAGACACAAAATAAATGTCTGGAGTGTGGGCTGGTATGGATCTGCTCCATGAGGACCTCAGGGACCTACACTTCCTCCAACTCACCACTGTCCCATTCAGAGGGATGACCCTTGTCCTCATAGTCCAATGTAGCAGCTAGAGCTCCAACCATCACACTTGCATTCCAAGCAAAGGATGAAGAGCAAAATAAAGAAAAAACGATCAAAAGGAACAAACCGCCTATCTTCTAGGGATGATTTTTGAAGTATCCTACCGCA
Organism: Propithecus coquereli; assembly: GCF_000956105.1. Taxonomy (NCBI): domain Eukaryota; kingdom Metazoa; phylum Chordata; class Mammalia; order Primates; family Indriidae; genus Propithecus; species Propithecus coquereli. Next base: position 891,790 of record NW_012146967.1, read on the forward strand.
CTTCCACTTATCATCTATTGGACGAACTTAGTCTTACGGCTACATCCATCTGCAGGAGAGGCTGGGAAGTATAGTCTTCATTCTGTGATTCCATGTGTCCAGTTAGCTGAAATTTGGGGTTTCCTTCCTATCACCATGCAACAAGCAGGGAATGGATACTAGGGACCAGTGCATGGTCTCTGCTAGAGGAACCCTTTCGAAATGGAAGTCAGATCATGTTCCTCTGCTCAAAACTGTGTAAAGCCTTCCCGCTCACTCCGGCTAGGAGACAAAGCCTGTGCGGTGTCCCCCAGGGCCTCACTGCCTCGTCTCTGTTATCTCCCTGACCTCGTTTCCTCCCACTCTCTGCTTTGCCCACTCTGCTTGGTGACGCTGGCCTCCTTGGGCTCTTCCCCCAAGCATCTGCTTATCCCTGCGCTCAATTCCTTAGGTGTCTGCTCAGATATCACTTCATCAGCGACCACCCCTTAGAAAACAGCATCCCTCTCCCCTATGACTCTCTATACCCCTTACCTGCTTTTATTTTTGTTTGCTGCTTTTATCCCCACCTTCTCCCACCCTACATATTCTATATTTGTTTCCATTTGCTCATCGTCATTTTTCCTTTTAGAACGGAAGCTCAGTGAGATCCAGGACCTCATCGGTTTTATTCGCTGCTTCCTATCTGCAGGGCCTACAACAGTGGCAGGCACAGCACCGACATCCAACAGACAGGGTTGAATAGATGCTGAATTGAATACATTCCTTTATCCATCTTCCAAAATCGGGAGAGAATGAATGGATGTATCCAACCTATGAATAAAAGAGCTCTGGAAATAGGAAGAGTCAGATATAAATTATTCCTATGCCCTCCTTTGACGTCCCATTTGTAAAAGCACTCTGTTAACTGCGAAGAGTAACGCGAACGCTGTTGGCCGATAGTGTTTGGAAGTGAGGCTCAGTGGGATAGAATTTCCAGCCGTTTCTTCCAAAAGCACCAGAACTATTTATTCTAAATCCATTTCTTCCCTGCCTTTAGTTTTGAATGAATATGGCTTCGCTGTACATAGTTTCCTAATACATCACTTTGATGGTTTATTTCAGCCTGAGTAGCATGGGATTGAAGTCAGAGACTGTATCAGGCTGGTTTCAGGTCTCTGTTGCTTCCCTTTGTGCCATCTCAGCAGGGGAGAGTCGTCAAGCTGTGCTTGGCCAAGTTAAATGAGGAGACCAGATGGTCAGAGAGAAAGGAATTTTGGTCCAGGTTTAGGAGGAAAAAAGCTGGGAGCAAAACTCCTGCATAGTCTTTGACCAAGAGATCAGAATACTCAACACTGGGGGTACATTGCTGAATGCTGGGGTTCCCCAGCAGAGGGTGACGAGATGGGACTTCCTTCCAAAAGGACTGCCTTCCAAAACTTCAAAATGATTTCGCTCTGCTGGAGTTTTGGTTATATGTGACTTCTAGTTTCCAGAGACAGAGAACATGGATTTATGTTAAACACAACAAAAAGAAGAAAGTAGCAGGGAAAAGAGAGGTAAAGAAGTCTTTTGGGGCTTTGCTTTTAGCAGGCAATTTTAGGAAGAAAGAAAATCCAAAATTGAGGAAGAGAGGATGGAAGGAAACAAGCAGCACCAGAGAAGACAAGTTTTATAATAAGATCTCTATTCCCCCACGCAGAAAAGGCAGCTGGTGCAGAAAGCCAGAAGCTGTTCCAAGTTGAATCACAAAGTGGCACCTTGAGCTGTCTGGCAGAGTCGGGAGGCAAGAGATAGAAAGTCAGGCGGTGGAAGGTGGCTGGGGTCCAGGCAGGAAATAGTCTGAGTGTGAACAAGTGTCTTCGTGGTAGGGACAGATGGGAAAAGAGACTTTGGAGAAAGACTGCTGAGAAAGGAAGAGTCTGACTTCTTAACGTCCTCTGATAAAGCGTTTCATCGCAGCTGGTGTTCAGCAGTCCTTGTTTTTAATACGCTTCCTGCTGTGCTCGATATAAAATGACCAGGCTTCTGCTCTGTGGCCTCACGGTTCAAATGTTACCCAAGGGCATAAACACGAGATAGAGAGAACCAAAGTGCCAGTGTCGCCAGGCTTGGCTGGACTTCTCCAGGTTTCATTCCGGCTGTCTCTGGCATACCCTGGTGACCTAAGAACAACGTGACATGTCTACAGCTGAGATGGTGAGCCACTTTCATAGCACCTCTCCCATGTGAGCACTGGAACAGCTCTCTGGCATAAATATGGAGTGCATTATGGTCACTATTGCAAAGATGAGAGGACTGAGGCTTGGTGAGGTTGGATGGATTGCCCGTGGTCACTTAGCTGGCAAGTTGCAAAAGGGAGACTAGAATCTGGCTTTCTGTCTGCTAATGTGTTGCCTTTTCCTCATGTTACTTACGGGAGCGAGCTGTCGACGCTGACTGAATGTGCACTCAGCGAGACGCCGTGGGGAGAGGCAGAAGAACAAACCAGGTGTGATCCTTCTCCCCAGGACTTTTCTGATCTGAAAGGGGAGACAGGACAAATGCAGTTTAATAAAACTATACGTAAATACTCCCGCAAGTGGACACTTCACTGCATGTTCGGACATATTCATGCATCCTAAGGGCATTGTTGGAAGCTTCTGGAAGTAAATCCCTGGAGATTTGAAGGGTCTCAGAAAACTGACTCATTGGCTTGGCTGTGGAGGCTATTCCAGATATTAGGAGCTACGTAAGTGGGGGCCCAGATTTGGGCCAAAAGATGCATTTGATAGGAGAGAAGGGATTTGGGATTGAGTCTTGAGCAGTTGTTGGGAAGCAAAGAAATTAAACAGCCTTAGAAAACTTTTTGGGGTGATTTTTCTGCTTAGATAATGGGACTTTTCAGACTTCTTTTAACTAGGATCTAGATATAGAGAGACATCTGGGAAGATTTGTCCCAGTGGTCATTTGGCTTCGCTTTCATAACTTTCTTAATGTGGCACATGTTGGACTTTGAAAAGCAGGGTCTCTTAGAAATACAAATACCGTCTCGGTCTTGATAATTCCTGGAAAACCAGGAACATTGACTAGGGGAAGAGGAGATGGAAGCATGACACTGAGGTGAGGGTTTGTCCTTGGGCCACTCTATCTTTTGCCCGGGATGGTCAAATTATTAATACTTGTACAGAAAGCGTCAGTGGGAAGATACCACAGACCCATCTTTTCATGATACCGTGACCTCAGTATCTGATAAGAGCATCCTGATTTCTCTCTGGGAAGCCATCCCTCTCCCAATGTGTACAGTCTTTGGGGTCTGACAACCAAGTCCCACTTGCCTCTGGCCAAGAGTGGCCTGAAACTCAAGCAGGGACAGTCCCTTCCCCTGGATCTGGGTGGCCGCAGTGCAGTCCAGTAGCCAGTGGATCTCTGAAGAGCCCACCTGTGACTGTCCCCCGGATGCCCCAATCCTACCTCTCTAGCTTTGTCTTCTGTTTTCTGAACTGCTTCCTTTTCTTCCTCCAAATTCCTTTTTTGTTTGTTGGACAAAGTTTATTTCTGTTGCCTGCAATCAAAGCACCCCAAAGGATGAACAAGTGAAATCCTAAACATACTTTCAGGTGCTTAGGATGTGTCTTTTTCTGTCCATCCTTCAACCCATCTGCATCAGAAGCCACTTTAAAGTATGAGAGACTGTCCCATGAGCCATAGTTCTCCAGATTAAAATGTGGAACACCAGGAAGTTGGAACAATCAGTGGGATACGGTATGATGTAGACTTTTATTTCAGAATAATTTCCAATAATCGCTTTCCCCTTGACTTCCATGTTCATCTGCAAGTGCGACATTACTTACGAGGTCAGTTTAAGTCTCAGCAGCAAATTTATATGCTGGGTGCTCAAGACTATTTCTGGCTAAACAAGGAATTTCTATTTCTATTTCCTTATGTTAAAAACCAGAGCAGCAAAATATATTCCCAATGTCACCGTTACAACATTTACATCCTGAAAACTTACAGTAAATGATCAATACAGTAATGGAATGCCTGGACGCCTATAAAGTTCTTTGCTTAAACAGTTGGCTTTTTGTGCGTATGATGTGGAGCTCATGTTCTCTGACAGTAATTGGTAGAACATGTCACAGAAAGGCTGATAACAGCTTACTAGAGAAGTAAAAGATGGCCAGAAATAGAGGAGAATCTCACACCTCTGGAACTGCATGAAAATCTGCGAACTAGACCAAGGTGAAATCCGAGTGCCATCTTCAAATGCTGGACAGGCTGCAATGGGGAGTGGGGACAGAGGAAGCCTGGGAAGTTGCAGGCTTCAGATTCAGACAGACCTGAGTTCCCCCTCCATGTATGCGTTTCTTTTGGGTGTAATTCCAGGCTGTCTGACTTTTAGTTCACTGCTTAACCACCAAATCATGCCTCTGCTTGGCATATGCTGGGCATGACTGGCACGTTTTAACATACAAAAAATATATATACCAATGAGAAGGTGGGAGATAAACAACAATGGAAAACTTGGGTGAAAATAATAATGTTTGTAAGAATTGATATTTTTTTAATGGAAGACTTGAGAAATTCAGCCTATTTCTGTCTACCCTTTTCAGCCCCAGTTGAATGCCACTCTGTTCTGCACTCCCATAGCTAACACCTTTGGTCTTGCACTGTTAACCTGGGGACCTCGCCATGTCTCCGTGCTTTGGGAGAGGACCATTTTCATGGATTACCTTCTGTAACTCCAACCAGATTGTAGGTTGTATCACTCAGGGTCCATTCAGGAAAGCAGAGCCATAATGACTATGATGGGAATAATGGATTTATTCCGGGAATTGGACCTCTCACAAATGTGAGAGAAGCTGGGAAAAGGAAGATATGAGAAAAAGAATAATAGGATTAAAGAAAGAGCCACTGACCAGATGTCCTGAAGCACAGGTGCAGGTGAACAATCTGGCCCTCGCAGGGGACTCTGAGAAGCCAGGTGCACCCAGCCTTTGCAGGAGCTCTGCTAGGGGTCTGCGGGAAGTTGATGCCTCTGTGTAGCTACTGAGTGTCTGGGTCCATAGCTGAGAATGTGGTTGGCCAATAGCTCAGAAATCAAGGGTATGAGCTGAACATAGAGCAAAGAAGAGCAAAGACAAGCTAGGACCCACTGAGAACTTCTGTGTCTGTCCAGTGCTGCATCTGACCATGCTAACAACCCGCTGAGAGCAATGGCCACTACTTCACTCCCTCCTTCAAAATCCTGGACAAGTTCCTCTTTTGGCAACTCTAACCTGGAGCCATGCAGACTGGGGAGAGGAGTAGAAGGGGATTCTGGGAAAGTCTCCAGCTTAACCAAGTTGACAATGGAACAATTCAGAATGGGGCAACCCTTATCAACTTGATACATCTCTTTTTTCTGTGTTTAACTTCCAAATAAAGACAATGGAAAAATCATGCTTTTACCTGACATGATGCAACTATACAAATGATAACAGGCTAGACTTCTCCAGGATAGTAGATGCTACATCACTTTAATCATCTTTGGGTTATGTTCACTTTCACTGCTGGCTGAATCACACTGCCCTTTAATGTCCTGTAACTTAAACACAAACATATAAGGCTTATCATTTTTATCACATCTTATATTACATAATACATGAATAGGAGGGGGAAGAAAGAAAAATATATGTGTGTATATCTATATGTATATAAAGGATACTCAACCTATATATGTTTGGGACCAGAAGTGTTTCAGATTTCTGATTTTTTCTGATTTTGGAACATTTGGATGTATTTACCAATTGAGCAACCCTAATCCAAAAATCAAAAATCCAAAATGCCCCAATGAACATTTCCTTTGAGCATGACCTTTGAACATCATGTTGGTGCTCAAAAGTTTCAGATTTTGAAGCATTTCTGATTTTGAATTTTCAGATTAGGGATGCTCTACCTGTATGTATATATACACACATGTACATATAGATACACACACAAGTATGTACATAGAAAAGAACAAGTGCTCATAACTATTATAGACATTATTTCTGAAACCAGTTTCCTTATCAGGCTGGTATTTATCATGCCTTCCTTCTGCGATCCTTTCTAGATTTTCTTTGCCCTCAGGAAGCCCCTCAGCTGGTCAAACATCCTTGTCTCGTGGGATGATCCAAATCCCAATTCTGCTAGTAATCCTGCCTTCATTGAGTTGTAGTTGTCCATTAATTTGTGTCACGGGATATGGTATTACTAAGAGATGTTGCTGAGATTGCCCACATCCCAGATGGATTCTTCCCTGCCCTTGGTGTCTGGCAGCCACTCCATTTTCCCTCAATAACCGTCTCCTTTGCTTGTTGGTTCCCCAGCATGAGGACCTCAAAGTGGCCAAGTAGCAGTGTTCGTTTACAGTTAATAGCGCTATTGTTTGTTCCTGGTGGACAACCCCCTGTCAAGAGCCCCCAAAACCTGCTCGTGATTTCCTCAAAGCTACAGATGACTTCTTTTGAGCAATGTTCCAATGCTCTCTGAAGTGTGACCTTGGAATTCAAGGCACGTTATGTATCTTACACAAAAAAATCCACTTGGCAACCAAAGAAAGAAGAGAAAGAGGAAGGAGGAAGAGAAGGAGGAGGGGAAGAACCTTTCCTGGGGAAGGTAGGTTCTTCCAGGGAGGATTGTATCACAGTTGTTTCCTGTCCTTGGCCCCAGTGCCGTGACCACGTGTTCCTGTGTATCTGAAGCTCTGTTTTCTCGTTTGATGTGTCATGAGAAAACTAACGTGAAAACCTGTGTTCAAGGGCAATGGGATCTTGTGATTCTCTGGACCTGGGGCTGTGTTAATTCAGAATTGTGAAATAATTCTGGAAACAAAAGCAGAAAAACTGCCCTCCAATCCTGTGCAGGGCTTTTTGAAAAATAATTGTATGAGGCTAAAAATAATAAAAAATTATAGTTTAAGAAAATATTAAACACTTAGTTCAAGGCAGAAATTGGTAGAGTAGGGGAAAGATTTGCCTTGGCTGAGTTTTAACCTATAAATCAAAGGAAATCAACAGAGAATTTAATCCACACATGCACTGAACATAGTTTCCACTGGGCTCGTGTTACCAAGGTTAGAATTGTGGTCAAGTTCACTAGTGAGAAAGCACAAAAAATTGATGACATTTGCCCTCTTAGGTCTTTTTGCTTTCCTAATAGCTACTGTAGCAGCCTTGGTACTATGTGACGAATGAGTCAGAAAAACTGGTGGAAAATGTAATCATGGGGGTTGAACGATTTGAAACCAGAACCCTGTCCATGTTTCTGGGACTCTTGTGAAGCATCTTCCTCTTGCTACTGACTAGATATGACACCCTAGATGTTCAGAGTTGGTAGAGTTGTCCTGAATGGTGGAAAAATCACTAAGATTGTAAGAAAGCCTAACAGTCATACCAAACCAATGAAAATCAGTTTTTTGTTTTTGTTTTTGTTTTTTACCTCCCATTATCACCACCGTCTCATTCATTCAACAAAAATTTAGTAAAAAACACTGTGACAGATGATTTGTTGCCTGTTGGTATCCTTTGGGCCTTACCACTTGGGTGTCCTCCAGCCAACTTCTTCTGCCAGTGTCTGTCTCTTTTTATCCAAGAGATTTCCCCAAAGCCACTCTGCCCACACCCACTGCTGGATGCAGCTGGGAGGAACAGGTGCTCCTGGGTGCAGTCCCCTACCAAAGACTGATGAGAGCTTCCTCGTAATGCCCCAGCCCCTTCACTCCTGGGGTGAGATAATGCTGGGGTGCGTGTCTACACCATTTCCCAGTGTTGCTACGGAATTGAGCTCCGGTGGCCTACAGGGTTGGCTGGGCTGGCAGCACACCCTCTCCTAGGCTGCCTCCCCTTCCCTGTGTACCTCCCCAGTGCGATGCCTCCACTCACGTGCTCGCTCAGACTGTGCTCTGGGGAACCCAGACTCCTACTGTGTGCCAGGCACTGTGCCAGGCATTCACTCATTGATTGAGGAACCATCAGATGATGAGATTTCAGACCCCAGTGACAGGCCGGTGGGAAGAGGTTTCATGGAAATTTGAGAGTTTATTCTAACAACCTCCCTGGTAGAATTAGTGTGAGGCTTAAACTTGTAAAACTCTTAAAAGAGCGCTTGGCAAATACTAGCAACTAAGTAATTATTAGTTATTATGTTCATTATTCTGATGAGCTAAGGCATTGAGTGTTTAGCAGTTCCTTGTTAAAATATAAATTACCATGCAACGGTAGTACATTAAGCTCTTGGTGGCCATTAACGCTTTAGGGGGAGTAGATTTGTGGGAGAAGCTTCATTCACTGTGTTAGACCTTGAAGGAATAAGACAAAAGGCAAGGCAGGTTTTAGAGGTGGCTGGAGAGGAGTGAGAGCTGATGGACAGGAGCCCTGGGACAGTCCCCTGGGGCCTCCTGGTAGGCAAGGACCATCCTGGGGCTCCAAGCTGCCTGGGTGGCCAGGCACATTCTACAGCAGGTGAATGCAGGCTTCTCTGAGTCCAGAGCCCACAAGAAAAAAGTGGCAGTGCTGAGATTTGAACCTAGGTTGCATTCATTCATTTATTATTTTGATACATTGCTCAATACAGTTTTATTGGAATTGGGGTTTCAAAGATCGTCAGAGGATTCTCAGTGGAAGAACATGTATTTATAAACCCATAATGCATGATAAAATATCATTAAGTGCTTCGATAGAACATATGTGTGGATCAGGAATGAGAGAATGGCTCCTTCTGCCCCGGGAGGCAGGAGAGGAGGGTCACGGAGAGGAGACCCTTGCTCTGCATTTTGGCAGAGAGCTGGCCCTGCGGCCCACTTCACCCCATTGCCTCCTTAGCTCTGGGAGTGGGCAGGCTGCTTCATATCCCTGACCCCCACTCAGGCTCTTCACCTACAGCACGGGCTTTGGACCCGAGCCCTCAGGGCTGCTCTGAGCATTGCAGAAGAGCAGGTGTGGGAAAGTGCTCAGCGCAGGCTCTGCAAATGCCCACTTCCTTCCGTCTTCCCTCCAAAAGGCCATCCTGAAATGAACAAGATGCAACTAAGCACCCTTATTGATTATGTGATCTTGGGCAGGTTCCTGGACTCCACGAGCTTCAGTGAGTTCATCCACCCAACATGAGTTACATGTTGGGTGGATGTATATTGACAGTTCTCCTCTCCTAGTGTTGTTAAAATGATGAAATGAGATAATTTAAGTGTCTGGCACACAGTAGGCACTCAATAGATGTAGTTATTATTTAGAAGGGACTCCTGGCAGAGGGAGAAATTGTATGACAAAGTTCCTAACTTCTATATCTCAATGACTGTCAGTCAACAATCTGGGATTGGTTCTCAATGGTCAACACTTTTGATTTAGAAGGCTTTGTGTTTTGACCCACTGGCTGCAGACATTGGCAGTGCCTAACTCCTGTCCCCTGGACTTTCTTCTCCATATGCTGAAGGCTCTTTACCATGCACTGGACCGTCAGCCTGTGGAGAACAAAGTCCAGGGTATAGGAGTCGGAGGAGCACTGGTGGCTGAGTACCCAGCTCCCGTGCCCTCTTGTTAGGGCGTGGTTCTGGGGCATTTCTACAGTGAACTCGATAGTGACCCAGCAGGATTCAACTCCAGTTGCCCACAGTGGTAAATAGCTGACCAGCACACACCCTTTATCATCTTTCCCTTCCCCGGCTCCCTCTCCCATTCCTGCACCATAATATACTCCACAATCATCCCCTGAGTAAATTGACTGCACTGAAATTCTTCATTCTGGGTCTGCTTCTGGGGGCAACCCACACCAAGACCCTCCTTGACATGTGCCTCTAAACAAGTTCAGCAGGGGCCAAATGAAGTGCAAGGTCACACAGCTACCTGCATATAATCATATAATCACAACTGTCTAGACAGCCAGTTCAGGTCCAAGCAAATTTTTGCTTGCTTGAATTATTTGGGTTGGCTTGGCCGGGCAGCCCTGGCCTCCCTCCAAAATTCTTCCAGCCCCCGCTTTCCGTTAGTCTCGGAGACTTAACCTCCGAAGCTGGCAGGCCTCAGATGGGAATGGCACAGGATTCTGGGAAGGGCAAATGCAGCTTTCCTCTTATTCTCAGAATGAAACACCAAGGCCCTCCCACCTCCTCTGAGTCCAGAGATAAGGCTCAAACTGTTATTTCTCTGGAATCAGCACCATTATTAAAGGTGAGATATACACACAGAGGTGGAGGTAAGCATGGGAATAGCAGGCCCACCCTGGCTCTGTCATTCACATCTGGGCTCCCAAGTTACTCTCGTGCCTCTGTTCAGCAAAGCTGATGTGATTCGTGCATTTATCATGATGCCTGGGTCCTGGTGAGAAACCTGCCAGCTGAGCAGATGGAGAACACCAGTTGGACCCCAAGTTCCGAGGTGGGAAGTAGATTGAATGAGAGGAGCCCACTTTCTCCTCTCCAGATCCCCTTGAGAAGAGGGAAGGAGAGGAACCAGGAATTTTGCATTGCAAACCCAGAAATGAGAGGGCATGAGTATAAAGGAATGCAGTAGCCTCTGAGATAGGAAACAAAGGTGAACATTTATTGAGGGCCTCACATTGGTGAGCCTTGAGCTAAGTGAGCACATTATATATGATTGTATTTAGGTCTCCCATCTCTCCCTCTCTCTCTCTCTCTCTCTCTCCTTTTTCTCCTCTCCGTATAAATTACCCAAGTTTGGAGATATGAAAATTAAGGTTTAGAGAGAATAATTTTTTGTTCAAGATCACCTGGCCAGTAACAAAGACAAATGAGGTCTGACCAAGGTTTATCTTGGTCACAATTTGACCCCAAATTGTGTTCTTGTCCATTGCACTTAGAGAGCCTGACTCGTTACCACAGCCCTAAATTGTGATCCTTCTGATCTTCCTCATTACTATGACTAGTAATAAATAGTTGGTGTGTACATACTATATGCTAAGTACTGGCATGGAAGATACAAAGATAAATTAAACATAGGCTCTCCTTCCTTGAAATCACTTCAATTTTTTTTTCTTTTTGTGCATTTAGTCACCACATTCAATTATTCAACAAGCTGCTTTCACAAAGTCTTCCAGACTTTGTCTTTCCTTTTGACTTCCCTGGTCACTAGGGGGATGGGCCCACATCATGTCCCCTCTGGGGGTGTCACAGCCCAGCCTTCTGGCCCACCTCTCTGCCTTCAGTTTACTGGGATAATCTTTTGAAGCACGACTTTCCCAGTGTCCCCTGATAGGCAGAAGCTGACATTCCTTCCACCATCACTGGGACACATGTGGAGAGAGGGCAGGATTGAGAACTGGGTCACCCAGAATCTGGGCCTTGCTCTGCCACTAACCCCTGGATAGACTTGACCAAGTTACTTCTCTCTTTGGGCCTCAGGTTCTGATCTTTAAAATGGAAGCATGGGATTTGGGAGTTTGGGGTTTCCCGGAAGTGTCTTATGGGCCTCTTCATGGGATTTATTCATTCCTTATTCATTGAGCCCCTCCTGCGTGCCAGACATTGCTCTAAGCACCGATGAATAAAAACAAAGCGCCTGCTGTCGCTGAGCTGAGCTTACTTTCCAGTAAGGGAGCCGGACAGCAACCTGTGATCTACGTCTGGTGATGGCAAGTGCTGAGAAGAGTAAGGCGGTGGGTAAGGACACAGGGAGACAGCGGAGGGTGTACAGCGGGGTGAGGGAAAAAGAGGGGTGTAAGGAGGTGAGGGGGAGACCCATGCAGACGGCCAGGGTGGAGCTCTCAGGCAGAAGGCACAGGCTGCGCAGAGACCATCATGGAGCGAGCTTGGCACATTGAGGCAACAGGAAAGGAGGCCGGTGGGGGAAGTGGAGTCAGTCGTAGCGTGGCAGGAAACAAGGCTGGAGAGCTGGCGGGGCACGTGCCCATGGAGGGCTTGCCAACCCCGGGTGATTCTGGGAACTCACCGTCACCGGAGGGTCTGAGAAAAATCAGTGACAAGACCCGACGTAGATTTTAGAGTGTAGAAAGAGGATGTGGGTCGCCAAGGGGGGATTCCGGAGATCAATTAGGAAACTTTTGCAAAATCCGTATCAGAGCTGGTGGTGACCTGATCAGGCTGAGAACTATGGAAGAGAAAAACGCTCAGATGCGGAGTCACACTGGCGGGAGTAGCGACTGATTAAATATGGGGTGAGAGAAAGGCAGGGCTCACGGCCTGGGAGCTAGAAACAGTAATGGCCATTTGCAGAGCAGTGGTGCTCTGTGGGGAGCAGTGGTTTGGGAGCGGAGGGAAGGGGTCTGGGTTGAACATGTTCAGTCCAGTCGCTAGTGGAGATGTGGCGTGAGGCATCTGGGTTATGAGTCTAGAGTCCAGGGAAGCAGTCCGGGCTGGCGGTAGCTATGGGCGAGTCACCAGAGATGGTGTCTAAGCCGTGACACTGAATGGGCGTAAGTAGGGAATGAGTGTGCACAGAGGACGGGGCCACAGGCACACGGGCATTTAATGATGGAGGAGAACAGGGGAACCCAGAAAAAGAGGCTGAGAAGGAGCAACCTGCAATATAGGAGGAGGATCGAGCAATTGGCAACTTGAACGCTAAGGGGAAAGTTTTCAAGGACAAGGAGGATATGATAAACCACAGCCGATGCTGCTGACGGGGCAAGAGGGAGGAGGACTGAGATGTGACCCCCAGATTTGGCGACATGAGGGCTGTTGGTCACCTTTGTAAGAGTGATTTCAGTGGTTTGGGGAAAAGGCTCAGTGTGTGGTGCTCTGGACCCCCAATCCCCTCCAACCAGAGCTTGTTTATGGACATATGCACACGCAACGCCATCCAGCGGAATATAGAGAAAAAAATATCTCAAAGTTGTTACCTTTGTTTTTGGTTTCAATGCTTCTTTGTAGCAATCCATGACTTTCCCCCTAATTAGTCAAAAGCATCCAGATTTGCCACATGGGGTATTGAGACTATTGCAGCAGAAATGAAAAGTCCAAGAAATTTGTTGATGTTCAGTTGAACTTTAGGATATCAAAACCTAGATCAGGGATATTAGTTTAGGAAGACTTTGCTCTATGAACCCAAGTTTTATCAAAAGTGAAAAGATCCCTGGCAATCTGGACATTGAGAGCAGAATGGAGACTTCATACAAGAACATGAGATGTAGAGGATGGAGGGAGTTCCAGACCACCTGCTCCAGCATCCTTAGGGGACTAGGTGCAGATGAGCTGGGCAAGGGTAGGGCTGGAGGAAAAGGATAGGGTGTGAACTTGAAGGACACCTTTGGGGTTTTAGACAAGAGGACCAAACCTTGCTGGAAAGAGAGGGCACATGGAGAGGCACACAGAGAGGACCGGAGGTCAGTATCCAGAGACTGGGGGCTTCATGGGAGCCCAGCCATAGCCTGCAAACCATCTGCTTCCATTTCATGAGCAACGTGCACCACCGTCTCATGGGGGAGACCACAGGAGCTGCTCTTCCCACTGCTGCCAGCCAGGTCCTTCCACCACCCGTCTCACCGTTTCCGTTGGATTTTCCAGCTGAAAAGGCTCCTGCTCATGCCTTCCGATTTTGCTGTGTCCCATCCTCAGTGTCCCATATGTACACACCACTTTGCAATGACCCAGGACACTTGGATTTACAAAATTTGAAATATAGCACGGGCGAGGAGGGGGCGCCCTTGATGCTCATGGGACCAGAAAGCGTAGATGGGAAATACTCCAGCGCTAGTACTTGGATTGGGCTGGACAATAATGAGACCCACTCTGGTTACATAGATTTTATTTGAAAAACTGTTTCTGCTCCTAAAAGTGTTTGAGAAAACTTCTAGTTTCAGCTCTAACATGTAAAGAGCTTAGACATTGTCACTCCTGTCCTTATAATAAGAAAAAACTGAACAAACTGAAAATCAACCACTTTCCTTAGACCCATCAGAGATCTGAGGCTGCAGGGGAAACCACCACCCTGAAATATGGAGAGTTCTTAGGGAAGCCCAAAGACAACAGGGGACACAAAACAAAAATACTGGAGGAATTTGAAGTCTATGGCACCTGCAGCTACAGCAAACATTAAACACAGCCCAACATGTAGCTAGATTGGCATACAACTTCACACTAGAGGCTTATTTACTTCAGTTTCTGTTACCCGATAGGACACATCCAGCTTCCTACAAAAAATTACAAGGCTAAAAGGCAAGGAAAACCAGTGTAAAGAGTCAAACTAAGCGTCAGAACCAGACTCAGATATAACACGGATTTTGGAGTTACAAGCTGAGTGATCAAGGTTAACACCAACAGTGGTAAGTCATGTTGGTAGCAGGTACCCGGGATATCAAGTGATGATAATGTCACTTTACCTCCGTGTTCTTCCTCCCAAGAACAGACAGCTCCAGTCTAATCCAAGGAAAACACTATCTTATAGCCATTCTGAGGACATTCAACAAAACATCTGACCAGTAGTACTCTTCAAAACTGTCAAGGTTATCAAAAACAAGAAAAGTCTGAGAAACTATCCATCAAGCGGAACCCAAGGAGGTGTGACTATTAAATTAACGTGGGATCCTAGATGGGCTCCTGGGACAGAATGAGGACATTAGGTAAAAACTAAGGAAATCTGAGTAGCATGAACTTAGTTAATAATAATGTATGAATATCGATTCATTCATCATAACAAATGTATGATACTAATGTAAGATGTTAAAAATAGGAAGGACAGGGTTGTGGGGATATGAGAGCCCTCTGTACTATCTTCACAAGTTTTCTGTAAATCTAAAACTGTTTTAACAAAATAAGATTTATTCAAAGAAAAATAAATTTGATAATACCTAGGCTATTGATCAGGCTTTGGCCCTAATAAACTATGTCCTTTTTTGTTGTTGTTGTTTTAACCGTGACATCTTAGGAAACTCACAGGCTCAACTTATCCTTGGTCCACTGTGAAAAAAAAAAAAAAAAAAAGCCCTGGGTGAAGAAAGATTGCAGGATGGGAGCAGCAGCCCGGGGTGCAAAGGCTGCCAAAGTCGAATTTCAAAAGGCAAAAAATTGTGGCCCTTAAGACCACAGCGTCTGCCATTTATTAGCGGAATGATCTTGGGCGAGTTACTGAACCTCTCTAGGCTTTAGTTTTCTCATCTGTAAAACAGAGATAATAATGAGAGTACCCAGCTCAGAAGACTGACATCAGAATTAAATGAATTGATATTTGTACGGTGCTTACAACAGTGTCTGGGACACGGTAAGTACTATATACATGATGTGCTCATGAAATAAACAAAAGGCAATCATCTGAAATGAGCAGTCTTTGTGAAAGGAGTAGGCTCTGTGGCCAGTACTGCTCTGTGGCAGTTATAACACTATCTGTTTTTCCACTTAAAAAGAAAGCATAAAACAAAAACAAATCCCCAGGTTTTTCTTTTTTTGGTGGGGGGGAGGGTGCAGATTTTTTTTTTTTTTTGAAACAGGGTCTTGCTATATTGCCCAGGCTGGCCTCAAACTCCTGGGCTCAAGCGATCCTCCCCCATCAGCCTCCAGAGTAGAAGGACTACAGGTGCAGGCCACCACTCCTGGCTTAAATGCTCATGATTTTCCTGAACATTTATTTAATACTAGGTGAACAAATTTTGTTTGTCTGGCATTGTGCTAATCACTTTGACTGCATTTAATACATTTAATCATTAATAACTCACAGTTTCTGGTACTGTCATTTCTTTTTGTTTTTTAACAACCAAGAATGTCTGTTCAGCCCATTCTGAACCCACCTGGACTACCCCCTGCTCCAAAATGCCCATCTTTCCCTGGTTCAAGTAGATCCTACAGCTGAACAATGAAGCTTCTAAGGGAAAACACGGTTCCAGCCTCATTCTGCTGTAAACCAGCAGTGGCACTTTTTGACGAAAGCTTGTTTCCAGATCCTGTGTCCTTGCCTATTCTCCTTGAATTGCTTTTGCTTCTTGCACCCTGGGAATGAAGTGTCACACCCGGTGGAGTTGCCCGGACTACGCTCTGATGATGTGTTGGGCTCAGGAGGGTGGGACTGAAGAGGCGGGCAGGAATGACTCGGTCTGTCCAGCGGCTCTTAGCGACAACTCTGTCTGCCTCCAGGGGCTGTGGCCGTTTTTCCAACCATAAGCCTCAGCTGAGAACCTTCTGTACTTGGGTCTCAGTATAGTTTCCTAAGTTGAAGGCTTGGTCTTGGTGTCTGGAAAGCAATCTGGATGTTGATGGTGGCTAAAGCTATCCAGAGAAAAAAATTAAAAGTCACCATCAAGTAATGAGACCAGACTATTGGGTGTCTCATATCCTGGCTCCTGAGGCAGGTGCCAAAGAGTTTGGAAAGGATTTCAACAAAGCCAAGCATTGTCGGAATAAGTGACAGTTGCCCATGGTGACTTAGGGGCCGACACCTATTTTGATGTGTGAGATCTGGTGTTTCAAAAATCCGTCTCATTATTTATTGCCACACTTGCTACTTCCTATATGGTCGGTGGGGAAGTTGGAAGGAACACCATGGCAACATATTGCTGAATTCCCTAGCATGCTGTTATTTCTCTTTCTAAGACGGATGCAACAAATAGTCCCAGAGCCTGATGAAATTTTATTCTACGTGAGGGAGCAACATTTCTATTTTTTAGTGACTGTTATGGACTGGATTCATGGCAAATCTACTTTCGTCCACCTCCTAATTTCTATCATTTCTTCCCCTTCCACCTCCATCTCTGCTCCGTCTCGGGCTCTGCACAGATTTTTCCTGTGCTGGTGCAATCCCTTCCTTATTGGTCTTTCTGTGGTTAATCTCACTCCTGTCCCTAACTGGATGCCTTCTTCATTCTGCTTCCAAAGTGACATTTTAAAGATACATCAGAAACATGTACTGGTATTTGACTCATGTAATTAACATACCCTGGTGCCTTTTAAGTGCTTGAAGATCTTTCTTTGGCAAGTCTCTCTTTGCTGGGTAAGGGCTGGGAGTGGAAGTGCTGGAGTAGAGCTCAATTGTTCTGCATGAGAAAGGGGAAGAGAGGGAGAGGGGGATGGGCAGGAGGGGTGATTCCTGAATAAAGACCTAGAGTCACATCTTCTTAATCCACTCATGAATCGATGGGCACTTGGGTTGATTCCACATCTTTGCAATTGTGAATTGTGCTGTAATAAACATTCGAGTGCAGGTGTCCTTTTGATACAAAAGACTTCTTTTCCTTTGGGGAGAAACCCAGTAGTGGGATTGCTGGATCGAATGTTAGATCTACTTTAAGTTCTTTGAGAAATCTCCATACTGTTTTCCACAGGGCTTGTACTAATTTGCAGTCCTACCGGCAGTATGTAAGCGTTCTTTTCTCTCTGCATCCACGCCAGCATCTATTGTTTTGGAGTCAGAGGAAACTAAAGACTTTGCAGGGAAAGAGCCCAGAGAAAAATGGGGCCTCTCTCGCAAAGGAAGGCCTGAGGAATGGGGACTTGGGGAGTGAGTATCTGCACACCCTGGAAAGTGACTTTCTCCTCAGTCTCACGCATGAATTTTTCAGCTTCTGTAGTGAAGTAGAAATCTCTATATTGTACAAATGTAACAAAAATCTACATTTCTCTACAAATGTAGAGAAATTCTACATTGCTCACTAATGTTTTGTAGAGGGGATTGTTCTTTGGGGGAAATGTGTGGAAGCACTGAGTCACGCTACAAGAATGGCATGAGGCAAACCAAACCCAGACAGGATGCAGAGTTGACCAATCTGTGTAATGCGCAAATCCAACCTCCCTGCCTCTCCCTGATGAAATCTTCCACGGATCCCCATCTCCCTTGGGGTGATAGTGGAGGCCTGAAACACTCTAACATGGAATACCAGATCCTTCCTGATATGATCTCTACATACCTGTCCAACTGTATCTTGTAAGCATCTCTTCTCGGTCACACACACACCCTTATACCCCAGAGCACTGACCTGTTATTCTAATAAAGACTGCCAAGATGGCATATGCTATTTCATCCTCATTAGACTATTTTTTTGCCTGCTCTTGTTTACTTGGAAAATGCCTCCTTCTCCTCCCTCAAGTAGACTTAGGTACTCCCACCTCTAGGCTCTCATTTTACCTTGAAGATATACATTTTTATTATATCATCACACTGCCTTGTAATTGCATATCTGCATACCCTTCTCCTTAACATAACCATAATATCCTTGAAGCCAGGAGTAGATTTTATCTCTGTGAAATATTTGTAGCACCTAGCAAAGGATTAGGCATCTAGTCTGATATCTGAGAGGTAAATTTGCCTTCTATGGCTTGTGAGAGTTACAGAGAAGCTATCAAAGAAAAACTACTAACTGGTAAGAGAGAAAGAACTATTCTCATTGGTTCCCTAAAAACTTGCCCAATACTTCTTTTTTTCTTCATAAAGCCTGCTACTTTGGCAGTCCTCACTAAACCATGACTCCCAGCATTCAAGCCCTTGTGACAACTTTCCCAGTATTGACTCTGGGCTTGGTCATTTGACTAGCTTTGGCCATTGGGATGTTGGCAAGCATGATGGGAGTGGAAGCTTGATAGGTGCTTGTATATTGGGTTTGTCATCTTGGAAGGCTCTTTCTTGGAACCTACATGCCATGTTGTGTGGAAGTCCAAGAAGCCATGTGGAGGAGAACCAAAGTCCCTGGATGATAGTTCTAGGTGAGCATCCAGCCAGTGACCACCACCAACCGCTAGCCATGTGATTGAGGACATTTGGACCTCCCAGCCCTCCCAGTACCCTAGCTATTACCACCTGAAGCAGGAGAACCACGTGACCAGTCCACACAATCATGAGAAGTAAATCATCATTCTTTTAAGATACTAAATCTTCAAGTGGTTTGCTATGCAGTGATAGAAAACAAAAATATCCCTCTGGTCAACACCTGTAATTAAAATGTTTCTGGTGCATCAGTCTAAGCATCGCTAACTGAATTAGCATGTCCCAATTTCAATTATAAATATCTAATATCTAAATTCATACATACATCTTGAATTAAGTATACATTACAGATTGGAGTCCATGGAAGCATACTATGAGACAGTGTTTAGCATGTGACATGTTTATTAAGGAGTATCTTTGGGATCAACACCTGAGATAGGAAGTGGAAATAATCTGGAGTGAACAGAAGGAAAAGTTGAGCTGTGATGCTGGCCCAGAGACAGCCTTCACTGACCTCACAGTGTATTCTCACACTGGAGTGAACCTTCCAAGTTGTCTCCAGGCGGACCAAGATGGCCAAGCCTTTACACTCCCACGTCCAGCAGTCCTTAGATGTGGACCACCCTGGGAAGGGGTATGATCTTAAATAAGGATGCTCTCTGCAGTGGAGGCAATCTTCAGCCGAAAGCTTTCTGCCAAAAGCAGTCCAAGCCAATGGGACAACAAGCTTTCCTATTGAAAGTGGTTCAGGGCAGGGCACTATAGAAAACAAGACATTATTATTCCCTTTTGACAGATAAGGAAAAGATCCAAAGAGGATAGGTAAATTATGGTCTCAAGGTTACATATCTAGCTAGTGAGAAAACAAAGAATAAACTCCAAAGGAAGCACTGATTCTGCCCTGTCATTTTATCTCTCATAGACTAAAGACTCCTTTCTCATGTGAATTTTGTCATTCTTGGGATCTTTTAACAACCACTCTAAAGCTGATCTCTGAATTCAGCATTTCACTTCTAATTTATTCATTAAGCTCATAGTCTTCAAAATCATCCTTCACTGTCTTCTTTTGAAAAGCTTCTGTTCATGTTTTTGCCCACTTTTTAATGGAGTTGTTTGATTTTTTTTTCTTGCTGATTTGTTTGAGTCCTTTGTAGACTCTGGTTATCAGCCCTCTATCAGATGTATAGCATGCAAATATTTTCTCTCATTCTGTAGGTTGTCTATTCATTCTATTGATTGTTGCCTTGGCTATGCAGAAGCTTTTTAATTTCACGGGTCCCATTATTTATTTTTGTTGTTGCTATGATTGCTTTGGGGGTCTTCTTCATAAATTCTTTGCCTAGGCCAATATCTATAAGAGTTTTTCCAACATTTTCTTCTAGAATTCTTATAGTTTCACGCCTTAGGTTAGAGTCTGTTATCCATCATGAATTAATTTTCGTGAATGGTGAGATGCAGATCCTATTTCAGTCTTCTACATGTGGCTATCCAATTTTCCCAGTACCATTTATTGAATAGAGATTATTTTCCCCAGTGTATGTTTTTGTCCACTTTGTCAAAGATCAGATGGCAATATGAGGATGGTTTTAAATCTGGGTTCTCTGTTCTGATCCATTGGTCTGTGTCTCTGTTCTTGTGCCAGTACCATGCTGTTTTGGTTACTATAGCCCTGTAGTATAGCTTGAAGTCTGGCAAATTGATGTCTCCTGATTTGTTCTTTTTGCTTAAGGTGTCTTTGGCTATATGGGGTCTTTTCTGGTTCCATATGAAACATAGAATTATTTTTTCTAGATCTGTGAAAAATTATGTTGGTATTTTTAATGGGGATTGCATTGAATCTGTAAATTACTTTGCATAGTATAGACATTTTAACAATGTCGATTTCATTGATCCATGAGTATGATATGTTTTTCCATTTGTTTACATCCTCTGTGATTTCCTTCCTCAGTGTTTCATAGTTCCCCCTGTAGAGGTCTTTCACCTCCTTAGTTAAATATATTTCTAGGTACTTTATTTTCTTTGTTGCTGTTGTGAAGGGTATTGAGTCTTTGATTTGGTTCTCGGCTTGACTGTTATTGGCATATAGGAATAGTACTGATTTGTGCACATTGATTTTGTAACCTGAGACATTGCTGAATTTATCAATTCCAGGAGCCTCTTGGCAAAATCTTTGGGGTTTTCTAGATATAAGATGATATCATTAGCAAAGAGTGATAGTTTTACCTCCTCTTTACCCATTTAGATTCCCTTGATTTTCTTCTCTTGTCTGATTAATCTGACTAGGACTTCCACCACTATGTTGAATAGAAGTGGTGACAGTGGGCAACCTTGTCTGGTTCCAGTTCTAAGCAGAATGCTCTCAAATTTTCCCTGTCCAGCATGATGTTGGCCATGGGTTTGTCGTAGATGGCTTTTATAATTTTGAGATATATTCTATTTTTGCCTATTTTGTTAACAGTTCTCATTATAAAAGGCTGCTGAATTTTGTCAAATGTTTTTTCTGTGTCTATTAAGAAGATCATATGGTCTTGGTTTTTGCTTCTATTTATGTGGTGAATCACAATTATAGATTTGTGTATGTTGAACCATCTTTGCATCTCTGGGATGAATCCCACCTTGTGGTGGATTATTTTTGAACACTGAATTTAGTTTGCTAGGATTTTATTGAGAATTTTTGCATCTATATTCATAAGGGATATTGGTCTATAGTTCTCTTTTTTTGTTGTATCTTTTCCTGGCTTTGGTCTCAAGGTGATATAACCTTTAGCTATTGCTATAATTTGAATGTGGTGCTCCCTCCAAAATTCATGTTGAAACTTAATACTCATTGTGGTGGTATTAAGGGGTGGAGCTTTTGAGGAAGTGATTAAGTCATGGGGAATGGATTAATGCCCTTATCAAAGAAGCTTGAGAAAGAGTTTACCCTCTTTTTCTTCCACCTTCCACCATACAAGGACACAGCAAGAAGGTGCCATCTTGGAAGCAGAGAGTAGCCCTCACCAGATATCAATGCCAGTTACCATCTTCCATTTTCCAGCCTCCAAAACCATAAGAAATAAATTTCTATTCTTTATAAATTATCTAATCGTGATATTTTGTTAAAGCAGCACAATCAGACTAAGGCCTCTATGGCCCCTAATACTAGGCTACCATTAATCCACTTCCTATTGCTATAGATTTTCCAATTCTAGACATTTCATATAAATGGAATCATATAATATGTGATTATAACTGCTTCATTCATGCTGTAGCATGTTTGGAAGGTTCATTCATGCTGTAGTGTGTATCCACTTACTTCATTTCTTTGTGGGAATAATATTTCATTATATGTATATATCACATTTTGTTTATTCATTCATCAGTTGATGGACAGTCATATTGTTTCTACCTTTTGGCTATTATGAATTATGTTGCTATGAACAATTGCATGCAAATTTTTTCCACATATGTTTTTAAAATTTCTCTTGGGTACATACCTAGGAGTAGAAAAGCTGTGTCAAACAGTAACTCTATGTTTAACTTCTTGAGGAACTGCCATACTGTTTTCCAAAGTAGCTGCACCATTTCATATTTCCACCAGCACCATCATCATCCTCATTTTACAGAAGAAGAAACTTGGATCATAGAAAAGTGAGGATGGAATCCTTTGACCATCCTACACTGAAAGGTCCTTAAAGAAAAAATAACTGATGGTGGAAATGGAAACAGAACAGTTGGAAGTAGCAGGAGAAGGAGAAACCATTATCATACAACTGGCAAGAAGAAAGAATTTCAGAAACATCAGTGTGAAAATAATTGGAGGGGAAAGGTAAATCCCAATAATTATTGAAAAGAATTTTTTAGGATGTGGCCAATGGAAGGTACATGGTGATTCTTAGAAATTTCAGGGGAAGGATGGGGGAGGAAGCCATATTGCAGTGGGTGGCAGAACAAACGTAAGAAAAGGAGGTAAGGAATGTGTAGGTGGCAAAATTTTGCAATTCAGACATGATGGAAAGAAAGAGAAGGGATCCTCCATCCTTGCATAGAGGGGACTTGAGCAACTCCACAGAGGCAAGAAGCTGGAGTGATTAAGATGCTACATAACCGAGATGAAGCAATGTGTCAGGAAAGCTGAGGAGGGGACAGCTTCCCAAGAGCCTGTGGACGGGTGAGCTTCAGACAGGGGGAAGCTATCTCTTTGTGGCCAGCGATGGAAGGAGAGATGAGAGTGATTTGGCGGACATGTTCCAGTCTGGTCATCTGGTCACACCTCCCAGAGTTTAAATGTTGATTAGGCTCAGAAGTCTTAAGAAGATGCTAGGACACGAGCTGTTTTCGTTCTCTCTCTCTTTTCCCCCATCCCCAGCAAATGATCTGCAGGGGGAAGATCGTCTCTGGGCCCTGCTGCACCCTCACTGTGTTTCCAACGAAAGGAGAAAAGTCACTAAGGGTCATTCGCAACCTTTTGGCCTACCCCACCCATTCAAGGAAAGACTTAAGTCTAGAGCCAAATCCTAGAAGTTGAAGTGAGTTTTTTGTGTTTTCTGGATTTCCCTGAGCATTCATCATTGCATTCATGGAAGCTGGATTTTCCTGAGCAGTAAATGCAGATTCCTGAGCTATAAGGCACCCGCTTGGAGGATCCTTCTAAACTGCCATTAATCATTCTTGTCCTTTAGTACATTTATTATGCATTACATTTTTTTTCCTTCAAAGTCCCTAAATGCCTTCCTAATTGAAAAGCCAGGAAATAGTTCATTGTTTCTTAAAAGTAGAAGCGATAGCGCTTACTTACAGTAAGTCTCTGCCATTCCAGTTAAGAGGACTGATTTGTAGATCCTGTTGGGGCTTTCCTTGGAGAAAGAGAAACCTCATTGCTTGTACTAGCAGCACACTTACCACAGCCGCTGGCTGATATCAGAGGCATTTTAATAAAATCCAGCATAGAAATTCAGATTTCGTTACACTGACTCCAACTGATAATTACCTACAAAAAACTGACAATCTCAGAAAAAATGTTTGGCGTGACTACATGTGGTTTAGAATCTAGATTACAAATTCTGGGGGTGGTGAGGGGTGGAGAAAGCTGTACTTTCAAGTAAAATGAGAACGTTTGCTGTGCAATGTTAGGACACCTCCTGGGCCCCAGCGAGCACCATTTCCGAGCAGCTGCAACCACTCAGATCGGGCCTGCATCTTCCCTCTGCAGCAAAGGATGGCCTATGCCGGGACCCCTTGCAGTTCTCAATGTGGTCCTGAATAGGCCAGGAATAAGAAAATGTACCTTTGCATAAATAACTTCCTCCATTTCTACGGCCCTTTTGTATTTTCCAAAAATGTTCGCATCTGAGGAAGCTCTTGTTGTTTTGATCACAACTGATTGGAGAGGCGAGACAGGTGTTTTTACCTGAGGTCCATGGAGGTCACAGGGTTTTTCCTAAAGTCATATAATGAATTTGAATAGGAGAAAGATGGTTCCAAGTTTTTTGGTAACATTGCCTGGAAATTTATCCATCAGACCATATGTAGCAGGCAGAGTTTAAAAATCAGTAGCTCCCTTTTGTGCATGCCCTTAAGGATAAAAGACTAACACAATAGCTTGAGTATCTGTGGGGCGGGAGAGAATTTTATTTGAAAGACACATCTAATGTTGTAACTTATAATACTGATGTTGGTTTTTTAGAGACCCCAAGTTCTCCAACCTGCTGGAGTTACCCTGTCCTGTGCTAATTACATAAAAACTGCTGGAACCCATTTCACCAAGAATGGGAACCACGTTGTGCCTCCCTCACCCCTCACCTCCACAGGGATTGTCTAGGTAGTTATGAGAGTCCTGGTGACTCCAGGTTTCTGCTGAATTCTTGATCTTTTACTGATGTCTCCTTGTAGAACTCTTCCTTTTTCACTACCCTACGTCCACCAACCTGAACTTTTCCCCACATTTTCCAAACTCCCACCCATACAAGGAAATTACGTCTAGTGTCATTTAAGTGAAGATTTTGGGTGATATCCAGGAGCTCTGTTGCTGGAAGCAACATAAAGTGAGCAGCTAGTCTCAAAATTCCTCAGCCCAACATAGTCCTGGTGGTCCAAAAGAAGACTTTGTGTGAATTAGACAAAAGTGCCTCCCTTGAGATCTTTATTATCATCTGCTGAGAAATTGTTCTAATAATTTTATGAATGAGGAGGCTGAAATACCCCCTGGAGTTGTGCAGTGCACAGCTGACACAACTGGAAGCAGCCGCTTCTCCCTAGCCACCCCCTCTTCTTAGGGCCCAGCCCTCCTGCACCTTCATGCCACTGTCTTTCTCTCTTTCTCCATCCCTTCTCTCCATTAATCTCCCTCACATTCCTTCTAGTCTAGGTCTTTTTACTCCCTTTTGAGGTTCTTTGGAGACCTCAATGAATTTTTAATTCTTATGCTATTACGCAGAAACTTTAATATTCTACTTCTCTCCCCTACCCGTTCCAGCCCTGGCTCAAGGGTTACCTTTCCTCAACTGAAATGGCCCATCCTAGCATTTTGCTCTGAATCACCTTCCAGCATTTTATAAAAATTTTCCTCTACTCTTTGCCATGTTAAAAAAATATTTTAAAAAATTTAGTTAGACTCTCTGTTACACTCTCCATAGCAGCTCCTATTTCTCCTTTAAAAATCTTCACATTATGAACCTGGCATACAGTGAACACCCATAAATATTTGCTGATGGAATATTTATGATGGAATGTATAATGCTATACAGTTTTGTTTTTTAGGATATATTACATTGTGACCTAATACCAGAATTTTTGGTGTGTGCCAGGCTCACAGTGGATGCTCAAAAGATATTCATCAAATGAATACCCATTAACAAGTTAACCTGTTTTCTATCTAATCTGGTGGAATCTGTGAAGCTAAAGGCACAGGGTCATTTTAGTTATTTAGCTTACTGTGGTTGATTAATTCATTCATGGGATGAAATTATTTACAATGAAAAAATTCTATAGTGTATTTGTCCTTTTTTATGGAGACATCACTCCTTACAAGGAATTTTAGGAACATGATTTTCCTATCTTCCTCCCAGAACCCTATGAAGTAAATACTACCTACCCCGGCCCCTGCCACCCTACTTCACAGATGAGAAAACTAAGGCCCAGAGAGATTTAAGCAACTCTGTTAAGCTCACACATCCAGTAAATGATGAAACAAGAACTTGAATAAAACTCTATAATGCCAAGCCAAGTCTTCTACCTTTTCTGCTACATTTTAGCTTCTCTGGTTCAGAAGCAGAGTGTTATAACTGCTGTAACTCCAAAGTTCTCTTTCTAATGTAGATGTTTAAAAAATATGTCTTTTTGCAAAAACATAAAACACATTACTCAATACCAATGCAAGCATTCAGTCTAGAATCCAGACCATTAAGTGTGCAGCCCGGCATACTTTGACAGAGGCCTCATAAAAATACAAAGTTGAAATTGTCTCTAAGGATTTGAGCTAAGTAGACTGAATCTAGTGGGGAAAGTAAAATCTTTTCCCAGAGCTTCACGGGAGTGGAAACTGAAAGATTGAGAGCTTGTGAGAAATAACAGATACTTTAAAAAATGTTTGATTAGAAATAGAAGAATGGTAGAAGTAAAAGTCCTTTAAAAATGAATAAATAAAAATGGTACAACACTTGGAATATTTTTTTAGACTCATATAATTTCAGGAATGAAAGGGACCAGAAAAAGTATCTAAAAATCCCCTTCTTTTATTAAAAAAAGCAATATTTTCAGTCACAACCAGGACCAGCTACATAATTTGTGGGGCCCAGTGAAAAATGAAAATGTGGACCCTTTGTTAAAAAATTATTAAGAATTTCAAGATGGCAATAACAGACCAGTAAGCCAAGTGTGGGACTCTGTAAGTCCAGGGCCCTATGTGATGACATAACAATACTGGTCACAATACTATTAATACCAGCATTTTACATTTATATGGCACTGTACCGTGTATACAGCCTTTTCACAGATAATCTAATTTGGGTTTCGCAATCGCTCAGTGGAGTAGAATGAGAGTTATTTTCATTTTAGAACATTTCCACACAGGAATGAATTTATCAACCATCACATTCTGATGGACTAAAGTGGCCATATGCCCCTTGCACCATTTATGGTTAATATCATGGTGTGAATGGTTTCTGTTAAAATAAATGGAAAGCAGTTAATCTGCTTATGGATATTCATTCAACCAACTCCTTAGCACCCACTATGACCCAAGGACTTTGGTAGGCACTTCAGACATTGAATTTGGGCTTTGCAATAACCTGGTGAAGGACATGAATGACCATTCCCAATGCTCCGATGAGCACACTAAGTACCAGGGAAGCAAAGTTAGACATTCAAGGTCACAGATTAGTTAATGAAATAATTAGAATTAGAATGCGGATTGCCAGACTATTCTGTAATGCTCTTTTAAAAAGTATTAAAGACTCTTACATGAGATCAAATGTAAATTTCAAATTGTCTGCCAAGGAAATGAAAGCCAGACTGGAGAGTAAATCACATTCTTCCTCTTCTACCTCTCTTCACGTTCTCCTTCTTCTGCTATAGTTTCTAACAGTAGAAAGTACAGAAATATAAACATGAAAGTTCCGTTCATTCTAACGGATTGCCTCGTAACTGAATTAAACGTAAGTTAATTGACCTGAGCCCTGCCCTCAAGGCAGACACTGATTGCTCATTGAATATGCATGAGCTCCTCCTGAGCAAGTTGGACAAAGCCACACGACTATTTCTAGTCCGTGGACTATACACAAATGTAACCATCACTTCCAGGCTGAGTAGTGAAAAGCTCCTTTATGACACTTTGGCTCTCTCTCTCCCAAACTCTATGACCACAGAAGCCACGTGTTGAGATGATCAGAATGCAAGATAAAAGCATATAGGCTCCCTGAATCACTACTTGGAAGGGGGTTTCCCTGGAGAGCCACGGGACCGGCAATGGACTACATGTCACCAAAATTAATTTTCATGTGAAAATCACTGAGAGCTGGGAGTTCGTTACTGCAGCATAACCTAACATCACCCTAACTAATAGACTCCTACTACAATATTCCTCTCATTCTAGTTTGGTTCCCCTTCCCTGTGTTTTGACCCTTCATGACTATAATTAACATATATAAAGGCTTTCAAAATTCCTCCTTAAGCTGCTTTTTGTTTCTCCTGAAAGTGGAGAGCCCGGCCAGATTCTGCTATTGTCAAAGCCCTGTGATTTTACATTAAAGACAGGCAGGCAGGCAGGACCCAAAAGGCTGTAGAACTTGATAACATCCAAGAGTCAGGGCTTCGATAATCACTAGGCCTTTCTAATATAAATGAATTTAGGAAAAAAGTGGTGAACCGCTGAAATGACTGTCTATGGCTGTCTATCTTACTAACCTGGGTACTTGTCTTCAGGGAAATTTTATTAATAAAAGGGAAACTATTTCAGCTACTTGTTTTCTTTAGCCAGGATGGTCCAGGAAAAGCTGAGAATCCCCAGGCATGAATAAATTTCACATTTAAATAGCAGCATAC
>NW_012146967.1:919909-932889 GCF_000956105.1 Propithecus coquereli
AAGCTGCTTTTTGTTTCTCCTGAAAGTGGAGAGCCCGGCCAGATTCTGCTATTGTCAAAGCCCTGTGATTTTACATTAAAGACAGGCAGGCAGGCGGGACCCAAAAGGCTGTAGAACTTGAGAACATCCAAGAGTCAGGGCTTCGATAATCACTAGGCCTTTCTAATATAAATGAATTTAGGAAAAAAGTGGTGAACTGCTGAAATGACTGTCTGTGGCTGTCTATCTTACTAACCTGGGTACTTGTCTTCAGGGAAATTTTATTAATAAAAGGGAAACTATTTTAGCTACTTGTTTTCTTTAGCCAGGATGGTCCAGGAAAAGCTGAGAATCCCCAGGAATGAATAAATTTCACATTTAAATAGCAGCATACAACAGTTATTTTTGAATACAAGATAATATGAGGTGTGATCATCACAAAAGTAATGACACTGACTTATACCAAAAATATAGAGGGAAGGCACGAATTTTCCTAAGGAGAGCAGTCCTTTTCATAGGCTAAGAGCTTTGGCCAAAGGTGTTCCTCCAAACAGTTAGCATCTACGATAACTATTCTCATTCCTTCATCTGTATGTTAATTGTAGCACATTTTGGGTGGTGTCTTAGTTAGCTCAGGCTGCCATAACAAAATATCACAGTCTAGGTGGCTTACAACAGAGGTTTATTTTCTCACAGTTCTGGAGGCTAGAAGTCCATGATAGGGGTGGCAACATGGCCAGGATCTGGTGAGGGCTCTCTTCTTGCTTTGCAGATGACTGTCATCATGCTGTGTGCTCATAGGTCCCCTTTGTGCTTACATGGAGAGAGAGAGATCAATTAAGCTCTCTGACGTCTCTTCTCATAAGGGCACTAATCCCCTTATGGGGGGTCCCACCCTCATGACCTCATATAAACCTAATTACTGCCCAAAGGCCCCATCTCCAAATACCGTCACATTGGGGGTTAGGGCTCCAACATAAGAATTATGAATTTGGGGTGGGAGGAGGGACACAATTGAATTCATAGCAAGTGGGAAACATGGACTTTAGAGTCAGAACTGCCTATTGCTAGCAACATTACCAAGAGCAATAAGCTAACCTCTGTAAGCAGATAGAAGTCTCCCGAAATAATACAGGTGAAATGTA
This sequence comes from Propithecus coquereli, assembly GCF_000956105.1. Classification (NCBI taxonomy): domain Eukaryota; kingdom Metazoa; phylum Chordata; class Mammalia; order Primates; family Indriidae; genus Propithecus; species Propithecus coquereli. The sequence goes on from NW_012146967.1 coordinate 921,034, forward strand.
AGTTGGTCCTGAGTTAGGATGATGGCAGTAAAATGGGAGATGGGTTTAAGACGGAATATTCATGATTTGAGGACAAAGTGACAAGTTTAATATGATCACCCAAGTTGGGATAATGTTGGTGCCATTTACCCAAACTGGAAAGCCAGGGGAAGGAACTAGTTTGGGGAGAAGGAGGACAAAGGAATTTGCTTGTCAACATGCTCACGACGGGATCACCATGAGTTGGTGTGGGAATGCTCTGGTGTAACTGAAATATCAAAGATGTCCCTTGTGAGGAAGACTGCACCAGCCAGGCTTGGCTTGGGGTGGCGGGGAAAGAAATAGTGTCTGAATTTCATGATTTCTCACTTTAACTCTAAACTAAAATTCCCTACAGTTAGACATAATTCTTGCACCAGCAATTATTTCTGGTCCTTAAAGCTTTGTCGTACTCCTAGCAATTAGCCACTTGTGAGCACAGTGATTAGTTCTCCTCCCCTGACAAAGACGGCAGGACAGACCTTCTTTATAGCACCGCTTGGGCACACAATTAGTAAGGACCGTAAGTTTTGCATGTACACCAAGTACCCAGGCAAGAAAACTTACCTGTAGGAGGATTAGGGGAAATTGGCTATAAATTGACCTAGGAAAGAAAGGAAATAGAAGGAAAGAAGGAAGAGGTACAAAAAGATTAGATTCCTGAAAGAAAGAAGGAAAAATAGAAATAAGTCGACAATTACTGAGCCCGTTCTATGCCTGCGGTGAGTGCTGAAAATACTAAGATGAAAAGACGTGACCCCTCAGCTCTCAGTCTTACAAATGACAGAAACCAAATTCAAACTAGTTAAGGAAAAAAAAAAAACAAACCATAGTGGCGAGTACGATGGAAACCTAAGGGTGTGGGGTTGAAGAGGCTTCTTTCCTGGATCCAGGTGCCCATCCGTGCCCTGCCTTTGACGCTGCTCTGTTCTGTGCTGCTCCACCTTTCAGAAGCCTCTCCTCCACGGGGAGGAAAGATGGCCCCAGAAGCCACAGGCTGCCCCAGTCTTCCGGGTTGCAGCCAGCATTGGTCCCCAGAAGGATCCTGATTGGCCCTGCTTGGATGCCTTGGACCATTAGTGCATTAGGCAGAATAGCAAGCTCTGATCGCATGCCCACCACTGTGGCTCAGCAAGTGGAGCCGCCAAGTGGCTGAAGTCCCCACCAGAATCTCCTTCAGCAGGGTGGGATATTTCCACAATGACATATATGGGTGCCACCCCCCGAAGAAGGGGACACACACAATCCATGTCCTCTACACGCAGTTTAGAAATGTGCGGAATTGAGCTGCAAGTCCAGGTTGCTCCCAGAGTCTGCGTCTTTCTACCCTGCCCGTCCCACCTCCCCAATGAATGAGAACCGGAGGACTGAATGGCAGTGCAGATGGAAGCAAAGGCAGAAATCATTCCAGGAGACCTAAACACCAAAGAAGAAATGAGAAGAGGAAGCAAGCAGGAGAAGCAGGATGGTGAGAGACTGTGGGAAAAAAATAAAGCCGGGATTGGGAAAAAAGCACCCAGGGGCCATCCTGCAGCCTTCACTCCCTGCTCTGGAATCCTTGCCAGAAGCCGTTGCTGTTCTTCAGAAAGCTTTTTCCCTTCTCCCTTGTTAAGAAGCTGAGAGCCAAATGCCCCATCAATCTTTCAGAAAGCCACTTTGGCGTCTGGGGCAGAGCCATGCACGTTGGGCCTGGCTCCCTCGCATTCTTTTTCCTTCTCACAGGCAGGGGGACTTGGCAGACTAACCCAGCTACCCATTAGGACTGTAGGGACCATCAACATCATGGCTCGGTTTTACCTGGGGAGATAGTTGTCAGTGCCGCACCCGAAGGATTCTCCTCCCATGTGCTCAGCCAGGCTCCACTTTAATACATTCATTTCTCAGGTCTGTTTGCAATGGGAGATGCTCAGTAGCCCGAAATAATCCCAGAGTTCAACCTGCCTCCACTCCATTAGGCAGCTGCTGTGCACCTGGTACAGGCAGGGTGTAGTCGGGGATCCTAGGAAGTCCTTTCTCCTAGCAGGGCTGACAGTTGGGGTGGAGTAGGCAGGAAACAGACAGGTGGACTAAAGAGTAACATGGCACAGCAATGCTGTAACCAAGACAAAGAAAGCAAGGTAAGAAATGTCACAAAAGGCTGCTTTGTCTTGCTGGGTGCCTTCCACAAACCAAGTGCTGTGCTGGGTGGTGAGGGTGCAAGAGTGAATCAGGTGTGGACTGTTGGCAGGGACACAGGTCTTCTCCACCCATGATGTCTCCTCCCTGTGCAATGAGTCCAGCTGGTGGGAAATGGTTGGCATCTCTTCACCCCTTCACCCGCTCCACCCTTAAAGAGCTTGAGGGATTGGTAATTGGTCAATTTGGAATAAGCGACACAGGAATGGGCCACTTGCAAAGACTATAGTGGGGCATGATGATGTCAGCTCCACTTGTTCTGCAGTTCGGAGTTGCATCGCCAACTGAGAAGCCTACTGTCGTGAGCTGGATTGTGTCCCACTTGCCCCCAAATTTCTATGCTGAGTACTGTTGCCACGTACCTTACAATATAACTGTATTTGGAGGTAGGGTCTTTAAAGAAGTAATTAAGGTCAAATAAGTTCATTGGGATGGGCCCTAGCCCATTATAACTGGTGTCCCCATAAGAAGAGGAGATTAGGACATAGACACACACAGAGGAAAAACCATGAAATGATACAAAGAGGAGAAGATGACCACCTGCAAGCCACGGAGACAGGCTCCAGAAGAAACATCCACTGCAGTTCAGCAGGGACACTGGTTATCCTGGCCATGCAGTCATCCGTAGGCACCATCCCATTATAAGGATCCACCATCAATGCAGCTGTGGGAAAGGAACATAGTGAATTGCACACTGGCTCCTACGACCCTCTCCTAGAAATGACACACATCACTTGCAATCGTATTTCATTGGCCAAGCAAGTGATTTGCTCATGGCTAGCATCAAAAGAGTGAGGAAGTACAATCTTATCCTACGTCCAGGAGGAGGAGATCTGGGAATGTTTGGGAATGGCCCTGCTGTCCGCCCTATGAACCACTGTCCCTGCTCCTGAGGAGCCCACAGGTTAGAGAAGGAGAAACAGTAATTGCACGCAGATTGTCATTCGTATGTGACAAAATTGCCCTATCATGTGCGTGCGTGGCTTACCTGAGGTCCTCGGATAAGTAAGCTGCTCCCCTGAGAAGTGGGGCCGCAGAAAGGGCAGCGATGGCCGCGCTTTCTCTCACTCAGTAAACAGACCTTTGTTAAGCTCCTGTGAACATGCCAGACGCCATCCCGAACCCTGCAGGACTTGGAGCATCCCTGACCTCCCACCACCTCAACGCCAGAAGGACTCCCTAATCATCGTGATCACTGATTTTCAGTCAAAAGCAGGGTAGAATTATAGCAGGAATATCATTATTGTTAACTTTTCAAGATAGAAAAAAATCCATGTCATTTTTGGGGAGAAGCATTCATTCCACAGCAGGTTTCATGAGGAGAAGCACTTGGGGACAAAATAAAGGCAATAAGTTTCCATCTGGATGATCCAAGACTGGGTCATGGAATGAGCACTGTCAGAGTCGGTGGCCACAGCAGAGAACCTCAAGTCCAAGTCCCTTATTTTTCAGGCAAACAACTGGGACCTGATCACTGCAGGGACTGTTTTCTATCAGGATTTCAGGTGGGGAAAGGAAAGACACCCTCTCTCTTTTTCACCACCCAAGTCACGACATCCTCTAGCAAAAGACCACAGACTGGTGGCTCATAAACAGCAGAAATTTATTTCTCTCTGCTATGGAGGCTGGAAGTCCAAGATCAGGGTGCCAGCATGGTTGGGTTACGGCGAGAGTCCACTTCTGGGGTGCAGACGGCCGACTTCTTGCTGTGTCCTCACATGGTGGAAAGAGGGTGTGAGAGCTCTCTGGGACCTCATTTGTAAGGACACCAATCCCATTCATGAGGGCTTCACCCTCACCGAACTCATCACCTTCCAAAGGCCCACCTCCCAAAATGCCATCATATTGTGGGGTAGGGTTTCAACATATGAATTTGCAGAGGACCTAGACACTCATTCTATCACATCCTCCCTCCAACGCTGGCCCCACAGCTCACACTACACCTCCCTGTCTACTATTAAATATAATACGTTGGATCTGGGGGTGGGGTGGAGGCAGGGGGAGTCAGGGGGAGCAGAGCACTAAAAGGCGCATAGGGAGGGAGACACAGAGAGAGCACTTGCAGAGCAGCTGGTTCTCTTTACATGTGGGAATTCAAGCCACTGGTGTGTTGGGTGGGAAGACCTGCAGCTCAGTGGACTTCTGGACTGACCTAAGCACAGATTGTACGAATCATACACTTCGGAAAACACCTGGTACTCTCTGCGAGGAGGAGCTCTGACGTAAATACCGAGCAGTGTTATTATTACTGCTCATATTTATAGTGTAGTTTCTAAAACTAGCAGCCCCAGTGTTCAGCGGAACTATTTGAGAACGGAGGCAGGAAATTGACTTGTAAGCATCATCAAAACTCTGTTGGTTTCCTCTTCCTCTTTCAGACTGACAACATGGTTTTAAAAAGGATGAGAAAGCACTTAGTTTGTCGGAGCGGTTAGGTACTCCAGATGTTAGATCACCTGCTGTAAGATTTCAGCTGAGACTTGCAAATTCGTTTCATCCAAATTCCTTAAACCAGTTTCAAGCCTTGGTCCCCGAGGCAGAATTGAAGGCTATGAAAATAACCCCCTGGTACGACTCCCGGGCTGGAAGACAAATGCCGCAGTCTGAAGCAATTTCCTTAGTTAGAATTGCTTCTACTTTGGGGCTGCCCCAGAATTTCCAGAAATGCCTGGGGAGATCTGAGGGGCCACAGGGCTTCATCAGGAGGAGTTTGTTTCACTTCCCCGAATATCTTTTGGGGGTGTTGGTGGACTCTGGGAAGGGTTTTAGGGACAGTGGCCAATGGCACCAGGAAGCAGGGAGCCAGCTCCTAAGTTGGTGCTGCCCAGTGCGAGAATAATCCCTGGCTCCCCCAGCACCAACAGGCATGGGGCTGAGTGGAGAAGTGACTGAGAAGCACCACGGCTCCCTCTGCCATGTTCTGCAAGCAGGCACACGTGCAGCTCAGGAAGGAAGCCCAGTGGATGTTTCCATGTTCCTATGTCCCATGTGCAGCTGTAATCAGCAAGTGTGTCAGGAGGGATGTGTGTGTGTGTGTGTGTGTGTGTGTGTGTGTGTGTGATGGGAGAGATAGCTCATTTCATCTGAGGACATGTTGTTCCAACTTTGGCCTAACTTTGTTCCTGGGCCAAAATGGATTGTCTAAGACCCCAAAACACCAGCTGGTAAAGATTCCTTCATTTCCTTCAGTCTAGGAAGCAGAGGATAGAGAATGAACATCCCAAATCTATTACAAACTTTCTGACAGAGCCGGAAGGGAGAGGGAGAGAGAGCCAGTTCTCCTCCCTTAGCTTTATTCTTTAATAATTAGCACGAAAAAGCCAATCTTTATGATACACAGGAGGATTGTCTTCATTTGGAGCAGCGGGATGGCCTGGGCGCACCTGGCAGAGTGGCTGCCCCAGGGGTCTGTGGCGAGGTCCAGGATCACCAGGCTTACCTAGGGCAAGCGAAAGCAGTACAGCCAGGTAGGGTCTGAGCTGTATTGACCTGGGAAGCAAGAGCCAAAACTGCAGAGATAGTGTGAGCATTGAGTCTGAAGGATGGGCTAAGGCAGTGGTCCCCAACCTTTTTGGCACCAGGGACCAGTTTCATGGAAGACAGTTTTTCCAGGGGTGGGGGAGGGGTGGGGTTTGGGGCGGTGGTGGAGCTCAGGCAGTGATGCAAACGATGGGGAGTGGCTGTAAATACAGATGAAGCTTCCATCGCTTGCCCACTTCTCACCTCCTGCTGTGTGCCGCCTTCCTAAGTTTCATGGAAGACAATTTTTCTGTGGATGCTGGCAGGGCAGAGCTCTGTGGCCCAGTCCCTAACTGGCCACCGATTGGTATTGGTCCATGGCCTGGGGGTTGGGGACCACAGGGCTAAGGCATCGGGAGGAGCTGAGTCAGCTGCACAGAGGGAAGCAGCAGACCAAAGCAGCTTGTGGCAAGTTGATCAGAACAGAGGCCACAAAATGTGTGGAGGTGTCAAAGGCCCATTTCTACCTGATGGAGACAAATCTCCAGGAGGTGTGTGGGAGCAGGAAGTTGGCCAACCAGTTCCTCTAGTAGGAGGCCAAACCAGTAGCCTCCATCTCACCCATTGAAGAACTTTTAGCCCCAGGACTTGGGGGCGTGGCCATGAGGGCTTAGCTCCCATGAAGAGCCTGTGATTCTTCTGGTTACCAAGTAGATCGAGGACTTTTCTGCTTGAGGGAAACCCTGATATTCAACTCTTAGCTCTCCCAGTCCCCAAGTGGGCCCAGGCCCTAGAATGGTCTTCCATCTAAACACCCCCACTAATTATGAGCCTTGGTGTGGCTTAGTGTCCAGCAACCCCAGCCAGCCCCGGTAGGGACCTGCTGTGCTCCCTAATTCTCCCCTTCCCTGGGGCCTGGATTCTGCCTTGATGAACCAGATTCCAGTAAGTGTCTTTCAGAATAACGTCAGGTTGAGAGTCTTTGGCTCCATCTCTCCGATTCCTGGGTAAATAGTAGGAATTTACCTTGCCTGTTCCTCACCCTTCTGTGGGGCAGTATCCACACCGATAGCTTCCAGAATGGGGTGAAATCATTATATAGTAATCGACAAGGCCTGTGTATCCTCCCAGAGGCTGGCCTTGTGTAATAGGGTTAATATCCCCACTCCACGTTGGATTTAAGGAGTGCATTTTTTTCCCATTCTCCTCCATCCCACATTACTGAAAATTTAGAATGCCTCGGGCCCAGCCCATCCAGGTGAAAGGAATTTATAGCCTCCTCCCATCTACTCTTTTAAGTACAGGCCCTAAGCCTCCATAAAGCTAGGAGATGTTTTTAAATATTTCATGGAGAATAAAGTGAGTGAGGTTCTAGTTTCCTGGGCTTCCTTCTCTGTGCGATCTAACTATCCCAGGTGTGGAGTGTGGGGAGGGTATCAACTTGGATTAAATTTTAAGCAGTATCTACATGCTAGCATCTGGAGAATTTGTCAGCAGCTACAACTGAGGGAGTTGTACAAGGAGAGTTTTTCTAGCAGCTACTTTCTTGCCTTACAACGTATGGCAATCCTAGAATGTTTTATTATTCTACCTTCTCAACAAGTGTTTTTAAAGGGCTCGGGAATAAAGTCTACAGGAAGGGTAGGAAGGGTAACAGTCACACTCCAAATCCAAGGAGTCCTACAGGAATCTCAAAGAGATAAATAGTCCAAAAATGAGGCATGTATGTATCTGCCTCTGGCCTGTGTGTGGAAGACCACAGCAGGCCTTCAGGTTACTTTCCTGTTGTGGCCACTCCTTAAGCATGTTCTGATGGCTCATAAATCCACACAATCTACTGTGGCAGAGTTTGAGGGGTGGATGGATGGAATAACTCTGGTTGGAAACTCACCTCTCTCCCTGCTCACTCAGTTATGTAGAAATGGGCTCTCAGGCACCCTCAACTGCTCAGAGGATAACCCCAAACCAGAGACTACCACAAAGATAGATGTACAATCACTTCTTGGGTATATATTCCATTTCCCCAATGAGTTTGTTTATTTTTTTCCTTCCTGGATAGGTAGGGATCTTATTTTTATTTATTTCATATAGCATGAAATAACACATGTACTATGTTGCCCAACGCACAGCTGGCGGGAAATAGAGATTTTTCCTGGACGATGATAGCAAAGTTAAAACCTGTCTTTGGTAATGTCCACTTATTACTAAATGTCATTGGCCCACTTCCTGAAGCCATCCAGAAAAATCTTTCTCCCTTCCACATATCAGCCTTCGCTGTTTGCAAGTAATACTTTTTTCTCTTCTGTTTATTGTCATTGTAATTTCTTTTGAAATATCTGAAAGCAGAAATCATGTGGACTTTAGAGTAAGACAGGCTCAGATCAAATCCCAGTTATGGTCTGTGGCCTGGAGCTCCTGCGGCCCCTGAACTTTCCTTTAATTAACTGTCTTTAAAACTAGGAGAACAACCAGCGAGGCACAGAGCTATGGAGGTAACACAGGTGATCTGGCTCTGAGGAACACTCAGTGATCATTTGTTGAATTTAAGCAAAGTGAACAGGATCTGAATCCCAGCACATTTTAACTCCAAGTTTGGTTTGTTTTCACTCTGATGAGTTACCACCAAGCCCAATCAGATTGACAGAAAATGCTCTTTGGTTACTTATTCTTCCAAATATCTTTTCCTTCTCTTTAAAAAATATAATAACACATCTGGGATCTATTATATGGTGGTATATATTTCAGTGTATGTTTCTGCTAATGCTTTGGTAAACAGAAACCGCATGGATGTCAGCTGCTAAGACAGTAGCTGCTAGTCTGCCTCCAGTGAAGCTTGGTATGAAGTTAAACATTGCAGGAGTGGGGAAAAGTGGGTCCATCAAAAGTGTAAACCTAGCCCCAATTATATCTGAATCACTCCTTATATTTAAGATAATACTTTTAACCACTTCCTACTGTGCAGAATGAGGAAAGTTTTCAAAGTCTATATTAAAGTTAAGTGTATCAGTTAGGAATATTTTTGGATGTTAACATCAGTATCTTAACTGATAGTGGATTAAACAAATAGAGGGGTATTTTGTTTTTGCTTTCATATTTTCTTAAATAGAAACTTTGGTTCAGGGCCAGCATCTGTGTGATTCTTTTGGTCTTTTCCTCGTGGCTATAGAAGGCTTGTCTACACCAGCCATCAAGTCCACATCCAATGAAGAGCCAGGAATAAGGAGGTAGGGCCAGCCACATGTAACTTCTTTTTTTTTTTAATCAGAAAAGCAAGACACTTCCCAGAAATACTGAACAGATTTACATCTCATGGCCAGAGCTTTGTCACAGGGCCACCCCTATCTACAAGGGATATTGGAAAAGTGAAGTTTCACCTATTCCAGCCTCTGTAGTGGAGGCAGGCAAAAGAAAAAGGGGTGGGTATGGGTCTTGGGTTAGCCAATCACTAGTGTCTGCCATCATGAATTGTATAAAAGCCTTGGTGGGCTGAGGACTACTAAAAATCTCCCTAAACCAACGCTAAGAAACAACAGAAGCAGCAGGCTATGGAGGAAAGAAGAACTTTGGGCTCAGACTCACCAGAGTTTAGGTCCTGGCTCTGTCACTTACTGAGTTGGTTGGCCTTCTTCTCTTTGAACCTCTGTTTCCTCGCTTATAATAATCCTGTCTCACAGGGTTATTGTGAAGAGGAAATGAAAGAATTTGAAAGCACTTCTTATGCTGATTATCCATCTGCCCATGCACACTATTATAGCAAAGATAGTGGGGCGCGGAGGTGATCGCAGGGGGCCATGCTCTTAAGCGCCTAGACTTTCAGACAGTGTTCCCGGAAAATTACAAGAAATAAATAAGTCAGAGAGTAGTGCAAGAGCCGGTTCTGTACTACTGAGAAAAGTCAGGCCCATAGGCCCATGATGACCAGCCTTTCTTCTTGGGCCCTTCCTTCATGCAGGCCATTATTCTCCAGCCCCCACGTACCCCTCACTGTGTCTCGCTCACCTTTGCATCTGCGGGGCCCAGTGCACAGTGGTATTTGCTCAGGAAATGTTTAATGAATGGATGAATTCCCCAGAAGGGTGGATTAGTTGGAAAAAAAGGAAGTTGTAATTCAACCAAATATGTTCAATAAAAACAAAGTTTCTTGGGGAATTATTCAGCGGCTATTTAATAACAAATAGGTAAAGAATTCTGAGAGGAATATGCAGTGGAAGCATACTTTTTAGAGCTTCTGAAATTGCCACAAATCTATGAGGAACAAAAAACAAAACTCATGGGTTATATTTGCAATAAAACTGGGCAGCAAAAATATCCTCTCAAACCCCCAAAATACAGCAGGTGAGGGGAAGATGCCAAGACCCACAAGACCAGTACTGACTGAGCGTCTGTGCTGGAGGAACAAAGGAATCCACAACCCACGAAGGGCCCCAGAATGGCAGAACCCCACACAGCCGACCGGTTGTTCTCTGAGAAGCGCAGAGGGACAGTCTGAGAACGGCAGCTGAAACCGACCTGGACTTTGCCCATGGGTGCAGGCAAGGGGTCTACAGTGAGGACTGCAAATCCTGAAGCCGTCTGGCCCCTGTGAAATCGTGAAACTGGCAGCCAAGTCACCCTTTCAGGAGAGGGCCCCACACTGAGCAAAAATTGCTGGGAGTGAAATCAAATTTAGCAAGACCAAGACAATAGTGATGAGGAAACAGAGGATTTAGACAAAAGTAGAGGAGGGAGAAGAAAAACACCAGGAAATTTTGGAAAGAAAACCTTCATGTTTCTAATACCACATGAAAACTATAGAAGAGTGAGCTCTGTAATGTTATCTAACGAAAATTACCTTCTAAAAATTAGCAGAAATCATTTTCACATAAAAGCGAGTAACAGAAAAATGATGGAGATCACATCCACACAAAGTTATTTTAAGAAAAAAGAGACTAAGGCATATGTCATGTCCCTGTGGACAATGAAAACGTGCCAGAAAGGCATAGCACAAATCAGCTCAAAACTGTGACTGAGTATTTTAAAATGAGTAAAAGACATTAAGAAAATGAGATGAGACCTGTAAAAATAAAATGAATCAGAATCAGAAAAACTCAGAAATAGAACCCGAGAAATAATCCAGAATAAAAGAATAAAATACTTTAGAAATGAGGACTAAACTATAAGGAACACACAACAAATATACACAACATACGATGCCTTAAGAGAAATAGAAAGTAAAAGGAGAACCATTTTTTAAAAATCACGACTTGATGAACAGCTGGAAAATATTCAGGAGAACATGACAAACATTGAAGACAGGTAAAGAAGATCCAACATATGAACAGCAGGAGTTCCCCCCACCCCCCTGCAAAGAAAACCAAAACAAGGGAACAGAACAAATTCTAAAAACTGTAATTCCAGAAAACTTTCTGAAATTAAATAGCATTTGAAACTATGTATCGAAAGAACGTAATGCGTGCCTGAAAATAACAACACAGACTGAACAATAATGACAAATATTCTAGTAAAATTGCTTCTTCCAGCAGCAGGTGGCTTTTGCTTCATATCAGAGGCAAACACTGGGCAAAGGAGAGTTTTCTTCTTGTCCAGAGTGTGGTGAGGCTATTCCCAGTAGTTCTGTGCCACCTTCCTAAGAAATCCTACGCTGTTACTCTAGCCCACACTGACACTTAAGGAGTTGTTAAAATTTTGGTTGGTCTTACCTGCTTTCACGGTGGCCACCTCTTCTTCCCATGTTCTGCCAAAGGTAAAGCATTATATGTGTCCCGTCTCTTCTCAGAGGGTCTTATCAATCCTTGGAATTCAGTTTATCTGGTTGTGTTTAGTCCTCAGATCTCTTATGGACTAAAATCAATAAGATTTGGTAGATTATATGGCTTTGTTGTTGTTGTTGTTGTTGAGGGTGGGAATGATATTCCCATATAGCATTCCACATCTTAAGTAAAAGTGAAACTCCAACTATTTAAAACTATTTTTAGCAATCACAACTGGTAGTGGCAGTATTAGTGTTGTTATTCTGACTATTGTAGTATAGGATAAAGAAAATGAGCAATAATGGATTATTTTAATTCTTTATCACTGTGTCCTTGAGAACCAAGGAGTTTGGTATGGAGAAAGGAGATACATATATGATGTGGAAGAAATAATTAAAAATCTTGAAGCTCTGAATTTGAATTGGAGACACAGTTACAAACTTACTATATATAT
>NW_012146967.1:933092-935677 GCF_000956105.1 Propithecus coquereli
TTTTTTTTTTTTTTTTTTATAAATGGCTGATTCTGTCTGAGAAGTATAAGATGAATCTAGAACATCGCATCCTACCACACAGAAAGGATACTGTCAAAGACTGCTAGGATCATGCCAAAAGGGCTCAGCTGCCAACCTTAGGAGCTTTCATTGAGCTCAACGAAAAGAAGAAATGCAATGTATTTAAAGTCATTAAATACATTTAAATTCATGAGTTCATAAGGATTTTTTTCTAAATCTAATTGGTCACTTCAAGAGGGTGATAGGGAAGCAATTCATTATCTTGGAAACAGATAAGTAAAGGGAAGTAACCAAGCATTTGTCCCAACTTTTACACATAAACTATGCAACTGGGTAACCAAATAATAGATGAGGGAAGCATCTCTGTAGACCTTATTCCAGCTAAAAAGTAAAATGCAATGTAGAATTAGAATGACACCATTTTTCAGCTGCAGTGGCTGCCTACATCACAAAAAGAGAGAAACCAGACATACACCATTTAATGAAAGAACATGCCACTTCCTGCCATCTTGTGAAAATGACTGAGTCAAATTTTATGGGTCTCCAGATCCAGCTGCTGATTTGCAGATACTTTAGAGGACAGAGAAGCGTGTTGAACTGCACCATGAGCACACAGTCAACAAAATCCAGACAGTGGGGAATTCCACAGTCGAACCACCAAGGGTCTTCAACACATAAATTATAAGCAAGAGCAAGGGATGAAGGGAAAACCGGCAGATTAAAAGAGAATTAAAAACAGCAAATTTATAAAAGGGAGTAAGAATACACTATAGAGCTGAGGATGTACATTTGAGTAAAAAAATCATAAAGAAACATCAGGAAGTGATTACCGTAATAGTCAGAATAGTGGTTATTTTGGGAGAGAGGGAGGGGACACATGTTCTGGGATATCTGACAAACTTCTCGTTCTTGATCTGAGTGGGTGTGAGCCTTCTAATTCACTGTGTGTTTGTTTTGTATGATTTTCTGTAATTTGCATTTTATTTTACAATAAAAGTTTCTTTAAAACCTGTTTGACTTCAGAAAACTTCTCCATCCCATCCTCAAAACAGCGAATGGCACATAGCTATGTGTAAAAATGAAATACAACATAATTTCTTTAAAAGAATAAGTAGGCAGGAAGTAAGAATATATTTCAGATTGAGTTATATTTCTCTAAGTGCCTCTATTAAAACCCATTTCACAAAATCTTTTCCTTCCTTAAAAAAATCCTTTCAGAAGATTCTGTGCACCTTTATTCTAGATTTGCCAAGCTAAATAGCTAGAAAGTATTTCCTTTTCGAAGTCCAAGGAACATGCAATCCTCTATATAATAATAATAATAAAAAGATGTATTAAATCTTCCAATCCTCCACTCCTCCTTGCATTTTAGAAGGGGAAAGTATGTGTAGAAATGCACACACGCACGTATTTATGGAAGCAAGGTGAATGCTGCAACGTAAACGTAGCAGCGACATTTAAAAGGGAAGCATTCTCCACGAAAAAGATAGTATCTTTTTCAGCAAGAGTTAGAGGGTAATACAGTTTTCCCAATGTAAAAGTTTAAATACATTAAAGGACTTCATTTGCCATCTGAGCTGAAATTTCAAAGCCAAAATGTGAACCCAGTATAGGGATTTTATCAACAATTGCACTTGGCTTCTGAAAGAGGATCCGGGGCCTTCCTAAGTCTTTTGAAGTTCCATTTTGCCTTGTCTTCTGATGGCGTGACATAATCAGCCCATTGATGCCTCATGCTCGCAAGCATGTGCTCACAACTCTACGGTCAGGGCTGGGGACAAGGAGAGATTCAGCTCCCTTTGACACTGGGGCCGCCGGGCAGGAAGTTCTCAGATGTGCAACAATGTGAACTTTGGGCCAAACCGCTGCCCCGTGGGACGCCAGGGCTTTCAACCCCCATTGGCTCAGGGCTTCAAAGGCAGGGGGCATCTGTACCCAGTGACCTGCGTGGCTGGTCTGACACATCTCTTTCCCAAGAGGTGGTTCGGGTAGAGGCGTTGAATTGACATGACTTACATACCTTTGTTTCTCAAACGTGAGGGCCAGAACATGTGGGAGACCCACCAAGACTGACAAGTTCACCCCCAGGTTGCATTGGTCACTGAAGCTTTGAAAAGCTTGACTTTGTGTCCACATTGATGATGATGGTAACGCTGGCACACACACACGTGTGGACATGGTTTTTCTTTAAATCATTACAACAGCCACATAGGTAAATGCTATTATTAATATTTTGCAGATGAGGGTGATTCACTCAAGATCACATATATAGTTACTGGCAGAACTGGGATTTGAATTCAGACAGCTCTGGCTCCCAAGTCTGTTCCTTTAACCGCTATGCTGTAGTGCCTACGGATGGGAACATACAGATCTGGACATAGCTATATAGAGTACTGCTGCTTATAGCTACCAACTACTGAGCCCCTCATGTACTGGGCACTATGCCAAGCTTTAAAAACACTCTATTTAATTATATATAGATAGATATACATACAGATACAGATATAGATAACACATAAATACATAGAGGCCTAATTATTAGAGCCAGACTCCATTTAGACTCC